>NC_068374.1:29948249-30548249 GCF_023724105.1 Carassius gibelio | reverse complement strand
CAAATTAAGGATGAAATCTACAGAAACAAGCACATTCCTTCCTGTGATCATAAACAGGAGTGACTGAGACATGCATGTCTTTTGAGACTTCCTGTCATTGGAATGTTACTCTATCTCTGCGGTAACGGAGCGGCTGTCGGGGTTAGCGGTAGGGTCAGGGGTCAAGATCATGACTGCTTTGCTGATTTGACAGCCATGAAAATTTCTAACAGGTGTTAAACAACAGCTATGACTCCTGTGCCCTCTGAAATGTGTCATTGTTTATTATAATTTTTTTTTTTTAATACTCAGTGCAACATATTATAAATCACTCTGTCAGCTCTTTCTTGTGTGTTTTCTGCAGTCTTTAGTCTTTGGCTGCTTTTCTTCTGTATTGTGTTATCTGTAAGGCTGGGAATCAGACGGCCCAAGTGCACTCTGGGGTGTTTGGTGTCAGCAGTGTCAGGCACAGAGGGCTGTCAGCGGCGTGATGATGTCAGCTGCCTGACCCTAGGTTGCCAGATTGACTCAGACAAGAAAATCCCTCAACGTCCACATGGTCAAATGTCTTCGCCTCGCTCATTTTCTCCAGCCCACACACAGAAACAGACTGACTAAACCCTGAGAATTAAACAGACGCTTTCATAAATGGACGAATGTCTAATATCATGATGTAAAGGTATTTCCTTTAAATTAATAGTTTAGTAATAGCAATAGTAATAGTGATGCTAGCCTTAGCAAATGCAACTAATATTTTAAATCCATTTGAATGTGGTTTAGTGGAAGAGGTCTTCAACATTTGAACTTTATGGAGTGAAAAAGGTCTCAATGCCTTTGACAAATACACACAAGCGATCCAATTTATGAAGCATTTATGAATGGACCGTATGTGGATCTTTTGCACGCATTTGGGGATTGCCGTGCATTTGTGTAGAACTTTTGCGCATATCAAAATGATTGAGACAGTTTTCACTCCACAGAACTTCCGAGCAGGAAACCCAGATTTGAACATTCTCCCTCATAACTCTGGAAAGGACTTTTTCTTCTATTTTCTTATGAATGGTAGACTTTTAGTGGGTTCAACAAAGAGAAACAGGTGTCATTCAAAGCTCTTTTCAAAATGAAGCCTAACAAGGCAGTAAAAAGCCCTCCTGACTGAAATGCCACAACTTCATCCCATGTCTGGACTGTGTCTTTGTGTGTTTTTGTTGGACATCAGCATAGAAATGCACAGCTAATGGTCCATGCTACAGGGGAACATAAAGTAGAAGGGACATAAAGTATTTTGTCTGTCTGTGTTTATATATATCTGACCTAAAGGGCTGAAAGACCCGTCTTTAAGTGATTTTTAACTAGTCTCGTTCTTTTGTCCACACATTAAAAAAAATTCGGCATTCTTAAAAGCTTAAAATAACAAAGGCAACAATTTTGTTCAGGTTTTTTGACTTTTTTAATTTTATTTTTGTTTTTAGATTGAATGTTTATATGACTCTATATACCATTTACTTTTTATTTATTATTATTTTATATCAGTTTACATAAGTTATTTTCTATTTCAAAATATGACTTTCTGTTATGACTTTCATACATGTCCATTGTAGAGGACACCAGGATTTTTTTTTTTTTTTTTGTTATGGTATTACACTGTTTAGCATAAGAAAAAAAAGGAAAGGTAACATTTTTGAAAAATTTAATTTTCATTCATATGATATGTTTCGTTCTCTGTAGAGGACACCATTTTGGAAGACATAGCAAGTGAATAGGGAAATAAATTATATATCAATATTCCTATGAGATACATAATTATGAAAATCTTGCAAATTATTGCACTTCTTTTTTCATTACTTGTTTTTTAGCATTTTAGATACAGTGTATAGATACATTGTTTATAAATGGAAAGCCTGTTTATGATAATTTCACAGACACATTGAATAAAGCTAAATGGAATTCAAATCATTCTGTTATATCTTTCATAACATAGTTGAACTGTCTTTATACAAAATTTGGAATAAAAAAGAAAATTGACTGGCGATAAAAAAATAAAAAAATCCACTGTTTTTGTGTTTTCATGTTTTTTTGTAAAAAAAATAAATAAATGATTTTTTCCAGTAGTCCTCTACAGAGGACGAAGCATATAATGAATGAAAATAAAAAAATTCAAAAATGGTACCTTTCCTTTTTTTCTTATACTAAACAGTGTAATAAAAACCAATATATATATATTTAACATTTTATACGTAATTTTAAATGGTATTATTTGCATTATTATTTCTGTATTATTTTATAGAATACATTTCATTTGATTCATTATTATTTATACTGTATTTTTGTATATTTACTTTTTATATTTTATGTATACTCTTCATGTAAATACTCATAAAATATCTCAAAATGACATAGTGTACATATGCGTGTGTGTGCTTGTTTACAGCGGTTGTACTGTCTTTTAGTCATACTTTTCTCAATAACTGCTTCGGATGTCCTTTCCTGAACCATGCGGTGATGGAGTCTGTCCTGATTCAGGCGCAGTGGACGGAGACTGGGACAAAGGCTCCTATGTGCCTGTTATGGATGGAACTTCAACTCTGAAGCTTTGTTGATGGATCGATGGGAGGGAGTGTGAATGCATGTTGCAAGCAGACAGTTAGAATATATATATGTGTGTGTGTATGTGTGTGTGCATTAGGCCCATGAGGGGGAGGGCAGATCTCTGAGCACATCAGTTGTTGCTTTAGGATGCCTGTTAGCAGCTGTGACGGCAGCTGACTGAGTTCACTCAGGAGAGGAGATTGCCTGATTGCTCTGCTTACTATAAACAAACCACTGTCTTTCTCAAAAAAAAAATCACATTCCCCTCGACTAAATTAGTCCAACATTGCTTTTCCTGTTTTATGTTTTAGTTCAGACAGTTTTGAAATGTTTTATGCATGTTATCACCCAAAAGTTGAGGAAAAAAGAGGGCAAAAAGAAAGATTGATTTCTTTGGTGGAAGGAACCATTGTTTCTTTTTCACTTTGGGAAAAACCTCCTATGGAGTTCGGGTTTGGAGAGGGAAATGCCTCTTGGTTTGAGTCTCCTTAGCAATGACAGACTTATTACAGTGTTTTATTACTGGTTTATATTGGAGACAGGCTTTTTTTCTGCTCATTTGACTTGAAGAAGAGGAATAACCAGAAGTTTAGCATACAAGGCCAGGAATTTTTGGAGTGCCTCTCATGGAACTTCATGTGAAAATAAGCCTCACGTTGTTTTCTTTAGACTTAAGGCTGGAATACACTACATAACAAATTTCTGCCCTGCTTTGCAGTCTTGACACTAATTGTCGATAGTCTGAGGTATTTTGGTTTGGCAGATTTCAAAAAGTTTATAGAAAATTGTGTTTTGTATGATGACAGATTTATTTTTGTAAGCTTCATACTATGATTCCATCCAGTCAGAGAATATCTAACCATAACATGTTTGATATTTTGACCTTTTTTTGAAATAAAATGTTTTCAACAAGGCACATGATTCTGTGTTCAGAACATGATGCAACTAGGCCCGCATTAAATTTGTAGGATTCCACGGAATGGTTTTAAATAAGTTCTGTCTATACGTGAATAATTTAATGAGGCGGTTTATGGTCGGTTGCCTGTTACAAAAACAATTTGTCCCCTTACATGCAGTGACATTTATTTCAGTCAAGTTCTAGTGAAATCTATGGAGCTTTTGGGTGAAATTGGTCGTAAAAGTGAATCGGTCCATCACATGAGTTGAAAGGATTTGGATTATGGATATATTCCGGATTTACGAGGTGGGGTTGAATGACCTCATAGTTGCAGTGTGAATGATTTCAGGCTGTTTTTACCCCAAAAAGCAGTTTTAAAGGCCCATCGGTGCCATTTGGTTTAATTACACCCTCACAATTTATCCAGCTGTTCTCATGTCTTTGGGATAAGTGAGGTCAGCTGTATGAATGTTTTCCCTGTTGTCAATAGTCTTTAAAAGGTTAGATGAGACCATGTGGCAAAACAACAGAATGCTGGTCACTTATGTCCTTTTTTGGACTTTCAAAGACACACAACCTCCTGCAACACATCTGCTGTATCTCAAGATGGTGCGTGTGTGTGTTTGTGGCAAGCTCTTTATTTTATCTGGTTTTTCTTCAGGCAGAAGTTCTCTTGGATCATTATTTGACATGCTCCACTAAGAGTTGTGTATTCGGTAAAGCATTCTGGTCAACACGTAAGGCGCCATGTCTGTAGTCATGCCCGACCGTTTTCACAGTTTCCATATCCGTGGTGATGTATTAAGTGTGTGAAAATGTGTTTATGTGGAAAGGATCTTGATAAATGAACTGCTCTTTCATTGTCCAGACTCACTGTTTCTGCTGGGTTTCAGTGTTTATTTCTTCTTGACCTCATGTGTTCTGGTGGGGGAAGTCAGTGCAAACAATCCCAATGACTGCCGTCTTACAGCATCTGGCAGCTTGGGCCCAGGGTTTCACACCACACATTTCATTCTGTACTCTGAAATAAATCATTAGAGATATAAGACAGTCAATTAAAGTATCACATAAAGTTAGTTTAGAATCCTGTTAGTTTGGTCTGACATGTTCCTGTAACAGCTTGTTCTTGTTTCAGGAGTAAATGTAGCACAGTGACATGGATGCTCATGTTTAAATGGCACTTACTAGCTTGTTAAGGAAAAGACGTTTCCTGTCGTCACTGGCAGCA
Source organism: Carassius gibelio (assembly GCF_023724105.1). Classification (NCBI taxonomy): domain Eukaryota; kingdom Metazoa; phylum Chordata; class Actinopteri; order Cypriniformes; family Cyprinidae; genus Carassius; species Carassius gibelio. The sequence continues at coordinate 30,543,555 of NC_068374.1, read as the reverse complement.
GTTGGATTTCTGCTGTAATGTGTGACCACAAAGACAGGAAGTTCTGTAGTAAATTGTGCAAATGCATCAATGTTAGACATTGACATTATGGCACTGCATCCCCAAAATGTGAAGTGCAGTGCTTTCCTGTGTACTAAATGTGTGCAGGGACTAGGGAGGTTCTATTCTATTCTATTCTATTCTATTCTATTCTATTCTATTCTATTACATTACATTATATAAAAACATTAAAAACTGTTATTTTTTTAAATAAATGAATGCAAAAATACATTAAATTGGTCAAAAGTGTCAGTAAAGACATTTAGAATGTTACAAAATATATATTTGTAAAATGCTGTTCTTTTGAACGTTCAATTCATCAAAGAATCCAGAGAAGAAATCTTGGTATCATGATTTCCATGAAAATATTAACATTGATAATACTGAGGAATGTTTCTTGAGCGGCGCTGAAGGATCATTTGACACTGAAGACTGGAGTAATTATGCTGAAAATTCAGATTTGCATCACAGGAATGAATTAGATTTTTAACATATATTAAAATAGAAAACAGTTATTTTAAATTGTAATAATATTATATTATATTATGTAATATTACTGTATATTATTATTGTCAAATGTCATTCTAAAAGCGACAGTAACCATATTAACTCAGGCATAAACTTTAGTTTACTAAAAACTGATACATTTTCTTTTAATTAGTGACAGTTATGTGGAAAGATGTGGAATATTTTACTACATTTACATACAAAATTTGGCAGCCCATCCAAAAACCTTAAATCCCGTAGTGATGATCTAAAACGGTGTCTCAACATGCTTTTTCCGAGAGCTTGACATGAGCAGTGGACATGTGCTGAAAGTCAGTTTTGCTACTTTGTCTTTAGGGTTGTCATTCAAATTAAATGCTAGCTGCTTGATGTGTGTGTTTTCTACAGTATCTCAAACACTCTTCCATTGTTCTTTGAAGATCCTGTGGAAAATGTGACTGTTGATGGCATGTGTCCATGATGTCTTTATCTCCCCTTCTCTTTTCCTCCTTTCCTATCTTTGCCTGTTGGAGGGACACCGTAATGGAATTATATTTTCGGGCATCTCCGGAGAACCGTGAACTTGACCTCGTTGTCAATGGACACATAATGTAATGTGAATATTTGGAGTGTCCACAGCTCTCAGGATGTGACTTCAGACTGTTCTGTGTTTTGTGTGCGACTCTTGGAGAATGTCAGATAACAGGCACGTTATCCCTGCTCTCTCTCTCTCTCTCTGCATGTGAAAACTGCAGCTGACTAGAATACAGAACTCAGATGAAACCCCACACGTTTGGAGCCAAGCCTTTTGTCTCATTAGTTATAAAAGATGCTATTTTATGCATGTTTGCACAACTGTCAGCTTTAGCTCACAAAAACGGCCTTCGTAAAGATGGTTTTTAAACAAGATATACTTTTTTATTGACCAGAGCTTCCAGTGAATTCAAAATGAGCTAAAATTGGACTCACTTTCAGGCCATCAAAGATGTAGATGAGTTTGTTTCTTCATGGGAACAGATTTGGAGATATGTAGCATTACATCACTTGCTCACCAATGAATCATCTGCAGTGAGTGGGTGCCGTCAGAATGAGCCAAACAGCTGATAAAAACATCATATCAAGTCATATTTAGGCCAGAAGCAACAGTTTAAAGATATAATGCCTTTATAATAGATTCGTTTTTTTTTTTGCAAAAATGCAGCTTTTCACTTCAGTAGACATTAACTGATGCTGGAGTCGTGTGGATTACTCATGGATTTTTGTGATGTTTTTATCAGCGGTTTGACTCTTATTCTGATGGCACCCATAAATGGCTTTAAGGGAATAATAGGAAAACGATGACTACATTTTTTTTTTGCCTTTGAGTGCATGCAACTTCCCCCCCCCTCATTTATTCATCCAGCTTTTTATTTTAGCAGCTCTTGTCTTTACTCTTGTTTATTCTATTTTGATTGATTAGTTTGTCTTTAAAGTTTGTCAAACAAAAGAGTTTAATTTATTACACATTTCCCCCTTGAAGTGATTAGAAATTTGTACTGTAAATATATATGATCTAATTATAGAAGAAATGTCTAACAAAGATGGTACGATACGATTGAACCAGTGAAAACCACAGTCATTGCAAAACAAAATGCAGTAGGTTTTTGGAAAAAATATCAGAAAAAAAAAGTTTTCAAATTTTGAGTCTGACATTGCCAAAAGTTATAATGTTTATAGAGAGGCACAAGTTGTCTGCTGATAATACCCAATTCTTGCACTCAAAACAAGAAATAGCAGCATGCAAATTGCATTCAGTACAAATTTGTAAGCCGTTTGCAGCAGTTCATATTTCCCTTACTGAATTTAAACAACACAAGCATCAGCCAGCACAGTCCATTCTTAGTGAATTCCCTCCTTTGAAGAACTTCCAAACAATGACAATATGCTGTGCTCATCAGTGAAATGAGGCAATTCCTGTTAGCTGAAAAGAGCAGCAATCACCAACAGCTGGACTCAAGATGAATGCATCAGTACTCGTTGCAGCAACACCATTACATGTGTTTTCTTCTAAAGCTTTGGCAACAGTGGCTTATAAAATGCTTCCAGCATCTGTTTCATTATTTTTATCTCGTCTTGTTGGTGTGGTTCAGCATTGGGAGGATGTGAATGATCCAAACTGGATTTAATCAGGGTTAGGAAAGCGTCTCATTACTCACAGAGCCATTTGCCAGAGAAATGCTACATCGGATTGAGCTTATGAAGCATATTGCTGTATATCATATTTATATATCTTAAAATATGTAATCACCACCAGTGATATCGCAGCAATATGTATATACTGTTATAGTGTTTATTAATATTTTGAATTAGATTTTTTGTTTGTTTTTATATTTGCAGTTTTCTTTTTAATTTTAGTTTTGGTAATTTTGTTGTATACTTGTCATTTTTTTTTCATTTGTAAAATATTTTTCATGCTCATATTCCTAGCTTTAATTAATTTACATTTTATTTCTTAATTTATATAAGTTAATTAGTATGATAGTACTTAAATCTAAATTTATTTTATTTTGGTTAGTCGCAACATTTATAGATTTTCATCTATTATTTTATATCTTAATTTAATTTAATTAATATTTTATTTAGATTTTTTTCAGTCAATTAAAATTATTTTTAATAGTTTTAGTTGACAATAACAACACTGAACGCCTAGTTTTAATCTAGTTATCTAGTTATAAGAGTGATTTAACTTTTGGTGCAAGATTTTGGTGAAATTTTCCTTTCATAACTATTTATTGTAGTTATTTATTTACAAAATGTAGAAAGAAATAGAATGGGCCAAACAGTCTGTCACCTCATTTTAGAGTGAGACAAATGAGAAAACACTTCTTCTCTAAATTATCCCCACCCTCTGTAAGCGATCCCTTCCTTTCTCACTGTCCTAAATGGTCTTTTCCAAGGCTCTGATCCCATATTTGTTTTCTGGCCCATTATGTGGTGGTGCTGTACCCTAGCGGGCTGGAATTCCTGGCCCATGTCATCAGCGGTTCCTCAAAAAGTGTTCATTTACAGCCCCTGTACTTTATGTCGTCAGAAGGAAACACTTAGTTCTGAAGTCTTTCATTAAGTGTGTTTGAATCCAGCTGTTTCACTGGTGCTGTATGTTGACAATGTCCCTCATCTTCAGGAGTTAGTGTTTTTCCGGGGCGCACATTGATGGGTCTCCTCAGGGTGGTTTGAAAAGATTAAAGAGATTCTGTATATTGGGAATTAATACCAACACACTCTCTTAGGTGTAAATCTGAAATCTTGTAAGGAGCTTTTTGGAAAAGTAGACCACATAGCTGTCTATGATTGCTCAGTGTATGCGTGCACCTACACTGTCAGCTTTGATATATATTTATACTGAGACCTTTTGTATGCATGTTATATATGTTCAGACACATATGTGCAAAATATTATGAATTAATATTTCATAATATAATATATATCACAATATATAACCTAAATATTAATACTGTACTTATTTTCTCTTTCTATACTTCCTTAAGAACACGTCTCAAAAACATTGGTAAATACTTTCTTCCTGTCTCTTTCTGTTGGGCTTGGCATCGATGCAGAGAGCACATAAATGTCTGGATGCATTCCTCTTTAAGCATCTAGAGCGCCTAGGAACCCAAAAATATTAAACCCTGTTCTTGAGAGAGGGCCACATTGAGCATAACACACTGTCCTCGCCAAATGTATGAGAAAATCTCAAAAGTAATATATCAAAGAGCAGGGAAGAATTTGCTCTGGAACTTGTTTTGATTACAGTGAAGAAAAATGGGAGAGATAAACAGAAAGTGACCTGTCAGTATTATTTGATTGGAGATATTGGATTACGGCTAGACCGCTGCGCACATTGCAGCGTTTAGTGCAGACAGCTACGCTGGGGGTTGAAGCAAAGTGTAGTCAGATTCAGCCAGTGTCCTGATTAAGTTTCATCTTTGTGTGGGTTTTATTTAAACTGACCTCATTCCACAGATCCAGGGTTAAATGACATCAGGCTTTGGCATTCAGTAGTGCCCATCTCGATTCATATTCCTCACCACAGTCAAGATTCTGCTGACTGTAGCAGAGCAGTGTAGTGAACAATTTGGGTAAAGGTTATGAGTGCATGTGACTTTCTACAATAACTGGGTAAAATAGGGCTTTAATTTTTTTATTAGGATTTTACCATTACCCACATTTGGGACTCCATATTATTTTATAATATATTTCTAAACAGTTTAATACCTACGTTTGTCTTATATTTGTATTTTATTATTTAATTTTTATTTATCATTTTTACATGCTATTTTAATTTTATATTAGATACATAACGTTAGTAGGTTATCTCTCAATTGGAATTGGAAAGTAATGGGACACCAATATGTACCTTATATGAAAGTATAAACCTTGGGTTGATAAAGGATTGTAGTCTATCCATGTAAGTGTTTTAGTTGGCCATATGTACTTGCTGTTTATTTGTTCACATCTAAACCTGTGAAAGCTATTCAACACAGCAGGCGAATGGAACAAACAGCGTGCTGCGAATCTCTCTGAATAAACAAATAGTAGCACGATGGTGGCTCAAAAACCACACGCAGTGCTAGGGAGGACATCTGAAAAATAAACAAAGGTGGTGTCATTATTTCAGGCATGGTAGAGTAGTGTCAGGATGTTGGCAATGTATCCTAAGCTCATATTTGACCTGAAAACATAATTTTTTCTAGTGTACTGTATGTTGACATGACCAATCCCCTTTCAGTTCACGCTGGGCTTCACTCAGCTTCTGATCTTCACCCCTAAACTAATATATGTTCACAGCAGCACCGCAAGAGTAATAAAAAACCAACCTCAGAATGTTTAATGGTTTCCTAAGCCAAGCATCGAAACTCTCAGATCAAAAATAATCTCAAAAACAGTCTGGTTTTCTGCTCGTTGTCTTTTTATGATTCCCAGTATCTCTACAAATGGTGCTTCAGTGCTCATGTGTGGAATAATACGTTTAAGTCTTTCTCTTTCTCATTGCAGATAGTAAAGCTATAGTGGACGGCAACTTAAAACTGATCCTGGGGCTCATATGGACCCTCATCCTGCACTACTCCATTTCCATGCCCATGTGGGAGGATGAGGACGATGAAGACGCCAGGAAGCTGACACCCAAACAGCGCCTTCTGGGCTGGATCCAGAACAAGGTCCCCCAGCTACCCATCAACAACTTCCACAGGGACTGGAGAGATGGCAAAGCCCTCGGTGCCCTGGTGGATAATTGCGCACCTGGTGAGCAGAATTCTGTGGTTTATGACCACTTGGCGACAAATGCGTCATGGTACATTAACCACATGTGGTTTTACATGGAGAACTTTTCATTAGCTTCGTTAAGTAGATTCAGTGATCAGAAAAACTCATCAGGGAGATGTCAAGAGTCATGCAGTATCTGCTTTGCCTTAGGAGACGGGAAGCTGGTTTGATAATTACAGCATATGATCTCACTGCGGAAAGACCAGAGTCAAGAGAAGAGGAGAACAATTGGTGACCTCAAAACCAGTGATCACTGCTTTCCAAAACACGATTCATTAATCAAATACCTCTGGATACATTTAGACACTAGTGGAAAATCGTGAATCCCATGCAGTTCAGGGAGGGTTTAACGGATGGGTCAAGTTCATTTGGAAGTGTGCATGTCTGTTCTTGTCAAATCAAAGCAGTGTGAATATTTTCTGGACTTGACCACATATCCTTTGGGAAATGAGTCGGGAGAAGTTACCTAGAACATGCTCTTGGATCAACAACCTTGTTACAACATTCCATTCAAATAATCAGGATTTAGTGCTGAGCTTGAGCAACATGAATTTTCTTCAGATTTTAGGGTTAGTTCACCCAAAAATGAAAATTAGGCCATAAATTACCCACCTTAAAGCCATCCTAGGTGTATGACTTATCTTCTTTCATACGGATCTAGTTGGAGTTATTTTAAAAATTGTCTTTGATCTTTCAAGCTGTTTGATGCCACTAAGCATTTTGAATATGGATATTTTTTTTTACAAAAATGCATTGATTCGCTACAGGAAGCCTTTGTCCACCCTCCGGAGTTGTGTGAGACACTTTTTTTTAATGGATGCACTTTTTATTAAACTTTTCAAGGACTGATGCAGTGCAACACCCACTGAGTGGCATCAAACAGCTTGAAAGATCAAAGACACTTTAGTTTAAAAAAAAAAACTCCAACTGGATTTGTCTGAAAGAAGAAAGTCATATACACCTAGGATGACTTCAGGGTGAGTAATTTATGGCTTAATTTATTGGGTGAACTAACTCTTTAAGGTTAGCAGTAAGGTTTCAGATAGGAACAAGATGCAGTTGATGCAGGAATACGTCCTACTTGTTCAAAATAAGACAAATAGCATGCATTTAGAAAATAGAATTAGTACTAAATACCTCAATATGTCTTCTGTTAAAACATTTATGAATCACATTAGCATGTGTTGAAATGTTTCCGTCTTCTGACAAGACATTTTGAGGCATGTTTAAAAGACTTCAACATGTTTGATAAACACAAACAGCAGTTTCATTGACCTGTGGTCAGCTTTAGTAAAGAGAGCAGATGTAGATGTGGCGTTGGTTGGAAGGCAGCTCTACAGTCATTTTAGGGTTCATTTCACACTCAAACACAATGGGCCACAAGATGCACTGCTTTAACATTCAATATCACTGTAAGTGTAGAACTGGGATTTTACTGCTGTCAAAAACAGCGTGTAATCCAGAGATATTTAGATTGATTCATCAGTAGAAGTGGTTTAGGTATTGACTGAAAGGGCTGCTTACTGAAAGTTTGATGGTTTGAGTACAGCAAGGAATCAGATGAGACGACTAGATCAGATGACTTTACTGCTGTATTTTTCCTCCTATGCTGATGAGCTGAAGGACACTGACATAAAACGCAACCATTGTTTTCGAAATAAAAAGGTAGGGCTGATATTGTGACCCTGAGGAGAAGAAATGCGAGAGGTGAAAGATGCATCATCTTTGCATGTTTCAGGTATTGAGTTGAGTTTGTTGGCTCTGCTAGCTACTAATGAGCCTCTGGTCTGGACTGTAACTGAATGGAAACTGTCAGAAGCTAAGACGGCAAACATGCTTAAGTGAAAACACATGCTTCTATATGCATTTCTTGCCAACATGCACTTCATTATATTTTTCCTCGTGTGCATGTGTGGAAAAGCATCTCTTGCCAGAAAACTATTTATTACATTATTTCAGTGCTTATGTGTTTATCACACTATATTGAAAACCCTTAAATTTCATTTTTTAAATTATATATATATTTTTTTATTAGCAAAAGTTTTAAGCTTTATATCTTTAGACTTGCACGGAAAGAATGATCAAATACCTCTAAATCTAATGTCAGTTATAATTTTATTGTAACATTAGCATGTCGAGTTATGATCAGTCTTTTCTCTTTTCCTCCAAAAATAACTGCATACAGACTGTCTCACACTTTATTTACCTCCCCTGAAGTTTCCTCCATCTAATTTGTTTTCCACTATTAATGGTGGTTTTGTTACTGTCGTACCACCATCTTGGATCTGCAGGGTACTGTAAACACCAGTCTTGGCGAGTTTAAATGCTTTAAAAACCTAGAATTAAAGGTTTATCAGTTTTAGCAGTAGCACAGGCCCTATTACAGTTACTTACTATCCGACCGCAGGGCTGGAGAATCTTAAAAAAAAAAACGTATTATATTATGATTTTGGCAGTTGTTGAGGAGTTTTTCAAGGTTCTCTGGTTCCATTTGAACTAAACACCTTTTGCTCTTTGATTGTAATCCAGCATAAAATAACTGTTTTAGTCCAGACGGTATTGGTGTGTGTTTCCTTCAGGGAAGCGTTCGGAGCCATGCTTATTAAAGGGTGAAGTGATGGGAAACTGCTCATTTAAGAGCATTTAAGGTCAAATTGAACTCAAGAACATGGATTAATAGATCCCTGCTGTGGAACAGTGGGTCTGCAGCCCAAGATAAAGCACAGATTTGGCTCTTTTCTGTTAATCTATAAAGCAATATGCAGAATAATTTTAAAGTAGGAGTTAATTTTAGTCCTATACCGTAGGAGTTCTGATTTAGAAAATACATGTTTCTCATGGTTTTAGCAAGGGTTGACTGACTGTTTGCATCAATCTGCTTACTCTGCTGTCTTTGTCTTCATCTAAGGCCTGTGTCCGGACTGGGAGACATGGGACCCGAGTCAGCCAGTGGAGAATGCGAGAGAAGCCATGCAGCAAGCTGACGACTGGCTCGGTGTGCCTCAGGTAAGAAGCAGTCACTTATATTTATTAGGACTCATGCTATTTAGCCTGATTGAGACTGTTTTCTTCTTTAGCAGGGCAGGACTGGCTGTTTTGTAGGCCAGTTCTGACTTTAATTTTGATTGATCCTCTGAGTGTGTGTGTGTGTGTGTGTGTGTGTAAGAGAGAGTAAGAGAGAGAGAGAGAGAGTCAGAGAGGGTAAAAGAATATGGGGCGTTGTTCACACAGACTGTACAAATGAGAATTTTTGGCATATTAAACATTAAACTGTTTATATTCTGAAGGCTGAACAGCAACATATGTCAGTGCCACTTTTATAGGTGGCTTGAAATCTGATTAAAATCATATTTTAATTAATCTTCAGATATAGACTCAAAGTTGTCCTCTTTCTCTTGCGTTGACTTGTTTGTTCAACTGTGTTTTTTATTTATTCATAAATGCTGTTCTTTTTTTGTCATCAGAGAATCTTAAAAAAGTATTACAATTTTTACAAAAATATTAAACAGCACAACTGTTTTCAACATTGATAAGAATAAAAAATATTTCTTGAGCACCAAATCTATAGCATAGAATGTATATTACCATAGAATGATTTCTGAAGGATGGTCAGCTGAAAATCCAGCTGGGACATTACAGAAATAAAATGCATTTTAAATCTATTAAAATAGAAAAATGTTATTTAAAATTGTAAATAGTTTTTAATGGATTTTTGATCAAATAAATGTAGTGTTGGTGAGCATAAGAGACTTAGACCCCAATCTTTTGAACGGCAGTACTGTATATATGAAATATGTACTGCACTGTCAACAGCAGATCTATTTTTATTGCTTACCAAATTATATTAAATACAGTCTGCCTTAATGAACCTGCCATGTAGAAATCTTTTTCAACTTATCTTTGCAGAATACATTAGAACACAAATTTGTTTTGGAGTAATTGAGATAAATAGAGATTACACATCTACTGAGAGAATGATGCTTTGAGCATGTAGTTTATCGCTGCAGAAGGAGAGGTAGAGCTTTAAATGATGGGTTTAATAACAAGGTGCATATTACTTTTCCTGTCCCTGTTGTTCTCTCGTTCAATCTCTTCTTCTGTCTTTCTGCTGTGTTAAATACCGTTTAGAGCTATTTCTAGTTAGCTCTTAACCTTCCACCCTAACTTTAAATATAGCAGGACACTTATCCAACAGGACATGAAAGACGGGACTGACGGAGAGGCAGAAAATATTTTCCACAGCTTTAAAAACGTTAAGTGTACCTCATCAGTTTTGTGCCGTAAACCATCACAGCATAGTCAAGTCAAGTCACCTTTATTTATATAGCGCTTTAAACAAAATACATTGCGTCAAAGACACTGAACAACATTCATTAGGAAAACAGTGTCAATAATGCAAAATGACAGGCAGTTCATCATTGAATTCAGTGATGTCATCTCTGTTCAGTTTAAAATGTGTCTGTGCATTTATTTGCAATCAAGTCAACGATATCGCTGTAGATGAAGTAACCCCAACTAAACAAGCCAGAGGCGACAGCGGCAAGGAACCGAAACTCCATCGGTGACTGAATGGAGCATAGGGCTGTGTTGATATCTGACAGCTGATTCTGGCTGTAACAGTACTTGAAGAAAATGTCAAATGCAGTCAGTGAGACGTGGTTCTTTGTTTCAGTCCTTCTCCAGAGGGCTATAGCAATGCACTTTTTAGATGTTTCACTGATCCAGACATTAAAGTTCCCTCTGCTACTCAAATAATGATGCTTGAATGGCATCCAGGAATCTGAATTGAGATCAGAGATCAACCAGAATGTAACATATGCACTTTTGCACTTTGTCCATCCAGGTGATTGCTCCAGAGGAGATTGTGGATCCTAACGTGGACGAGCACTCAGTGATGACCTACCTGTCTCAGTTCCCCAAAGCCAAACTCAAGCCTGGTGCCCCACTGCGATCTAAAACCCTGCACCCCCAGAGAGCCAAGGCCTATGGCCCAGGTGAGGCTGAAAGATTAATTTGTTAATACCTCTGAATGAAAGACAGCGATTATGAGAGAAAACATTTAGCCTACTCTACCTCGACTCAAAACCTTTACATCTTTCGGTAGGTATTGAGCCCAAAGGTAATGTTGTGTTGAGGCCAGCTGAGTTTGTGGTGGAGACTGTGGAGGCCGGGCTTGGAGAGGTGTTGGTGTACATTGAGGATCCAGAGGGCCACACAGAAGAGGTCATCTTCTAACTCATCAAACTTGTTTCAGTGTCGAAATAAGTTAATCTTCTTTTATTCAACCTATAATTATAATAAAAATATTAATAATTCATGATTTTATTCTCATAATTTTTCATCTAGAAATAAAAAATAAATACAATTATTATAATTTTTTTTTAATAAATAATGGTAATTGATGTAAAAGTAACACATTTCTGTGAGTGTGTGTTTTTTTATTGAATGAAGATAAGATACTTGAGTCTTATTATTAGGGCTGCAGGGATACACAAAAAAAACAAAAAAATATTTTAATAACTAACTGGTGTATGTCTTAATAATTTGTTATTTTTCACAGGCCAGAGTAATTCCCAACAATGACAGGAACAGGAGCTACTCTGTGGTCTATGTCCCAAAAGTGGAGGGTCTGCATAAGGTAACACAATGAAAAATGTAGATTTTCAAAATTTACGAAAATTATTATTTTTTTTATTCTTCTTATGTCTTGTCATCACACAACATTTTGTAAGGTTTAACAAAAATATCTTTAACTGTGCCAGATGAAATGGAGTGATTGAATCTAAGGGGTTATTTCTTTTTTCTTTAGGTGAAGGTGTTGTTTGCTGGACAGGACATTGACAGAAGCCCTTTCCTGGTAAATGTGTCTAAAGCACTGGGAGATCCGAACAAGGTGCAGGCCCGCGGGGCAGGTTTGGAACCGGTGGGCAATGTGGCCAATAAACCCACCTATTTTGACATCTACACAGCAGGTAAAGTCAGGGAAATGATGCTACTCGCTGTTTGCTGTGAGACTAGAGACTAGTTAAAGCTCCTGATGTATTTGTGACTCCTCAGGTGCGGGAGCTGGTGATGTTGGTGTGATCGTTGTGGACTCTCAGGGCCGCAGAGATACAGTGGAGATCATTCTGGAAAACAAGGGCGACAGTGTTTTCCGCTGCACTTACTGCCCCATTCTAGAGGGCCCTCACACTATATATGTGACATTTGCTGGCCAGCAGATACCTAAAAGCCCTTTCACTGTCCACATCTCAGAGGGTGAGATGAACAAATACAATTGCTGATTAGAAGTTAGAAGTGCTGGTGTCTGTTTATGGTCACATTATTGTTGAACACCAAAGCTCTTAATGCACCAAGAAAACAACAAGTACTTTTATTTGCCTGAGCCTTGACTTGTTGTTTTTGCTGCATTAAAAGCATGCCACATTCTTTCTAAAATGTCTTATGCCCCTGTTGAAAAGACTAGCACGGTTTTACTGGAAAATCTGGTTTGCTTACTGTTGAAGACCAGCACCCAAAACGCAAGTTTCATGCTGGTCATTTCAGTTATGGCATTTTGTGTCTAAAGAGCTTATTTCCACTTGTAATGAGTTCAGAGTTGTTTGATTGACAGCATGCTAATACTGGACAAGTCCCAGAGAAACCTGCTTTCTGTGGCGCTGACTGAGACCAGGTTGTTTGGTTTTGAGCACCGATTGCTCACTGCTTCAGGGTTTCACCACCCTTTCGATGATGATGAAACGATTTGTGTTTCCTCTTTCGCCTGTGTGTGTTGTTCTAGCTCCTTCGAGCGGCCGGCAGATCGGCTCCCCGGTTCACATGATCCCTCAGTCTATGCGCACACCACCCTCAGAAAAGGCCAAGAAAATGCCTCCCCCAACACCACCCAAAAACAGGCGACCAAGTTAGTATGGTCCACCCCGGGGTCTTGACAGATGCCTGCTCGAGCTTGGTTCCTTCTCTCCTGTCTCCTCTCCTCCCCTCACCCTGGATGTGTCCTCTCAGACACACCACCTCTGGCTCGTTGGCATGCGCTGGCGCTTTGTCCTCTGGGGCAGCTCAAATCAACAGGAAGCTCAGATAGAGACAGGAAATGATGGAACAAAAGTGTGTATGAGTAAGAGTGAGAGTGTGAATGGGAGTAAGAGGTGGATTGGACAAGTGTTGTGAATGCTGCTGCTGGTCTTGTTTTAACCGATGCAGAAAAAGTGCCACCATGCAGTGGTGGGACTGGACGATTACTTTACTGACACTCAGCACACCAGGACCACTTAATCATAATTCAGAATTTAACCAAATTCTATAATTTATACATTGTTTAAAAAATATTAATGAAATAAATTAACAAAGTAACAAACCGGTTTAAATTAGGGCTAAATATGTTAATCAAAATTCTAGATTGTTTATTTATTTTATATTATTTATTATATATTATTATTATTAATATATCCGTATATATATATATATATATATATATATATATATATATATATATATATATATATATACACATATACACAGTGGGGATCGAAAGTTTGGGCATCCCTTGCAGAATCTGTGAAAATATGAGTAATTTCCAAAAAATAAGAGAGATCATACTAAATGCATGTTATTTTTTATTTAGTACTGTCCTGAGTAGGATATTGTACATAAAAGATATTAACATTTAGTCCACAAGACAAAAAAATTGCTGAAATTATTAAAATAACCCCACTCAAAAGTTTGGGAACCCTTGGTTCTTAATACTGTGTTCTGTTACCTGATGATCCTCGACTGTCTTTCTGTTTTGTGATGGTTGTGCATGAGTCCCTTGTTTGTTCTGAACAGTTAAACTGAGCAGCGTTCTTCAGAAAAATCTTTAAGGTCCTGCAGATTCTTCAGTTTTCCAGCATCTTTGCATATTTGAACCCTTTCCAGCAGTGACTTTATGATTTTGAGATGCACCTTATCACACTGAGGACATTTGAGGGACTCAAACACAACTATTTAAAAAGATTCAAACATGCACTGATGCTCCAGAAGGAAACAAGATGCATTAAGAGCTGGGGGGGTGAAAACGTTTGGAATTTGAAGATCAAGGTAAATTGTACTTAATTTGTGTACCGGGAAACATACAAGTATCTTCTGTTGCTTATGAAGGGCAGAACTAAATGGAAAAAAATTATATTTCAGCAAAATAAGAAAAATTTGTCCATCTTCATCGTGTTCAAAAGTTTTCACCCCCCAGCTCTTAATGCATCTTGTTTCCTTCTGGAGCATAAGTGAATGTTTGAATCTTTTTAAATAGTTGTGTTTGAGTCCCTCAAATGTCCTCAGTGTGATAAGGTGCATCTCAAAATCATAAAGTCACTGCTGGAAAGGGTTCAAATATGCAAAGATGCTGGAAAACTGAAGAATCTGCAGGACCTTAAAGATTTTTCTGAAGAACGCTGCTCAGTTTAACTGTTCAGAACAAACAAGGGACTCATGCACAACCATCACAAAACAGAAAGACAGTCGAGGATCATCAGGTAACAGAACACAGTACTAAGAACCAAGGGTTCCCAAGCTTTTGAGTGGGGTTATTTTAATAATTTCAGAAATTCTTTTGTCTTGTGGACTAAATGTAAATATATTTTATGTACAATATCTTACTCAGGACATTACTAAATAAAAAATAACATGCATTTAGTATGATCTCTCTTATTTTTTGAAAATTACTCATATTTTCACAGATTCTGCAAGGGATGCCCAAACTTTCGATCCCCACTGTGTATATGTGTATATATATATATATATATATATATATATATATATATATATATATATATATATATATATATATATATATATATATACGGATATATTAATAATAATAATATATAATAAATAATATAAAATAAATGTTTATAATAAAAGTTTGGATGCCCAAACTTTCGATCAATTTATTTTTATATATATATATATATATATATATTTTTTTTTATTGTGTGTGTAAAATGTGTTATATCAGCCCTTGTTTTTAACTTTAACCCAAACTAAAATTTTGATCTATTTCACACCTGCAATTTTTAAATCTCTAAATCAAGATGCCAGATCTTTACTTGGCATCAGAGAGCCAATGTCTGAGTGACCGTCTGGATGTGTAATACAGTCATCTTCATCTCAGAGATTATCATACTCATCCATTGTCATCATGATCGTCGTCATCATCATCTTGGCAGTTGCTCGTTTTGGCTGTGTCGCTCTATATACTAACTCAGAGAATGGAAATTCTTTGATTTTCTGACTTAACGATTTCCTAACCGAAATATACAATTAACTCACTTTAACTCATTAATTATTCAATTAACACTCCTTTTTTTCATGTAAAATTTAAATGAATTTTGTAGACTTTTGTCTGCCTTTTTATCCAGTGCTGGAAGAAACCAATTATGGAAGAAGAAATTGTTTGATCAGATCTGAGAAAGCACTTTCAGACTGCCAGACTGCTTTAATAGATGTTTTATTGCTCTAAAAGAGCTCATTAGTGAATTTAGTGTTAAACACCAAACCCCAACAGTGAGCTACTTATTAAAAAATGTTTCATTCAAGCAGAATATTGTTAAAGTTTCTTATATCTTTCAAAGCTGGTTCTTGTATGTAATTGCAAATATTGTGTTAATTTTAAGTCTTTTTTTATAAGCTCTTGAAAACACTGATCAGTTTGCCTGTAGTTTTGATTATAGTGGTCTCACTACATTCCTAATGGGATCTTTATGAGGTTAATAATTGCTTTGTCATAGGCCTTTATAGGAAACATTCTTTCTTTGGCTGTTCTTCATTGCTCGTACCTTAGGCTGGGTCCATATGCATAACTAACTTTGACAACTTGTGAGATCGAAAATAACTGCTCTTTTCTCTTTGTAGCGAGTAACCCGAATGCCTGTCGGGCCATTGGACGTGGCCTGCAGCCCAAGGGTGTGCGTGTGAAGGAGGTGGCTGACTTTAAGGTGTACACGAAGGGAGCAGGCAGTGGAGAACTACGTGTTCAAGTCAAAGGGCCGAGTATGCGTGCCACTGTTTGACTGCAACAACAATTGTTTCTGATTTAATCAACATTGCATTGTAAAGTTAGTTCGCTGAATTAAATTTTGTGATTGCAGGAGGTGGCGATGAGCCCGTGAAAGTGCAAGACCTGGGAGATGGTGTGTACGAATGTGATTACTACCCCATTTTCACTGGAAAATACATTATCACAATTACTTGGGGTGGCCACGCCATTCCCCGTAGGTAAGGGTGCTTCTAAATTTCCACCTGTTTACTGTGGTATCGTCCCATTTCTGTTTCTCAAAATATTCAAATCTGTTGACCATATTAAAAAGATCATACAGGATATGGAAATGTTACTCCAGAAAGATATAATCTAGGAATTATGCCGATTATCATGAACTACCATCTCACTTCTGATCAAAACATCTAAATATGTGTAGCCCATTTGAAGTTACCATAAGTGAAGATGCAGGCCCTCAGAAGGTGAGGGCTTGGGGTCCAGGCCTGGAGACTGGCATGGTGGGCAAATCAGCTGACTTTGTGGTTGAGGCCATTGGCACTGAGGTTGGAACACTGGGTAAGAATCTTTTTTTTATCATTGAGCCACTGTATCCAGGGATCTAGTGTTTATGTAGATCTTCTCCACTCTGGGCCTCAAGGTCCGGTTTACTGCAGAGTTTAGATCCATCCCTTATCAAACACACCTGGACAAGCCAAACAAGTCTTTCATGGTTACTAGAAAGTTATTGGCAGGTGAGTTTGATCAAGGCTGGAGCTAAGCTCTGCAGAAAAGTGGACCTCGAGGGCTAGAGCTATCAACCCCTGGTTTATGGTGTGATAAGATGTCTGGTTAATGCTTGAAAACTCCTTCCATGCACAGGTTTCTCCATAGAAGGCCCCTCACAGGCTAAGATAGAATGTGATGATAAGGGAGATGGATCTTGTGATGTTTTGTACTGGCCCACCGAGCCTGGTGACTATGCAGTCCATGTCATCTGTGATGATGAAGATATCAAAGACAGCCCCTTCATGGCCCACATCCTCCCTGCAGCCAATGACGTCTTCCCTGAGAAGGTCTGCTCTGTGATATTTGCCAATAATGATTGCACATTCATTGGCAAATTAAATGACAAATAATAGAAAAAAGATCTGCACACTGTTATTCTCCCTTTATTCAAAATTGAAAAATAACAATGTTTCGGTTTGGATGTAACTTTTGATCTTGCACCTGGCCAAGACATTTTTGGATGTGCATACTTTGACCCTTTCTTAATATTAAATGACAGCCATAGCTACACTAACACATGTTTTTATGCAGGTTAAGTGCTATGGCCCTGGACTAGAACCAACGGGGTGCATTGTAAACAAACCTGCTGAATTTACAATTGACGCCCGTGCAGCTGGAAGAGGACATCTACAAATTTATGCTCAGGTACGTTTTCATTCAAGTCCCAGATGCCTCATGCCTCACTTCACTGGTAAAAAACTTTTTTGTCCATCTTCTTAAGGATTCAGAAGGCTTCCCCATCAACATCCAGATCACAGATAATGGTGACAGCACATATTTCTGCGTCTACACACCGACCAAGCCCATCAAACACACTATCATCATCACCTGGGGAGAGGTCAATGTTCCCAGTAGTCCATTCAGGGTGAGAGCTCGCTATCAACAGGCAGACATTTTTATGTTGCTGTTTGTCAAAAACTTTCATAAACTGGATCTACAACAACCATTTACTCGACCATATTAGATCATAGATTCCATATTGGATTATAACTTTACAAGAACCACTGTCCTCCAAAAGCTTTACATTTCTAGTTTTATAGTACTCTGGTCTTTCTACATTTCTCAGGTGACCATTGGAGAAGGCAGTCACCCAGAGAATGTGAACGTTCATGGACCAGGAGTGGAGAAGACTGGCTTGAAGGCCAATGAACCCACTTACTTTACTGTGGATTGCAGCGAGGCTGGACAAGGTTAGAGCAAACATGATTTCTACCATTGTCCAAACATCTAGAATGGTAAAATTCGGGAATGGACGATAATTCTTTTTCTCCCATCTGTTCTGACACCTTAGGAGATGTCAGCATTGGGATTAAGTGTGCTCCTGGCGTGGTGGGACCTGCCGAAGCAGATATAGATTTTGACATCATTAAAAATGACAATGACACATTCACAGTGAAGTATACACCTCCTGGAGCTGGACGCTACACCATCATGGTGCTGTTTGCTGATCAAGTAAGTCTCAGCCAATAATATCAACATTTTCTCAATGCAATTTGAGACCTATAAACCCAATTTTTTAATGAATTAACAGGAAGTTCCAATTAGCCCCTTCCGTATCAAAGTCGATCCATCCCATGATGCCAATAAGGTGAAAGCAGAGGGTCCCGGACTCAACAAGACTGGTCAGTTTGATTGTCAGTGATTGAAATCATAAGAAAGTATGTAAAGACAGCTCATCTCATTTGCATGTTATGTGTCTGTGTCACAGGTGTGGAAGTGGGCAAGCCGACCCACTTCACGATCTTTACTAAAGGAGCAGGCAAGGCCACGCCTGAGGTTCACTTTACCACAGCTGGGAAAGGAGAAGCCGTCAGCGACTTTGAGATCATTGATAACCATGACTATTCTTTTACTGTGCGTTACACTGCATTACAGCAGGTGAGACACTCCAACACTGGGTTGCTGTTCATATAAATAGACACCAAGAGGTCACATGATGTTATGACTATTATAAATTCTATCTTGCTCAGTCCTGTATGTTTTCTGATTCAGGGTAACATGAGCATATCTGTGTGCCATGGCGGTGACCCCATCCCCAAAAGCCCTTTTACTATCAATGTTGCTCCTCCTTTGGATCTAAACAAGGTCAAAGTTCAAGGACTCAACAACAGTAAGTCCACAGCAGTTTGTGTGTGAAATGAAATTGCAGCTGTGTCGATTGTAGTTATTTGTTCATATTTTGCGTGCCTGTGTGTTTAGAAGTGGATGTAGGGAAAGATGAGGAGTTTACCATAAACACACATGGCGCAGGAGGTCAAGGAAAGGTGGACGTCAAGATTACTTCACCTTCTCACCGACCAATCCCGTGCAAGGTTGAATCTGGAGCATCCAGTGAGGTGCACACTGTTAAGTACATTCCCCCGGAAGAGGGGCCCTACAAAGTGGACATCAGCTATGATGGAAACCCAGTGCCTGGAAGTCCTTTCACGGTGGAGGGAGTAATGCCTCCAGATCCCTCAAAGGTAAGAGTCACAAATAGGAGAATGGGATTCATTTGTTTACCAGTCATTGTCATATTGAACTGAATTTCCATGATAACTGCAAATACTTTCGATTGGAAAACATTTGTTAACTAAGTGATTTCATTAGAGATACAGGATTGACATTTCAAGTCATTTATGGATTCTTATGGAGGGCTGCAAACATACTGCTGGCTGTGATGATAAAACTCTCCTTATGAGGAGAAACATGGAATGTATTTTAGGAGTAACAAGAGAATTTGGACTGTACTGTGAAATCTTTATCGCACAAATCAGAAAGACCTTCAGAGAGTTTACGAGCCACTAACCAGAGTCAGAATGTTCAAACTAAACTAGAGCCAGATTTTATAAAACAACTTTTCTTGATCCTCAGTGCACCAAAATTTCTGTTCCTAGAGGTTTACTCGAGGAATGCTGGTTCCATATGTAACCCCTCTCTCCCGGGTCCTCTCTGATGCTCCTTGCACTTGCTCCGAGCAGGGCTCGAACCAGGGTCTTCTTCTCTTGATATCAGGGAGTGAGGTTTACCTGCACAGCACTACTCGCTGGCCTCCGTTACACTCATCCCCCCCTAAACCTCACTCCCATCTGGGTCACGGCACCAAGTAACCCCTCACTCCCGGGTCCTCTCTGACGCTCCTCGCACTTGCTCCGAGCGGGGATCGAACCCAGGTCTTCAGCATGGGAGGCGGACACACTAACAAGGAGGCTATCGCTAGTGCGTCTCTTGAGATCGGGGAGTGAGGTTTACCTGCACAGCACTACTCGCTGGCCTCCGTTACACATAGTCAAACCATTTAATTCTATTTTATTTCCTTTTTGTTTGTTGCCTGTTCTCTACAGGGCTGGATTGTTCCAGTGAGGGTTTTTCTTCTCTAGTTTGTATATTAGCTGTGTCAGTGAAGAAGCCTGAAACAAACACAAAAGGCCATTAAGCCATTAAATTATTAGAGGACAGTTGTGTTTAACTGATCTGCCAGAGAAAAGTAAACTCAAATGTAGTGTGCCAAGCAAGGTACTTCATCCACATGTGGAATGGTTGCTCCATTCTCTGCTTTAAATTTTCTGGTTCTCTTTCATTTTTTTTTATGTTTTTTTTTTTTACTTTTCTGATTATTTCTGATTAGAATTCCATTTTGATTTGTTATTAAAATGCAATCTTGACCATAGTTTTGTCATACTTTCATTTCAAGGTCCGAGCCTACGGCCCTGGCCTGAAGGGAGGTATTGTGGGTAAACCCGCTCCGTTTGCCATCGACACCAAAGGTGCAGGTACAGGGGGTCTCGGGCTAACTGTGGAGGGCCCGTGTGAAGCCAAGATCGAGTGCCAGGACAACGGCGACGGATCTTGCTCGGTGTCCTATCTGCCCACTGAGCCTGGAGAGTATTCCATTAACATCCTGTTTGCTGATGCTCACATCCCTGGTTCTCCCTTTAAAGCCATGGTTCAGTCTGTCTTTGACCCTAGCAAGGTCACAGCTAGTGGACCGGGACTGGAGAGAGGAAAGGTCAACGAAGCGGCGTCGTTCACGGTGGACTGCTCTAAAGCAGGAGATGCGGAGTTGACCATCGAAATTATTTCAGATTCAGGAGCGCAGGCTGAGGTCCATGTCCAGAATAACAACGATGGAACATATTCTATCACCTATATCCCTCCTTTCCACGGAATGTACACCATCACGATTAAATACGGAGGACAGGCAGTGCCGAAGTTCCCTGCAAGGGTGCAGGTAGATCCTGCTCTTGATACCAGTGGAATCAAGGTCTATGGTCCAGGAGTAGAGCCCAAAGGTAAGAAGGCCCATCTAAATGTGCTTGTGTTTGGTACCAATGTGTTTAACAATGTGCTTCAAAACTTGGTATATTTTCACAGGGGTACTCCGAGAGGTCACTACACACTTTGTCGTTGACACTCGGGTTCACAGCAAGATGGGCGGAAACCACATCAAAGTTCATATTGTTAACCCATCTGGTGCCAACACTGATGCGTTCATCACCGACAAAGGAGACGGCACTTACAGAGTGGAGTATACAGCATATGAGGATGGTAAGATATTCAGTACACAGGGAAAAAAAAACTTATGTTTTTATGTTAAATTGATTTTTCATTTGGATGAATCACACACAACCATTTTTAGTATTTAAAATAAATTCAATTAAATTAAAATTTACATTAAACTAAAATTGCTATATTACAGTAAAAAAAAGCTCTAAAAAAATCCAGCCATCTAATTTATTTGTTTTGGAAGTTACAGTTGTTTTTAGCACATTTATTGTACATGAGACAGAAATAACAAATTATCAATAGTACTAGAAATAAATCTAGACCAGGCCACAATTCAGTTTTTTTCTCTGTCAGTAATGTTTTATTCATGCACTTTGAGTTGACACAATAACTGAATATTATATAATTTGCATAATTTGCATGTCTGTCATTTTCTTACTTCATGCTGACTGATTTTCCGCCCCAGTCTTCATTAATTTAACAGGCCATATTGGCATTTCTTCTGAACTGAACCTCCCTTTACTCCCTGAGAATCATGGGACACACACACTCAGAGCTATATTTTATTCTGAGCACGGCTGCTGTATTGATTGTTCTGTGTGGAGGTCAGTGATGTGAGATGAAAATTCATTCATTGTTCATTGTGTTTTGAGCAGAGACTGCTGATGTCTCTTTTCCTATGATGCCTTGATAATATTCCATCACAATTATCGACTGAGATAACAAAAAAAAAAAACCCAGTCCCTCTCCGTATAGTCACACACAGTCTCTTCCTATCAAAGAAAGGCACTTCTTAGACAGGATAAGATGCACTGAGGCACCCTTATAGCCAGCCAGTAAAATTAAAGCTTGCCAGAATGAGAAAGTACTTTCCAGCATGAAATCTATAGATGGAAGAGTGCTTTATTTTTTGTCTTTGTGCAGGTGTGCATGTGATAGAGGTGCTGTATGATGAGGTACCAGTCCCCAAGAGCCCGTTTAGGGTGGCGGTAACCGAAGGTTGTGATCCCAGCCGTGTACGTGCATACGGTCCCGGTCTGGAAGAGGGTCTGGTCAACAAACCCAACCGCTTCACTGTGGAAACCAGGTACATATTTCTTTAAAAACCTGCTGTTGAACATGAACATGTTCTGGAATGGTCTATTTTGGAAACGTTGAGTCAAAAACAGTCTGAAATACCTTCTATGAGCAGTTGTTTTATGTAATCGCTGACTCTTTTTGAGCAGTTGTTTTATGTAATAGCTGACTCTTTTTAAATAGTTTGGATACTGAAAAAAAAAAAACCTCACCAATCATTCAATGCCATTCACTTATAGTGATAAAAATTTAGCAGTGAACCATATATGAATAGTTTTAGTGTAAAACAAATCTGGTTTACTAGTTTAAATATTGGTGTCTACATGTTTTGGATTGGATGTGAACAGGGCTAAATAGAAGTACAAAACTTTTTTTTGATTTTACTGGAACTGTTTTCTCCCATGTCTGTATTTTCCTGTATTTCTTTCAGGGGTGCTGGCACAGGTGGTCTTGGCTTGGCCATCGAGGGTCCATCAGAAGCTAAGATGTCTTGTAAAGATAACAAAGATGGCAGCTGTAGCGTGGAGTATATTCCTTTCACTCCTGGAGAATATGACGTCAACATCACTTTCGGGGGTCTGCCTATCCCAGGTATGATGTAGTTTCCTGCTGTCTAACTCATTTTATGGTTTGTTTCTAATTGAACTCAACATACTAATTATACATTGACATTGTATTTCAGCAGTTTGAGAATATGAGAGTGTTAAGACCTTTGAAAGCAAATAATCATGACAGTTTGATTTAATGCTTGCATATTTCATACCTCAGGCTCTGTTTTTGGATTTCATGAAGAGAAAGCAACTGTACAGTTTTTGTGGGTTTTTAGGTAGTCCATTCAGGGTGCCTGTGAGGGAGCTGGTGGATCCTAGTAAGGTGAAGTGTTCTGGTCCTGGTTTGGGCAGTGGAGTTAGAGCACACGTTCCTCAGACCTTCAATGTGGACTGCAGCAAAGCTGGATTCGCCCCACTGGAGGTGCTGCTGTATGGACCTACAGGTGCAAATAGACTGGAAAAACACACACAGAGTTTGAACAAATTCCTTGAAGTATATAAGTGCAATTTATGTTTTAGAAATGGAAGTACTAGACCAGAAAAGCTGACTTAAAATGTGAACAGAACATTTGTATGTGTTTAGCAAATCTGAGGAAGTGAATGACTTAATGTAAGTGAAAGGACACAAAAACCATAGCTGAAGTTCCAAGTTTGTGCATTAGTTTGTGATGACCTTGAAAATGACAAACCGGTGCTGGAAAAAGTCCTGGATTTGCATTCAGTAATGTCCATATGAAGCCTGCAGACCCATTCATCAAGAGTGTTTTACAGTTGTCTAGGCTAGATGACAGGGATGCAGAGGGATCAACTGTGTTGTTATTCTAGGGGCGACAGAGCCAGTGGATATCACAGACAATGGGGATGGCACACACACAGTGATCTACACTCCTGCTAAAGATGGACCGTACACTGTGTGTGTCAAATATGCAGATCAAGAAGTGCCGCGCAGGTGAGCGGGCTTCTCAAAGAATGAATAAAGTCTTAAAATTAATGAAGCAAATAGACTGTGACCAAAATCTTTAGAGCTGATTTAGAAAGTAGAACAACACTTCCAAATAAAGATAAGAATGTGATGATTAAATGTGTTGATTGTCCGTTTTTTTTACCTTTTTAGTCCATTTAAGATCAAGGTTTTGCCTGCTCATGATGCCAGTAAAGTCCGTGCAAGTGGTCCTGGACTGAACGCTTCCGGGGTTCCCGCCAGCCTGCCGGTGGAGTTCACCATCGATGCCCGTGACGCAGGCGAGGGTCTTCTCACTGTACAGATTCTGGTGAGTTACATCAACACTCGCTCAGGCCTCTCTCTTTTTTTTTCATGTTTTAAGACCGAGGTTTCCCTTGATGATCACTTGTGCTTTAACGGCCACTGTCCCCCCTCCGCTTCCTCTACCCTGACCTCTGACCCCTTCCCTGCTATCACTGTAGGGTCCGGATGGGTGCAGGCAAGAGGCCTCTGTGTTTGTGGAGGACTGGGGTAGGAGGGTGTGGGAGAACCACATTGTAAAGGGCACCATCCCCTTCCATATTCTTAGGAAAGGATGTGTAAGGCCTGCCCCTCCTTTTGGCCTCCTCTTGTTGTTATAACTCACCATGTCTGGCATCCCTCCCATTTGCCTTAGGCCCCTAAGTGCTCATGGACCGTCCCCTTGCTACTGTACTCCCTGCCCCAGTTCACTGTGACAGTGAAGTGCAAGAAATGACTTGTAATTTCTTGAGGGTGATCCTTGTTTTTTATAATCATACTACTTTACATTCTGAAAAGGAAGGGAGAAAACTTCACTTAAACCAAACTACACACATGCAAAAGCGTCCAGAAACATCTTTGTGGCGTTTTTGAATGTGAGAGTGAACCTTTCTCCCAGGCAGCCATACTTGATCATTTTGTAGCAGTCAAGGGGACTTGATACCCTTAATTTTGCCCTTATGTGGTCTCTGTGGACTGACCTGTTATTAGATTTAGGCTAAAACCCTATATGTGGTTTTCCACTACATGACTAACAGTTATAGATGCTTGCTATGTAATTGTATGAGGAATATTGTCTTGTTGAATATTGACTACATTTTATTTTAGCAATTAGTTAAAACGTTGTTGTATTCAAATGAGAAATCAGATTTCTATATGCAGGCTAACCAGAGCCAATGAATATATTCACACATGCACATGCATTCACATTTGCATGAACACACTATAACAACTCAATCATTTTGCAGGACCCAGAAGGAAAACCAAAGAAAGCGAACATTCGAGATAACAGAGATGGAACATACACCGTGTCCTACGTCCCAGATATGACAGGACGCTACACTATTACAATCAAATATGGCGGAGATGAGATCCCATACTCCCCCTACCGCATACATGCTCTGCCCAGTGGAGATGCCAGCAAATGCCATGTGACAGGTAAGTTGCAGACATCTACCGTACATATGTCTCTACAGTATGTGACTTATTGTTTCATTAAAATGCAATCTCAGCATGATCATGAATTCTAACAGCTCCTCTTTTTGATTTGTAGTGTCGATTGGTGGACACGGATTGGGTGAGTTTTTAAACATCGACATAAGTTATCTATATTACATTTTGCAAGCATTTTATGTAGGATCAGTTTAGGCCATTCTTTGTCACTGAAATGAATTGCAAAAAGTGGCCCAGTGTACATGAATTCAGACTATAATTCTCTGAATGGTGTAGTAAATTTGCTTTGCTGTGATTGCGGTCCCATGGACAGGCTCTGGGCTCGGACCAACTATTCAAATTGGCGAGGAGACCGTTATCACTGTGGATGCAAAGGCTGCTGGGAAGGGGAAGGTCACTTGCAAAGTGTCAACTCCAGACGGGGCGGAGCTAGACGTGGATGTGGTGGAGAACGCGGACGGGACATTTGATATCTACTATACCGCTCCAGAACCTGGGAAATACATCATCACCATCCGCTTTGGAGGAGAGCACATTCCTAACAGCCCCTTCCATGTGGTGGTGAGCACCTTCTGTTGCTATGCATTCTGAATAGTGTGTTTTGCATAATATTTGTAAACTACTATACAAAAACTATCTGCATTTATTTGATCACAAATACAGTAAAAAAAAAAGTAATATTCTGAAATATTAATACGATTTAAAATAACTGTTTTCTATTTGAATATATTTTCAAATGTGATTTATTCCTGTGGTGTAAAGCTGAAATTTCTGCATCGTTAATCCAGTCTTCAGTGTCACATGATCCTTCAGAAATCATTCTAATATGTTTATTTAATGTTCAAGACATTCCTTAATTATTAAATTAAATTAAATTAAATTAAATTAAATTAAATTAAATTAAATTTATGCATTTAGTAGACACTTTTATCCAAAGCGACTTACAGTGCATTCAGGCTATCAATTTTTACCTATCATGATATTATTAATGTTATTATTAATATCATTGTTGAAAACAGTTGTGCTGCCTAATGATTTCTGTAGAAAACAAGATTTCTTCCAAGATTCCTTATGAATAAAAATTCAAAATAACAACAATTATTTTAAATACAACATTTTTGTAACGATGTAAAAGTCTTTACTGTTACTTTTGATCAATTTGATGCATCCTTGCTGGTGTTAAATAATAATTTCTTTAAAAAATGTACTGACCCCAGTAGTGTGTTATATTTGTGTGTTTGTTTTTTTAATGCAGATGGTCATATATCATTTCAAAATATGGCTACAAGTGCATGGTGTGTTTTTATTAAATAATAATTCTCCCAAATAAAAACCTTTTTGTACCTTATTCATTGAGATGATGTTTAACAAATTAAATTCCAGTTTAATGGGTCAAATTCAATTGGCTGCATATAAATATGTGTCGTGTGAAGCCCTAAACATGTGACCACCTCCTTCTCCAGGCATCTGATACCATCCCTATAATTGAGGAACCATGTGATAAACTACAGTTACAGCAGCCCTACGCCCCCTACCAGGGCTACACCCCCCGCTGGGTACACAACACCCCTAGTCATCCGATAATGTCCTTAACGCTCTCTGCTCCTCAGCCTTTGTCATTACTCCTTTTCATTTCATCCATCTTTGCTTAATTTCTCATGAGCTTTACTGCTGATGTCTTTTTTATTAGATGGCTAGTAGGTTGATCATGCATTCATAGAGTTAATGAATAAGTTGCTGATCTCCAATTGCAGAGGGATTGTTTTGCACAAGGTTCTTTGTTGCTGCTGCTTTCATGACTTTATTCCATCTGCTGCAGTCCAACCAGCCTGGGCCCTTGACTGTTTTTTTTGTTGTTGTTTTTTTCAGCCATTAACCCATTGCATGCACTTCTTCTCACTGTTCTTAGTTAGCAATGCAGTGATGCTGAAATCTCTTTCTCTTCTAGGCCACGGAGGAACCAATTACTGCAGTGGATGCCATGGAGCCAATGCTTCGCCCATTCAATCTGGTCATTCCATTCACTGTACAAAAGGGGGAGATTACAGGTATTAACACTTATTAAAAAAACTAAAAAGTCGATAATTATTAGAGGTGCAATGAAGCATGCATCTTTTCACAGAGGCCTACAGAATTTATTATTTCTAAAACATGCTTTTTTTTTATTTTTAGGTGAGGTTCATATGCCCTCTGGTAAAACTGCCCATCCTCACATCACTGATAACAAGGATGGGACTGTGACGGTCAAATATGGCCCCACCGAGAAGGGCCTACATGAGATGGACATCAAATATGACGGGAATCACATTCCAGGTATCAAAACAATTATATGTTTGCTGCTCTAATGTAATAATTGTTAATTTCTGTGATTGATGTTGATCATCTTTAAACATGAAGTGTCACTCTTTCAACATTGCTCTTACAGGAAGTCCACTGCAGTTCTATGTAGATGCCATTAACAGCGGGCATGTGAATGCATATGGTCCTGGTCTGAGTCACGGCATGGTCAACAAACCCACCACCTTCACAATCGTCACTAAGGACGCTGGAGAAGGTAATACACACACACCAAGCCCAGCAGCCAAACGGCCATATTGCATTCGTTTCACATTGACTTCCTACATTGCTCTCTCATCTTCTCCCAGGTGGTCTGTCTTTGGCAGTGGAAGGCCCCTCTAAGGCAGAGATCAGCTGTAAGGATAATAAAGATGGCACCTGCACTGTGTCCTACATGCCAACAGCACCAGGAGACTATAATATAATCGTCAAGTTTGATGACAAGCACATCGCTGGAAGCCCCTTTACAGCCAAGATCACAGGTAGGGGTTTGTATGTGCCCAAATATGGGTATGAGTGTGAGAGAGAGGATGAACAAGAGAGGGCAAAGTTATGTCTCTCCATAAACGTCTGTGAATCACTAAATTAGCTGCCGTGTGTGTTTATGTGTGTGCGCGTGTCTTCACACCTGGAGAATTGAACCACATCTGAAGTGCTTCTAAAAGTAGGAGCCACTTCCTGAGAGTTTTTAGAAACAGGAAGTATCTGTTTCCCCCCTCCTTCTGTCTCACTCTCACTTTGCCCTTCACAACATTGCTCTCCGCAACGGAACTGGGGTTGCACCCGCACAGTTAATGTTTATTTTTAATAACTGGAGCATATATGTTAGTTGTGTGTGTGTGTGTGTGTGTGTGTGTATATATATATATATATATATATATATATATATATATATATATATATATATATATGCACACACATATATTTCTGTCTCATTCTTTATGAAGGTGATGACTCCATGAGGACGTCCCAACTAAACGTTGGCACAGCCACAGACGTGTCACTGAAGATCACAGAGACGGACCTGAGCTCCCTGGCCGCGAGCATCAGAGCCCCATCTGGCAACGAGGAGCCCTGCCTGCTGAAGAGACTGCCAAACCGTCACATCGGTTAGTCACTCGTCAGGCCTGCCAGCACCTACATGCGTCACGACTGAGCAGATAAAGTGGAATATAAAGAAGCCAGATCACATTATTTGGGAATGGATTCTGTTACTTAGGGTTTAAAAGACCCCAAATTTACATTTCCAACAGGAAGTTCAGATAGGACTTATTGAAGTTTGTGTACACCCCTGCAAACAAGATGAGTCACCATTATTTAGGTACATTTTCCCAGAAGACTGTGAATGTAATTATACCACTTTTAGAGACTAGATAAACTTGTAAGGTTTTTCATAACAAGAAAGTCTTAGACCTCTGACTAATGTCAGCAAACAAACTCTGAAACTTTCTGACGAGTTGATGCCTGTAGTGTTTGCCTCTAAAACCTAATCTGAGACTAAGAGCTCCTTCCTGTGATTTCAAAGAGAATCGACTATCAGCTCAGAAAAGGCCTTTGATGTACAGCCAAACCCTGAGGCCTATCTTTTTCTGTTGGATATGACTGTGCTACCGTAAAATACTTTATAAACCTGAAAAAAGAACTCATTCCCATTGCTTTTTGCCTTTAGGAATATCCTTCACTCCTAAAGAGGTGGGTGAGCATGTGGTCAGCGTGAAGAAGAATGGAAAACACGTGACCAACAGCCCATTCAAGATCATGGTGGGCCAGTCTGAGATTGGAGACGCCAGTAAGGTGAAGGTGTTTGGGAAAGGACTGATTGAAGGACACACCTTTGAAGTGGCTGAGTTCATCGTGGACACCAGAAGTGCAGGTAAATGGTTTTCTAGGATATTTGTGGCTTCCATAATGTGCAGCATGTTTTATTTTTGCCGGCAAAATTTCTGAATTTTATCAAGCAAATTTAAAAGACCAATTTAAACCATGCAAAATGTATCGCCATTGGGCAAAACTCTCAATAGCACGGTTTCTTATTGTAATGACAATTTGCCAAATAAATTTCGTAGCACAACATTTAAAAACCTTAAGCTTGAAGTATACTTCAATATACTTTTGACACACATGCTTAGCATTATCTGAATCCATGTGTACTTTTTTGTCATGTATGTAAAAATCAAAGTGTACTTGCTCTGCTTTTCCTAACTGTATTAAATCGTAAAACCCACTTGGTTACCTTAGGTTATGGAGGTCTCGGTCTGTCCATCGAGGGGCCCAGCAAAGTTGACATTAACTGTTCGGACGTGGACGACGGAACATGCAAAGTGACCTACTGCCCAACCGAACCCGGAACTTACATCATCAACATCAAATTTGCCGACCAACATGTGCCAGGTGCAGCACAGCTCTCAAACTTAAGTCTCTTTAAGATGCTTCCCTTCTGAGGTGGGCAACTCCTTTAAACTCTTTATGTTGCGCCACAGGAAGTCCATTTACAGTGAAAGTTCTGGGCGAGGGAAGAATGAAGGAGAGTATCACCAGAAAGAGACAGGCACCGTCAATCGCCTCGGTGGGCAGCACTTGTGACCTCAACCTCAAGATTCCAGGTGAGGAGGGAATGATTGACTCCTGTGGCCTCATGGGATATGTAGTGTCCATCAGATGCTCACTACAGAATCTCACCAAAAGGGTTTTCGCCTACTGTTCTATGAAATCTGACATACTACTCGTCTCACATACAATTTTTTGCCTACTACTATAGGCATATTCAGAAATAGAGTTTGTCTCTTTTTCCCACCTGTTTCCCACTGTCACACGTCACTTCCTGTATCTTGAATCAGAACGGTTCTGTATGAGGCTGTATAGAATTTAAGTTTTGATAAAAAAAAAAAGACAGGAAAGAAAACAGAATATGTTTCCATTCTGCTTGGAAGCATGCATTTCTTGTTTCTCCTTTTTCATCACTTCCTTTTTTCCTTCTTCTCTTTCCTTCCTCCTCTGTCTTTCGGGTTCCACGTCTGCAGGGAACTGGTTTCAGATGGTTTCGGCCCAAGAGCGACACACCCGTACCTTCACACGCAGCAGCCACACCTACACACGCACAGAACGCACCGAGATCAGCAAGACCCGCGCTGGCGAGACCAAACGGGAAGTGCGGGTGGAGGAGAGCACCCAGGTGGGGGGCGACCCCTTCAAGGATGTTTTCGGTGGATTTCTGGGCAGGGAAAACCTGGGATCCTTCAGTAGTGCCCAGGAACGACAATCAGAGGGTGTGTGTGTGTGTGTGTATCACTGAGCGTTGTTTGCAGGTTAAAGTCATATATATATATATCATTTATATATATATATACATATATACTTTACTGTTTACTCTTACAGGAACTTTCTTTCAAGTTTCAAGTTTCTTATTGTATGTCTGTGTGATGATATCATGGTATATGTGTGTTTATCGAGTTTTGGGTGGCAATGAGCCCACTTTTTCCACTGCAGACCTTTATGACAGGAGGACCAAGCTGGAAAATCTGAGCAGCCTTCAACTCTGCGGGCAGCCCAGCCAATACATCATCTTTTATAGAAGAAATGCCTGAAATTTTAAGTGAAATGTCTCATGTGTGCCATTCTCTTTTCCTTTCCCTCTTTCTCTCTCAGGTGAATCAGGTACGCAGGAAATGACCGCACAGGTGACGAGTCCCAGTGGTAACACGGAGGATGCTGAGATCATAGAAGGAGAGGACAGCACCTATAGTGTGCGTTTTGTGCCTCAGGAGATGGGCCCCCACACTGTCAATGTCAAATACAGGGGACAGCATGTCCCTGGGAGCCCCTTCCAGTTCACTGTGGGGCCCCTGGGAGAGGGAGGGGCCCATAAGGTTCGGGCTGGTGGTACTGGATTGGACAGAGGTGTGGCTGGAATTCCAGGTAAGAGACAAGACTAAAACTAAAACTGTTAGAAATAATTGTTGTTCATTGAAATAAAGTAAAATATAAATAGTAGATGGAAAAAAATATATTTTTAAATGAAAAACTTACGTTATTTTAGTGTAAAGATACTATTATAGTTTTAAATTAATATTTTGAATTAGTTTTTATTTATTCTTTATTTTAGTTAAAGTCTTTTTGTTGTTTTTTGTCATTTTAATTAGCGTTTTTTCATATAGTTTTTATACATTTTTATTTCAGTTTTAACTATTTCATTACTAATTGTTAAATGAGAATTAGAAAATTTGCCTCGGCAACTAGCAAAAATAAAATAAGTTTATATTTAAAGAAACCATTTTTATGCTTTTAGTTATCTATTACAACCATGCTTTTCAAGGAGCGTAAATTGATATATATATATATATATATATATATATATATATATATATATATATATATATATAAATATAAATATATATATATATATATAAATAACTTTTTTGGGTGTGATTTTTAGCTGAGTTCAGTATCTGGACCCGTGAGGCCGGTGCTGGTGGTTTGTCAATAGCTGTTGAGGGGCCCAGCAAAGCAGAGATTTCCTTTGAGGACAGGAAGGATGGTTCCTGTGGGGTGGCCTATGTGGTACAGGAACCTGGTAAGTGCTAATGCTCATTTTAGTGTAGTATTTGCTTTAGGAATGGAATCTTCCATTTAAATTTTATGAATAATTATAAATTACACTGATTTATTTATTTTTTTAACTTCAGGTGACTATGAGGTGTCAATCAAATTCAACGATGAGCATATCCCAGACAGCCCTTTCATCGTTCCTATTGCATCAGTGTCAGATGACGCCCGCCTACTCACCGTCACCAGCCTGCAGGTGAGTGATTCCAGATCAAACATGCTCACACACTGACTTTATCAACACACTCTCTGAGAGACTGTGAGAGCACTTGATGGAGAGCACAGGACAGCTTATCACGAGTCGAGACAAGTGTCCTTGCAGTTCCCTTAGCGAAGAGTGTAGAAGGAGTTTCTCAGGAAAGATAAATGAGTATGACAAAGTAGCAAATCATTTGTTATGTTGGCCATTGTGAATATGCGTAGTGAGAAAGGCTTATCTTTACATACTTCTTAAGATTAGATGATATACAAAGATAGTGTATTTGGCTGTGTCTCTGCAGGAGATGGGTCTGAAGGTGAACCAAGAGGCCTCGTTTGCCGTGCAGCTGAACGGAGCGAGAGGGGCGATTGAGGCTAAGGTGCACACACCGTCTGGAGCAGTGGAGGAGTGTTACATCACTGAGCTAGACAATGGTGAGCATATGTGCACATACCCAGGAGTATAAAAAGTCAATTATTTTGTCTGTAATAAATTATGTAAATAAATTTTTTTTTTATTAAACATTTTATTATACTATTTTTTATATTTTATATTATTATTTATACTGTATGGTATTTTTCAAATAAATAAATAAATATATATTTTTTTATTTACATACACGTGTGTCTGTATCTATTATTTAATATATTTTCGTATTATACATTTTTATTATATTATTTCATTTTGTATATTATATATTTTCTCTAAATATATTTATATTTATAGAAAAAATAATTTTTGTTTTACATTCATTATGCATTATACATATTTTTTTATCAACATATATATATTTTTATTTTGTTTTATAATTATTGTATTGTATTGTTATTTATATAGGTTTTATATTTATTTTATATTTATTTTAAGTTATATATTATTATCATTTATGTGTATTCAATATTGAATATATATTATTTTATTAACCAAATTTTATTATAATACTTATAATATTTTGTATATTTTTATTTAGTGTTTAATATATTTTGTTACATATTTTATTACATTAATTTTAGTATAACAAATACTATTTACACACATGTGGGAGCATATATATATATGTATGTATATGTATATTCATTAATTTATGAATTTATATCATAACATATAACCTATTTGTGTGTGTGAGTGTTTGTATATATATATATATATATATATATATATATATATATATATATATATATATATATATATATATATATATATATATATATATGCATGATCACTGTAATATTTTAAGACACAATATATCTGATGTTAGTTTAGAGCATATAGTTAGTGACTGCATTTGAACTCATTCAATGCTGCATGCCTGTTTGTGCAGATAAACACGCCATACGGTTTATTCCACGGGAGAACGGTGTCCACTCCATCGATGTCCGTTTTAATGGAAGTCACATCCCAGGCAGTCCCTTCAAGATCCGTGTCGGGGAACCCGGCCAGGCGGGAGATCCAGGAATGGTGACGGCTTTCGGGCCCGGCCTGGAGGGGGGAACTACAGGTGTGACACCATCAAGTAGCCAATCACAAGCGTTAAAACACAAACACACAGAGACTCACTGGCTTCATCTCATCCTTCACAGGTGTACCCTCAGATTTCATTGTAAACACATGTAACGCCGGCTCAGGAGCTCTGTCGGTTACCATCGACGGCCCATCGAAGGTGAAGATGGATTGTCAGGAGTGTCCAGAAGGATACAAGGTCACCTACACACCAATGGCTCCCGGCAGCTACCTCATCTCCATCAAATATGGAGGACCGCAGCATATCGTGGGCAGCCCCTTCAAAGCCAAAGTCTCTGGTGAGACATCACACACTACAGTACATTACCAGGCCCTTTCTGCTCTTTACATCTTCTTGGAGAGACACAGAGCCAGGTGTGATTTACACACAGATAGCCAAAAGGTGTCTGTAGTCCACCATATTAGATTATATTATTGCTATTTTTTTATTATTAAAGTAACAGGGACAAACATTACTGCAGATGCACCACAGTCAGCCAAAGGGTATTTTTCATCTGTGTTCCACCCTGAAAACGAAATATTATTAATATAAAAATATAACACGAACTATAAAATAAAAAACGGAAGAAATTGTTTTATTACATCATATTATATTATGCCTTTTTGCTCCATGAATATAAAAAGCTTGTTTATGAGTAAATAACTATTTTTAAAAGCTGAAAAGGTTTCTAGCACTCATGTTAAAATAGGAAAACCTGGTTGTGATATTATATAATCAGGCAATCCATAATGTGATGGACTGGATTTGAAACCATACAAGCTTATGGCAACTTAAAAAAATGTGTGAAACTTTACTTGAGATTGAGACTAATGATTGATGAGGGGAACATCTTTCAACCCACTAGCACAACAGCTCATCTTTCATAAAGAAGCAAATTAACAAGAAGAAATTCAATCTCCAGGTGCACGTCTGTCCGGAGGACACTCTCTACACGAAACATCATCAGTTCTGGTGGAAACGGTGACCAAATCGTCCTCAGTGGCCGGATCATTCTCTACTCTGCCAAAGTTCTCGTCCGATGCCAGTAAGGTGATCTCCAGGGGGGCCGGACTCTCCAAAGCCTTCATTGGCCAGAAGAACACCTTCACGGTAGACTGCAGTAAAGCAGGTACAGCGTCCCGAGCAGTAAAAAATAATGCATGTTTGTGCATAATGCTCTCGTACAGATGACTAAACAGCTTTTATTTTGTCTGTTCAGGGACAAACATGTTAATGGTAGGAGTGCACGGGCCAAAGACTCCCTGTGAAGAAGTGTACGTCAAGCACATGGGCAACAGAATGTACAATGTCACATATACAGTGAAGGAGAAAGGCGACTATATCCTGATAGTCAAATGGGGAGAAGAAATGGTGCCCGGAAGCCCTTTCCACGTCACCGTGCCTTAAAGACTGTCTTTAAACCCTCTCCACTATGCAAAGAATCTACTGATCGTCCTGGGACAGAGAGGGGACTCGCCAACAATGCCTTTTCATGACATATTAATCAAGAAAATGTCTTCATCTTCTATATCTGCATACGCTTTATCCAAAGTCCATTATGTGCTCATTTCACATTTGGAAATGTACCGTAGTTTTTTTTTGTATTCCGTTTTTTTTAGATGTTGTGAGACTAGAGAACATTTGATGGAGACGTGAATAATGAAATGCTATTTTGAAGATGCCACATGCTTAAACACATCCATCTTGTTACCAAAATTACTGTCCGGACCATTTACAGACATAATTTAACAGATGAATTATTTAATCTTTTTTTTTGTTTTTGTTTTTTATCTAATGCTAAAACTGGTCTTATTTTTATGATGGAATAACATGATTTAATCTGGACTACGTTTAAAGGCGGTCCTAATCAAAGGCTTAGTTTGAGCAGAGAAAGCCTACTGGACCAGGTTCAGGCTCTCGCTGGGTCTAAACCGGTCCCGGGTGGCCCAGCACCCCTGCAGACTGGCTTGTGTGATTGGTTAGGTTTTTTTTTTGTATTAAGCGGTGTAGCAGAAACCGTTCAGCATGTGAATGTTTGAAATCCCACAGTTTTTACAGTGACTATGTTAAAGAGCAACATTTTATAGTGATTTTTATATGTATGAATTTAAAATAGAAATGTATGGA
Source organism: Carassius gibelio (assembly GCF_023724105.1). Classification (NCBI taxonomy): domain Eukaryota; kingdom Metazoa; phylum Chordata; class Actinopteri; order Cypriniformes; family Cyprinidae; genus Carassius; species Carassius gibelio. The sequence continues at coordinate 30,507,633 of NC_068374.1, read as the reverse complement.
GAAACACTAATTGTTTGATATTTTAATCTACTGTTTGGTAAAACTGTGCTGGCATATTAAAGTTTTAATTGCTACTGTGCTGTTTATTGATGTCCATATGCATGTTATATTATATTATATTATATTATATTACATTACAGTAAATGCACCACAATGCAAAATGTTTAATATTTTCATCTGTAGTACAAGTTACACCTTTATATATATATATATATATATATATATATATATATATATATATATATATATATATATATATATATATATATATATATATATATATATATATATATATATATATATATATATATATATAAATTTTTCCCAGTTTACAAATAATATATATATATATATATATATATATATATATATATATATATATATATATATATATATATATATATATATATATATATATATATATATAAACATATTTGTAAACAGGGAAAAATGGCATTGCTGTTCTTGTTCCTTAAATAAATAAAACATTACGGTGCAAAATAATTAACTGCTAAAAAATATCAACATTTACCATACATATTTATAATAATAGCAATATTTCCTTTAGCATTAGAATATTAATTGTGTGCCATATGTTTGTTGCGCTCGCAGCCACTAGAGGGCGCTCTCACACTAGCTCAATGCCAGGTGTTGTTAATGAGGCTTTAGTTACAGGCGCGATCAGTGAAAGCTGGCCGGAGAAAAGGTCCTTCAGGTCAGTGTTTGAATTATACTCTTGATTGAGATTTAAAATAGCAGAAATTTCCCAATTTATCCCAGATAAACCAATAAAAGGTCATTTTAAATAAGCACAAGTATTTTAGTTATCTAGTGTATTAGGCTGTCTTGAGAGAAAAGATCTGTTTCCTCTCTGGCCCCATCACTAACAAAACTTAGGGTGAACCATACTAAACATGTCTGGAGGAAAATGGCTTAAAATAGGTAACTAAGACTGGAATTATGAGATTAGATTCTTGACTACACTCAGAATGATTCTGAGGCCTGAAATGTGTATAAATGTGCTGCTGTCAAATTATATATGTGTGTGTGCTGTAATGTGAAATGCTCAGATTACCAAGATCGTTTCCTTGATTGTTTTCCTCATTCTTATTATATTTCTGCCACATAATTTGAATGTGTGTAACATTCTCAGTTATATGAATCCGACAAGCGAGCTATTTTGCAAGAAACATCAATATTCTGGTTTTCTTAAACGTACTGTATGGGGTTTATATAAGATTTTCTGCTCATCTATCATGTCAAAGTCCTAATAAATATGAAAAAGCTGGGATAGTTCAGTCACCTTAGTTCTATAGAGTTCCTTATTGCTTGGTTTTGGGCCTTCATAGTGATCTATGTCCATTTTGCTGGTGCAGGAATCGGATGCAGTGTGGAAGAGGATGATGAAGAGGACTGCAGAACGATCCCCTGCTGCTTCGGACACATTGGTTGAGTAAGATCTATTGCTGTATTGGCTCTTTAATCATCACTTTCTAGAAAACTTGATTCTGATTGGTCAATCGCTGTTCCCTGCGGTCAGGTGTTTCCTAATGAGCGATGACAAATTGCATCTGATTTATCAGTTCACACCAAGAATGATAACTTTATAATAGCATTCAGTACAGAGTTCAAATAGGCTGAACTATATGGTTTATCGATGTATGCATGTATGATATTCAAAGTGTATAATGGGAGACTCCTTAAGTGACTGGCCCCCATAGACACACAGGTCAAGTGATCCCTTCATATGCGTTTAATAAAACTCTTATGCTCTCGGCCACTGCACTGTATCCGTAGATCCCAAGAACTCTCTTTCTACAAATAAAGAAGGATAGATGCCTAGTGGCGGCACACTGTCACCTCATCAGTATGTGAACATCCTCCTGAAAGGTGCTTGATCTCTACTTTCCTATTGTCCCTGGGCTGGGCCTCCAGGAGTGGGCTAGATAGATGAGACACGGGGGATGACAGGAACCTAATGGATTTCTGGTCATTTGTAACGAGGATGTAAATGGCAATAAAGGCTCTGGGGCTCAGAATTAAAGCTGCACATTTCTATCACTGAGTCAGTCGTTTAAACAGATTTCTCGTTATAGAGACCAGAGAGAGGGGGAAAGCCATGTAAAGAGAGAGGGAAAGCGATTTTAAACACCTGGTTGTGTGTGTGTGTGTGTGTGGGACAATCGCTTAGCAACATTAATGACCTTGCACCTGTGGATGGAGGAATACGGAGGTATAGCGGGGCGCACCGTCCTTCCTTTGACAGTGTTTGATTAAGTGGGCTTAATCTCCTGTGGATTGTGACGCAAACTGGGGAGAGTCAACAAGAGCACCATTTCTATTCTCTGTGTTTTGAAGGTTGACACCGATTTTAAGTTTCTCATGTACTTAGGAGTCATTTAAAAAAAAAAAGAAAACTGATAGATGTGGTCTTTCTTTTATAAAACGGTTCAATGAGCAATAAGTTGATATTTAGTAAAGATGTGGCTCACATTAGCTAAATTTCAGCTAAACATGTTTTTCGTGTATTATCAGTAGTGTAGTTATGAATGATGTAAAGGTGAGGTGACACAGAAGTCAGTTTAAAATCAAGCAGCTGTCTTTTGGTCTACATCACATACTTACATGACCAGCTTAACCTGCTGCAAAATGTGTGTGTAAAAAAATCTTTCACCTTCACTCAAAATTCCTGAGTGCATGGATTTCTATTAAAACTACTGCGTATCAAAATTGAACTAATCGGTTGAGTGAATAATTCAATGACTCCCTCAAAGACAGTGGCTGCATCTGAAATCACATACTTCCCTACTATACAAGTAGGTGACAAGCATTATGTGCAAATAGTAGTACTGTATGTCTGATTTCACAGTATTCATAAAACAGTAGGCAAAACATTCAAGAATGACCTTCGTGATTTATTGACATTCGTGAATTATTCATACTATACACATCCATGCTATGTAAAACATACTTTTTAAAAACATTGCAAAGTAATTACTTCTTCTAATTACGTAATTATGTGATTTCTGACTCATCCAGTATCTTTTTGTTTGTTTGTTTGTTTGTTTCTGAATGAACTGAGTGAGTGATTCATTGATTCATTCAAAAGGACATTTACCTGTCGCCACCTACTGGTGTAACTGTGTAATCCATAGAAAGTGTCAATTAAAATAATCTCAAAGTCTGTGATCAGAAAAATAAAAATAAATCTTGAAATGTCAAAAACTAAAATGTTTACACTGGTTATTTATTTTTGTAATTGTGTTCTATACTTGGTATGATATAAAGCCTAGTTGTTTTTAATGTGAATAAAAAATTCTGTATGGAATGCACAAACACAGACAAGTGGAGTGATATTAAAATAGTTAAAAGTCTCTGCAATTTTTATTGTTATGACTGTACTCTTGGAGCATTTCTTGGCCAATCAAATTTGAGGACCGGAGCTAATTTGCTGCGTTTAATTTGACGGCCGCAGCCTATGAAATAAGAGACCGCTTCTGTTTTAAGATGCTTTGTATAAAAGCGTTTACAACAAGACAGTTGGCGTTTCAGTTTATGAACATTCTGGATGTTGCCTGAATGCTCTACAAGAACATTAAAACAGGACATTTAAAGGATTTCGTTGTTTTTTTTTACCATCTGCTTCTGGAAAAGTGTACATTTGAGTGGTTAGAGAAGACAAGACAGGAACCCTGCTGATCCTGAGTATTTGTCAAGCCAACATAATTACACACAGTGTTGGTAATCGCAGAAAGCACAATGACTGATTTCAGGTACCATCAGCAGTACAGTTCTTTCAGCCCAGTAAGACAGCGCTACTAATGGTAATGGTAGGTGTATGCTGGAGTATTTCCTCACTGTTTCTCAGGCGTCATGGCAACACTGTTTAATGAAGGGGGTTGGTTGTCTTATCAGAAAATGCAATCTGCTGAGTTTACTGGGGGAGAGGACAGATTGCAGGCATGATGGGAAATTTCCATCACCTGCTTTTTCACTTACTGCTACATCTGAAAGCGAGTGCACTTTCAAAGATAAACACCCTTCGGCAACTCTGATTAATTCATATGTGTCATGCAGCCAGGGTTCATTCAATGTATGGAAACACATACATGTGCTGTTCACGGTCTGTGCTGTTGAACCCACAGCATGCTAAAACCTCGGTCGGAGTCACATCCAGCATTATCCATGCTAATGGAAAAATACACTGTCTTCAATTTTTTCCTCATGAATCATGAATAGGAGTTTCAATTGATACTCTGGGAGCAATGTAATTCTGTAGAAAGAGAAGGAGGAGGGGTAAAAAAAAAAGGTGGCAATGTATTAAGCTCTAAATGTGTTTCTGAGCATATAGATAACAGAGCTCATATATGTGTTCACAATGCATGCATATGTAATTATGAAATATCATTTTTCTAGTATATGTGTGATAATGCAGAAAGAAAGTGATGCAAGTGTAAAGCCCGAGTCATCTGTCCACTTGGTGGCAGCAGACACTGTGAACTGATGGTTTATTTAAAAGTTACGATTATCATATTAATGCTATTAAAACAGTCTTATCAAACTGATCTCATTGAGACCAAAAACATAAACCATTCCATAGATGGTAAGAGTTTGAAGAGATATAACCTTTGTTTATAGCTAAAACCTTAATGAAGAATTGACAAGGTCATTTACAGCAATAGGTCAGAGGGAAGTACTGTAGTACTTTTGATATACCACGGTACAACCCTGATATTTCTGATGGCACGTTTTCATGATGCGGGTTTGCGATAGTGATTAAAACTTTGTATTTTTCCTCCCTCGGACCACATGGGAATCAACTAAATCGACCACTAACCATCGCTCCCGCTCTCATTTTGCCCTCTTTGTTCATCTTGACTTGATTTCAAGACCATTTTTTATTAATTAGTTTTTTCTAAACTCGGTGAGCTATGAGATTGCAGTGCCTTCATCGAAACCATAAATAGCCTCTGATGGCATTCACGCTCTTCCGTATGTTGCCTTTATTATGTGTATTATTAGGCTGAATGGATGATTTGCAATTAATACTATTCAGAGTAGGAAGGAAAGGGAAGGGGGAGGTGAAGGAGAAGACCAAGGGATAAAAATACTCCTCCTATTTATACGAGCCGGAATTCTAATCCAGGAAGAGTGACGCATCGGTCCAACCCATGAACAGACCAGAGGATCCAAGCATCATTTTTGATCTGTTTCTTATTTCTTATCTTTCATTCTTATTGTTCTTTTATAAGACCAATGACACCCGCTTTGAGGCGTTCACACCTCAGAGTTGAAACGCATGACTAGATTTCCCACTTTTCTGTGGAAGGGGATCTCAAATGAAACTAAAACAGAAATATCTAATTCTCAATAAATTGAAATTTTCTGCTTGGCCTCAAAAATCCCTCATCAGTCGATGTCCCTCAACTTAACTCTCTCTCTCTCTCTCTCTCTCTCTCTCTCCCTCCTTCACTTTACTGTTCGGTCTCTTTTATCTGCTAGCCCAGTTGTTCTGGACAAAAGTAGAAAGCTTGAGGGAAGTGGGCCAGTAGTGCAGGCAGGACGGGTTGTGTGTGTGTGTGTGTGTTTCATTTTGTGCCACACAGTACGTCTCAATGGTGTCCCGTTTATCTATTCATTCTTGGAATTGTGTGTCTTAATGCATGCAACGCATAATGTGAGGGGCATTCTGTGCATGCAATAAAATAGCTTTACAAATGGAGTTTTCTTCCTCTGTTGATGGAGAAACATGAAGTAGAGGTGGGATATAAAAGGGCTTGAACCTTTTAAATAGCCAAAAAACTTTGGTTTATAGCTCACCGATGAACCACGAATGTTCAACATTTTCATGTTGATTTTAAAAAATAAGCTAAAAAAACCTTGCATGCTCTACTGTCATTCATTGTCTCATGTCTGATGTGCCGCAGACCTCCCCTTGTCTGCAAAATGCAAACATATCCCACCTCTTGCCTGCAGGCACTATAAATATTCTATTGTCTTTATTCTGCACATTTGGCACCTGTCCTAACCCATTACATTCGTTTGATGACAAACATCTTACGGGTACACAACAATCAATCACCCATCTGTACAATAATAATGTCTGTGTTCTCACCCCCCCCCCCCCCCCCCAAAAAAAAATAAATAAAAATAAAATCACTTTACAAAATAAAATACAGTAACACAGCAACATGTGCATGTCAGGGGCTGGTAAATGTGCTAAAGAGTAATATCAGCGTTTCTCATTTTTGTGGATTCTCTTCATATGATGTCACAAATGTAGTAGGAAAAGTAACATAGCACTTAGTGACTTCTATTATATGTGCCTAAAAATGCCCGTGAGCACTTGAAAAATATATGCAAGCCATATTATTTTTGTTTCCATATATTTATCAGTTTCATGTTGCATCTGTCAGATCGGTTTTGTCTGTTCCTGTACGCTGAATGAATGTCTAAATATGGAAATGACTGTTTATGACCTCATCTCTTGTTTTTCACAACACCCTCTGGCTTTCCTGTATAACATTGTAACGTTGATGTGATGGCATAATTCAGTGGAAAATTGATGATTATTTATTACTGGATCCATTTGTGGCTCACTATTTAATAATTTATTTTGCAGAATCTCAGAAAGAATCTGCTTTTGCGTTAAGATTTCTGTAGCATTGTACTCTAATATCAGTGCGTATTGTAGACTTGGAGTTATTTTTGATTCATATTTTGACGAGACGCATGATGCAACACTGAACAAATGTAAACAAACTATAAAGAGTTATGTTAGTGGCCATATAATGTCAGAACTAAACCTGTAAAAATCTAGGGCATTACATAAGTACATTAAAATCATCACAACATTTACAGTAATGATAATTTATGTAACACCTGCAAAGTCTTTGCTGGTTCTGTGCATATTCTAGATATTTCCCAGCCCTAAGCTGTAAGTGCAAGATGAGTCTTCAGTATTTTTGTCCCCGTGAGGCATCTCAGCCGCTGCACAGCACCTCAAAGTGTTTGTCCTTTATGCATAAACTACCCAACATGCATTATTCAGATGACTGGAGCGCCAGCCTCAGCCTCATAACCATATACAAACACCTAGTCTGCTGAACTGGGAAATAAAACCCCTTTCTCTTCTCAGATAAATGACAGAGGAACTATACTAGTCTACTGTGCAATTTGAGGCATAGACCCATAGTTTTGTTTTTGATAAATGTGTGTATTTGTACTTTAAAATGAAGTGGCTGCTAAATTCAGGGGTTTTTGAGGTTAGTCTCTATGGAAAAGTTGAGAAATTGTGGAACAAATAGAAAAGCAAATAAAAAATGTAATTAAATTGGATTAAAATAAAACATTAGGTTAAAATTATAAATATATAATAACTTGATAAAGATTAACAGTATTTCAGTGAACTGAAAAAATAATTTAATGTAATATACTATGTTAATTATCTGATTACAATCAAATTTAAATATAAACAAAAAGGAATAACATTTAAAATAATAGTTGATATAAACAAATAAAATCTTACACTGAATAGAAAAAGTATTAATGTATCGGAAAATAAATTTGTTAAAATGTTTGAATTAATATACATTTAATATAATATAAATAACAATTGAACTAAAATCTAACAGTACTATTATTACTAGGAAAAAAGTAACAATGTAACGTAATAAAGGAAACATTGAGTCAAATAAAATATAAAAATGGATAAAAAATGGATAAAACGGTACTAGAGTGAATAGAAAAAAAACGATTCATTTAATAATAGAAACTAAAAATGAATGGAGTAAAATAAAACTTAAATAAAAAAAGTTTAAATACTACAGTTTATAGAAAAATTAACAATGTAACGGAAAATGTAACGTTAAAGTTAAAAAGTATTACTTTATGCAGTAGATTAGAATAAAAAAAAAAGTTCATTGATTAAAATATATAAATAATAAAAAAAATTCAAGAAATAAGTTGAAGTAATAATTTAAGACTTGACATTTGCCAAGTATGGTGACCCATACTCAGAATTGGTGTTCTGCATTTGAACCCATCCAAGTGCGCACACACACACACACACACACACACACACACTCACACAGTAGTGAGAAGTGAACACACTGTGAACACACACCCAGAGCAGTGGGCAGCTATAGATCCAGCGGCCAAGGGGCAACTGGGGGTTCAGTGCCTTGCTCAAGGGCACTTCAGCTATGAGTGTTGAGGGAGGAAGAGAGCACTGTTCATTCATTCTACCTCACCTATAACACCTGCTAGCACCAAGACTCGAACCTGTGACCTTCTGATTACATGTCCAACTCTAACAATTAGGCCACAGCTGCCCCTAAACTATCCTCTATAATAAACTATCCTCTGCTTTAAGTATTTTAGAAAAAAAAAACGTTTAACTTTTTCTGTAGACTGTAGAAGATTCCAATCTCATGCATGCTGGTATCAGATGCAGAGTCAGGGTAAAGTATCTTCTGGGCCGTCTGAATCACCAGTCACTTCTTTTTGAGTAGAATAGCATGTTTAATTAACATCTGTGCTAAGCGGTGAATGTGCAGTAATTGGTAATTACTCCAGCGTCTTGCTCAGGTTGTGCCTCGGCTGAGTAAATTGCTGGAATTCTTCAGTCATTTCTCTATTTAATCAGGTGAGCGTCTCTCCACCTCCCGGTCCCAAACCGCAGTGATCTCCCTCTCCAGTGGCCTGTAATTGGCCTAATGAAGAATCCAATCTCATCTGGCATCACATTAGAAACTTGTCATTCTCACTCATCCTCTCTCTCTGAGTCTCATCTCGTCGCTCTGATGGTCTGTTTATCGGCTTGAAGCAGAACGATGTCATGATGCTCTTTTCAGTAGGGATAAGAGAGGGGTTAAAGGTTAAGAGTAGCCTATAAAGTTCATTACTGGTGGCCTGGAAAAAGAATAACACCTTAGATATCAGCCACAGCCGACTACAGCCACAGGTTGAGTGTGAATGACAGCGTTTGATTCTGTGGCATCTACACTATTGAAACCATGTTTACGGTGGCTCTTTATACTGTATAATTCATCGAGGCTTCAATACACCCCACCTGCTAGTATCAGAGGTGGCTGTGATGTGGATTTGGTTCTGTGTAAATAATGGAGTAGTGCTGTTTTGAACTTTATCATCATAACAATCTGTCATCTGATAATTGATTTCATTATTTTTCTGGTGTTTTCTTTGTGATTTATGTGTGTTGTTGTGCTGTTGTAGAGAAAACATGGCTATAGCCAATGTAAATTATGTACAAATCCTGCATTTACATTAATGATTGCGTTCATGTGTTCTTACTGTTAGTAAAAAGCACCCTCTAGTTAAAACGTCCACAGACTCTGATAAAAAAAAAAAAAAAGAATATTATTTTTTTTAAATATAATATTTAAACAAAAATATAAAAATAATTTATGAAGAACCTTACACGTGTTAAAGTGAGTATATACAATGACAATTAAGATATTAAAATTTTTCTTATTTAACAATTCCAAACACAATTGGCTTATGTCAAGAATTAGAAAATTAAAATATATAATAAATAACAGCAGCTATAATAATAAATAGGCTCAAATTTATAATGATTATACTAATAAATCTCTTATAATTTTTTCCCCGAGTCTTTTGAACATTGTAAATATTTAAGTTAGATTTAATTACCATTTAAATGTATGTTTTTTTATATATATATATATATATATATATAAATGTCATCATGTCATTTTTATAATACATAAGTTAAATACTTTTTAGTCTATTTTAATATTAATTATTTTAACTATAATCCACATCTAATATTTAAGGTATTGTTTATATTAATACATTATATAATTATGATTAATATGAATTATAAATATATATTAATGGAAAAATTTGAACTTTATCAAATTATCCTAAAAATGTAATGTAACCACCGTAAAAATATTAAGCGTCTCTTTTCAACATCGAAAATGTTTCTTGAACACAAAATCAGCATATATGAGTGATTTCTGAAGGATCACGTGACACTGGAGTAATGACTGCTGAAAATTCAGCTTTACCATCATAGGAATACATTTCATGAAATGTCATTGTGAAGATGAAATACCCCAGAGATGAATACTACAAGTAGATGATTATTTAGCAATTGGGGTTTAGCTAACCAAAAAAAAATCCCAGCGGCCACTGGTCTCTCCAGCCTGTTCGATGTGCATTACCTTGCTTCTCTCCTGTTCTTTGTCTCTCTTTTCCTTGCTCATATCTGCGCCATTTCTACAGATGGCATCTGATTACATCTCATCCACTCCTCTCTCCGATGGCGAGCCGTAATCACACTCCTCCAAATGGGTGCCATAGTTATGCTGCCATGCTGTTCTCAAGTGGACACACCACAGACACGGAGCCTGTCAGTAGAAAAACACTCCCCATTCCCCACTAACCTCATCGCCAACAAACTCAGGAGCCATCCCCTTGATCCAGCATCTGCCCATAATGCCAGATGGTTGCATGATACTGGTGCTGATGTAGGAGCCAGTGATATCACTGATCACACCACTGTTGACTCGAGGGTTTTCATCAGGTGTGGACTCATGGGATTGACAGGCCTGTGGGAACAAATTGGAATTTTAACCCCAATTGTCCTCCAGTCTGTAGCTGATGAGGCATGTTGCAGGTGTGGATGTTGTATAATTACCTGCATGATGGACGTTTGCCCCATTACCTGACTATTTTGGACCAGCCACTCCATGGTGCTCACACACTTAAGTAAATTAGGGCTGTCAAATTTAATGCCTGCAGTTAATTGTCACAGTATTCGCTTCGATATTATAAGTTTCATTCTGCTATCTTTGACCAAATTTTCAAAATGATTGATGGCAAGAGCATTTAATTTTAGCTTAGATGTTAGCTGGCGTTTAAATTAAAGTGGCTGGAAGAGATAAATATATTAATATATTATATATATATACGGTCAGGGTTATACGCTCTATATATATATATATATATATATAGAGAGAGAGAGTTTTGGAATTTGGACAATCCCAGAGACAGGCCTGAGTTCCCATGACCATATTTCAGTGATATCTGTCAGGTATTATGGGTATTATATATTAGGTATTATTTAATATATTTATCACTTCCAGCAACTTTAAGCTAACATCTAAGCTCAGCTAGTTCGAAATATCACCCATGAGCGAAAGTCATTTAAAAAAAAAAAGAAAAGAAAAAAAGTTAAAGAAAAATGGAAGATGAGGGTATTTAATACATTTGTTTTAGTGCATAAAAACACACACACACACACACACACACACACACACACACACACACACACACACACACACACACACATATATAAATGTTGGGGATATAAACCATTTATGTCTAGAATTATTAAATAAGAGAAATATAAATATGGGCTGTTATTACATAGGTACACTTGTAAGAACAAGTTCAATTGTGAGGGTTTAAGTTTTTTTTTTTTTTTTTTTTTTTAAAGAAGCTAATATTCATTTCATTTCATAAAAAAAAAAAACTATGGACATTGGACAGAAAACCTATAAATTACATGTTGTTGTTGTTGTTGTTGTTATTATTATTATTTTTATTAACATGCTTTTTAAGAGTAATTTCATGAAGGGTGGTAATTTAATTACTCAATATTGGTAGCAAGGTGTGCTGTCAGAAATATATAAATCAGTGTTTTAGTACACCGTTTTTCTAAACATTAATTGAAAGCCATTATACACGTGTATCCAGTCTAAAATTAGGAGTAGGTCATTGCAGTTGCTCAGTTATTTTTTTGACTTATGTTTCCCGCTATACACATACAATCACGCTCTCTTTCCCAGCAGCCTCTCCACGGGAGGGTTATGAGGAGTAATGGCATGAGAGTCGCTATGTAATTAGACGGAGGTCTGCTTGTCCTTTCCTGGGTGACACTGACTCATGGAGGGCTGCATTGGGCCATTAATGGATAGCTGGTTGTTTGTGTGCATGCCGGGCTCCTGTGCGTGTCCTTGGGTGGGTGAACCGCCTCTCCTCTTTCTGCTTCAGAGGATGTCAGGGCCGCTTAGTTCAATGGCCATATAATGTCCGAACATGCATAAATGCATGCATTTGGTGCAGCAGGTGTCCGAAGGTTACTTTTAAGCATGCTAGTAAGTTTGGACTTCACAGTATTAGCTTTTACAAGCCCTGACGGAGGCCTTTTGCTCACGATGGTCCATCTGTCATGCTGTCTCAGTTCTTTCTTTCTGTTTCTCTTTCCGTCAGTCGGTCAGACTCTTCAGTAGTGGGACTTCCACTTCCCCTGACGAGCTCTTTTATCGGGGGTTAATGTAGAGTGCACTTCTCCCTGCTCCCCCTGAGCCAACCTCTCCACCTCAATCATTCATGAAAACAAGAGGGACAACAGAACAGGAGGGAGGAGAGGAGGAGGAGGAGGAGAAGGAAAGACAGACGGTTTCAATCGTAGATGGAGGTTTTTTAATCTTATACAATTAGTGGAGTTTAACCAACCCTCTGCAGTCCAAGGGGTCAAGATTTTGTTGGTTAGCATAGTCCAGTTAGCCCCATTTGTATGATGTTGTAACTGATTTCAAGTTGTTCAAGTTCAAGATGTGTCTTTTAGACATTTTTTGAAAATGCTGCTCGAATTGAGATCCATCAGTACCTTGATTTTGATGCGAGCAGCTGTTGGCAGTCAGTGCAAACTGATGAAGAGATGTGTGACGTGGGCTTTCTTCGGCTCGTTGAAGAGCTCTCTCACTGTTGCATTCTGGATCACTTGCAGAGGGTTTATAGTACATGCTAGAAGGCCTGCCAAGAGAGAACAAGAATTGTGTGGCCTGCTCTGATAGGAAGAATTGAATCTTCCTAATGTTGTATAAGGCAAATCTGCAGGACAGGGCTGTTGTAGAAATACGGTCTGTTAAGCTTAACTGATTATCAGTCACAACCACAAGGTTCCTAGCTATCCTGGAAGGAGTTATGGTTGATGAAGTGTATAGAGAGGTTGTGATGAATTGCTGGGTTGACTGAGACCGCGAGCAGTTCTCTCTTAGCAAGGTTGAGTTTAAGGTGATGGTCCTTCATCCTGCCAGAAATGTCTCTCAGACAGGCTGCAATGTGAACAGCTAATGTCAGATCATCTGGTTGGTATGAGAAGTAGTCAAGTCAACTCACCTTTATTTATATAGTGCTTTTAACAATACAGATTGTGTCTGCAACTTTACAGTATCAAATGGGAAAATAGTGTGTCAATAATGGAAAATGACAATAGTAAACACTCAATTTTCAGTTAAAGGCAGTTCATCATTGAATTCTGTGATTTCGTAATCCCGCTCAGTTCAGTTTAAATAGTATCTGTGCAATCAATCGATTGTGCGATATCGCTGGATATTAAGTGTGCCCTACTAAGCAAGCAAGAGGCGACACCAGCAAGGAACCAAAATTCCATTTGTGACCGAATGGAGAAAAAACCTTGGGAGAAACCAGGCTCAGTCGGGGGGCAGTTCTCCTCTGGCCAAGACGAAACCAGCAGTTCAGTTCCAGGCTGCAGCAAAGTCAGATTGTGCAGAGGACTCAACTGGTTCCTTTGGTATTGTCCCAGTGGCCGTCTAGGGGGCAAGGTCTTCACTGGGGATCTGTCTTTGGTGATCTGTCTCTGGGGCTCATCTAGTTGTCCTGGTCTCCGCTGACATTCAGAGCTTTAGAGCTCCTTTCTAAGTGCTGATCCACTGTCTGGCCTGAATACGTACTGGATCCAGGTGACTGCAGTGACCATCTGATCTGGATACACACTGGATCAGGTGGCTACGGTGACCTCGAAATAAGAAAGAAAAAGACTAATATTATGCGTTTTAATAAGGTCATACTTCCTGGTTCTAGTAAGAACTCAAGCTGCTACATTTCAGACACTACCACCCAATAAAGCATTACAATAATCTAACCATGAACGCATGAATTAACATTTCTGCATTTGACATTGTGAGCATATGTTGTTGTTTATATATTTGAAATGGAAGGTTGCAGTTTTACAAATGCTAGAAACGTGGCTTTCAAAGGAAAGATTGCTATCAAATAGCACACCTAGGTTCCTAACTGATGACGAAGAATTGAAAGAGCCGAGTTTCATCAGCAATGCAGCGTAGGAAAAGCCATGTTTCTGACGTTTCTGAAGGCGAGTAAGTGATAACGGTTTTCATCTTGGGTGGAATTTTTTAAATGTCTTTCACCGCTGAATATGTCGCCAAAAACTTTGAGTTTACTCGTCAGGCCTTTGTTGGTTATTTCACAGCATTCCGAGGAAGGCAAACCTTCAAAAGAAGCAAAAATAAAATGTGGGGAAATTGAATCATTTGGCCTTTCCAGCTATCTGAGAATGCGCTTCATCTTCAGTATTGAACACTTCTATAGGCAGTTCAGGTTGCCATGGTTACATGCCAGGCCCAGACAACAGTCATTAGGGAAGGACTGCAGATACAGGAGCTTGATGCATCCAAAGCCTTTTAAGTGTCTAGAATTGCACTTCTAATGCTGCATCTGTTCTTGCTATAATTGGGCGAAACTACCGAAGGGTCAGTCGGAAGAATGTTTTCGAAACGTTTCTTTAAGAGACGGATAATGAAGAGGATGGGAGTAAGGAATCCAGTGATTTCGCCTACATAACTTGTAAACACTTTAAGAGGAAATGCTTTGCAGTGCTTTGTTTCGTGCCATTGAGTCTGTTAATGACCTTTCATCCGAGTGCTACTCCGTGGGCTGTTTTTCATTTGTAAATGGTTTTCCACACATCTGCGTCATTCCCTCCCTCCCCAAACCATCGTCCACATCCTTCTTAAAGCCTTTTCCGACAACTGCATCGACCGCTGCCTTGAGACTATCTGTTTAAGGGAGTCCTCCAAATTGTTGTACAAATTGGATGCCGTGATCAGCCCGGGGGAGGAGGCTTCCTTCACAGAAGAAAGGAAAGTGGGAGTGAGATGCTCCGTTTTCTCTTATTAGCTTTGAGAAATAATACCTTTTTTTGCTCTAGGATGTATTTTAGAAGTAATACTAACAGTTAAGACTCTAGAAGTTTAATGACCTAAACTGAACCAGCAGGGTCCCACATCACAGGTTTGATTTTGATTGTTGATGTCAGTTGGAAAAGAAAGTGGAGATTTTCAAGTATCATTGCAGTTGTGTAAAATGCCATCACAAATAGAATGGGCATTCAGAATTGAGAATGAGTGAGAAAGAATAATAGATAAATAACAGCGTGTGCACACACATTACTCTCTTTGCATTTTACATGGTTCAGAATATGAAAATAATCTAAATAATAGCATTATAAAATAATACGGAGCAGGTAAAGTAGTATTTATAATATCATATTTCGCCTCACGTTCACTTTGGATCTTCCAAAGTCTTTTCCAGTAGAAATTTCTTATTTATAATAGTTTCTGAATCACTTTTTTCCGTAAACCGTAAAATGTGTATTGTGAGATATTGGTATCCTAAATCAGCAGCCAGACTTAAGCTTTCTTAAGCTGAAGATAAACTATTACTCCTTGCTACAAAAAGCATATAGAATATGAAAAAGGGCCTGTCGCTCTCAGCTTCTCCTCTTTTAGAGTTCAGAGGTCAGTTTCAGAATGCCTCCATCCAATGAACACCCAGTGTTTGGTGCCCAAGCCAATGCCTGGCATTTTAACAAAGCTGATTGATATGACTGGTGCAGTGAGGCCTGCAATTTCACCTAATCAGGATTTACATATTTCCATTTTAATATAACCGGGATATTCCTCCGCTTTGGGCGAGGGCTGATCTTTGATCCTCTATCCTGGTTTGTGAACTGAAGTGGCAGATGTCGGAGGTTTGGCCGCGGTGCTGTTGTGTTCGCTAGCAATTTTATCAGTACATTTTAATTGGAGGACAAGAAATCAGACGACTTACAGTACCAGTGAAAAACCATGTCGATGTCTTTAAATATGTAGATGGATAGATATTTGTGTGTGAAATATCTCCTCTTATGTGTCTAATTTGAAATCCCTGTCTTATTGCCCCCTAGGTTAAGCTCTTAATTACTTAAGCCATTTAACATGGTTTAGTTCAATCAGAAAGTGTTGATTAAAATCTCAGTGGTATAATCAGTTTTGGCTGAGACGATTTCATGCATATGAATGTTTTGTGTAAAGGGACTGTGTGAGGTAAAAGTGAGCCTTTCTGGGGTTCTTAAATCACCTTGACCCAGTCTGTGTTTCACCACTGTTGTGTGTGTTTTGAGCGCTTGTGACCTTTTGGATTCACTGACACATTATATATTTTATGAATCATTTTTAAATGACACTTCATGTCTAATAAGAAAAATTGCTCTGTGGCTTGTCGAATTTTATATTTTTCCAAATGTGTTTGCTTATTTTCAAGTAGAATAGCTTTATGTCTATTAGCTGTGAGTTGTATGGTATTGTAATTGTAAAAATAAATATAAAATTAGAGTTGTGCGATTATTGTTTTTGTTTTGCTGTTTGGTTGAAGTTGATTTGTTGAGCCCTTAAAACTTTGGGATCCGTCAGCGGTTCTTATTCTGGCAGTTCATAATTTTCTAATCAAACACTGTTAAACATGAATTGAATCTGAATGTGTGAATGACAGTTAGCAATTGTATGTGTGCTTTTGCGTACTTGTTGCATGTTCTTCTTTGAGTGCATATTTAGTGATGGTAATAGTGGGCACAGCTGTGGGGACGCTGTCAGCGGTTGCCATGTTTTCCATTGTTTACGTGGCATCACTCAACCAAAAAAAGCAACAAGTGGGAGTTATAGACAGCAGGGTCTGGCAGTGCACCCTCTACCCATAATTAAACTGTTCTGTTAACAGAATCCTGACGAGGGAAAACAGCCTGCTCTCTTCCTCTAAATTACACAGTATTCAGATCATCTCTGTTCCACTGAGAAATACAGCGATAACATTAAACAGCAGAAGAATTTGCTTATATGTGAGAGACTCTGGAAATGTTTCTTAATTAAGCACTGCGTCTGTCAGAGTGTTACTGATTCAACACATTTTACTGATTCAACAGCTATTTTACAGCCTAATTTCTATATTGAAATGATGCATTAACACGGGACTGAATTTACCTCTGTTCTACTGATTCATCAACTTTTATTTGCTGTCTAATCTCTACATTGACAGGTTCAGCATTATTTGGGAGCAGCTACTGATTCAACAGCTTTTTAACTTCTACATAAGTAGCCATCTGACCATGTCTTAGTTTATCTTAATTTTTTTTGGTACTGCAATGACATTAATAAGTAGATATTGCTATTGTTTTTAGTGGGTCTAAAAATGAATTATAGCTCACCATTTGCATGAAAAACCCCTGAAGTGTACATAATAACGGTGACCAAGGAAATTATACATCAGCAGCATTTCTCTTTCATGAGGATGAATTTCTTGCCAATTTTCTGACAAAAGTTAATGCGAACCATGTGTTAGACCACAGTTTCAAATGGAATCAGTAAAGCAAGGTTACAGAAAGCACCCTAAAGAACGATGATATGAAATG
Source organism: Carassius gibelio (assembly GCF_023724105.1). Lineage (NCBI taxonomy): Eukaryota > Metazoa > Chordata > Actinopteri > Cypriniformes > Cyprinidae > Carassius > Carassius gibelio. The sequence goes on along the minus strand of NC_068374.1, from coordinate 30,490,091 downwards.
AAGCCTGGCTCGGGGTCCGTCAGACAGTAACGTAAGGGTTCTGTGTGAGGTTGCATGCCTTTAGGGGTCCGAATCCAATACGGCATGCTTCACTATGTTTCCAACCTTCATTTACCTTCAACCAACTACGGCTGCTGTCAAACCCCAGCAAAGATGTCACCAACACTATAGTGCACACATGTACACATACTGTACAGCTAGACACATTGATGTGCTTCAAGCTATGCTTTGATCATTTTGAATAAGTGTTGTCTTTAGATGCAAGCAAAAACACATAAAAGTGAGAAAGCGATTCAGGTGATACTGTATGTCAAACTGCTCTTTTACTCGAACATAATTGAGGCAGTTGAAGAGAGAGGCACATTTTTAGAACACGTCCTCTTGGTCTGTTTAATCGGTCATCCTCATAGCCCCAAATGACACTCAGTATCTGCAAGGTCGTATTTGAACATGTCATCTCAAGACGGGAGGGAGATGAAAGGGCAATAGGTGGAGGAAAAAAGCATGCTGCATGAGAAAGAGGGGTTAGAAGTAAAGGTTAGGAAGAGAACGGGGCAAAGCCTTCACTGTCATGCCATCAGAGCGGATGACATCGTATGAGACAGCATCTCAACTGATATGGCAGCACAGTCTCACAAAAGATGTAGCAAAGTGTTGCTTTGAGGTCATTTTAACCTTGTTTGACAGCTTTTTGTGAAGTCTTGGTAATCTTTGGACTTTGTTTCAGAAGATTTCATAAACTCTTATCTTTGTGTTTTATGACTTTCTATGACTTTGTGTTTTATGTTCTTTCTAGTGATATTCTAGTATTATATTAAAGTAAGTGTGTGTCCGTTATTGAAGATTTTGTGAGGAAAGATAACACCAGGGTTATGAATTAATTAGTTGAGATAATAAACAAACACATGTTTATGTGCCAAGGCAGCACTTCTCATTTTCATAGTTTGTTGAATGACTAAATTAAATAAAACGAAATAAACTAAAACTAAATGAAAACTATAGACATTAAAAGTAATACAAACGATAAAAACACAAAATTACTAAACCTTTAAAAAGCAGTAAATATTTAAAAACATAGAGCAATAATAACTTAAACCATAAAAACATTTAGTACTTTTATTAATGATTGATTATTTTAAAACACTATCTGAAATAAGATTTATAAACCTATTTCATTTCAGCTAGTTGCCAAGGCTTCTCATTTTCAAAAGTTAAGTTAAAGGGTTAAAATACATTAAAACTTTCTTTTTTTTGTGTGTCTAAATAATAATAATAATAATAATAATAATAATAATAATAATAATAATAATAATAATAATAATAATAATAATAATAATAATAAAACCATATGATATAAACACACAAATCTACTAAAACTTTTAAATTAAAATAAAAAAGAGAAAATATAAAATATTGACAAATTGAATAACAAACAAAAATATTTAATACATTTATTCTTTATTTACAATAAACTAAAAGCGTACATTTAATTTTATGTATACATTTATTTCATTTGCATAGTTTGAAATAAAGGATTAAAATGGAAAAAAAGGAATAAAAACTATAAACAGTTTAAGAATGACAAACATACAGCAGAGTTACTAATGTTTTATATCAAAATGAAAACGAACAATATAAAAAATAATTAAAAATATTAATTACTTTTTTCATTTTCACATCGTTTAAGATCGTTTACGAAATACCAATTTCCTAAAAGATCTGTTAAAAGATTGCCTATTCATATTTCATTTATTTGATTAACACTGTACATATTCTATTTGATTATAATGACTCAAGTATTCCATATGTCAAAATTTAGATTATAACAACATTATCAGAAATTTAACTCCATAAGCGTGCAGGGTTGTACTGTGTATGTGCTATATTAAACCTAGCTGAAACGGCAATCACACAGATTTATTACAACTGTGTTTGAAAATAAATAAAATCCTAGTTTTTGCTCTAGTCATGTGCATATTGTATGCACAGTAACATCTTCAGCATTACTGAAACTCCCAAAGATTTTTCATCCTTCCAAATAAGAGAAATATTTTTCTTGTAACAGAGATGGTCAAAGAGGAGTTTACAGGGTCAAAGAGTCCGTAGTTTTATTGTCATTTGAATAGATATTTATGCTGAGCTGATGATTGTGTAGGATGCTAAAAATATTATTTTCTGTGTCTGATTGTCTCTGTGAACGCATTTCCCCAACCAATGTGATCTCGCCAAAACAGCACCCACATTACTAGGAATTTGGTCATCTGTGAAACCGATGAAGTTTTCTAAAACAAACTCCAGAAAATCCCAGCAGCAGACCCCCCCCCACCCCCAATTGGGAGACCTTTTAACCTCATTTTAAGTTAGAATAATGGAATCTGATGTCTCAATGGGTGGTAGGCACCTACGGTCAGAGTTGTCTCACAGAGTATGTAATACTGTTTGGCCCTGGCCACAGTGTGTGTGTGTGTGTGTGTGTGTGTGTGTGTGTGTGTGTGTGTGTGTGTTAAGACTGAACCCTAGTTGATGTAAGATCGATTAGGGCTCCGATGGGAATTCCAGCTGGCTCTTATTTCTCCTGTCTTACCAAACCCCTCATCTTATCTAACAGCCCGAATGTTATTAGAGAGAAAGAGTGAGTGAGAGTGAGATTTATGGAAAAAGAGATCAAGAGAGATAAAGGAAGAGGAATGACAATATGTAGAAATTAAGTACCTCATTTATTTATCATTTTTAAAGAGACAGAGAATTCTTTTTTCTCTCTCTATATCTATCTGCTAGATTTTCAGTCACACACAGTATGTATTTATTTTTATTTTCAGTCACTGTATTTATTTATTGGCTGTTTCTTTTTATTATTATTCTGATTGACTAGACCATTGTCATTATACAGTTTTTGTTAATTGCAAATTATTTCATGAATTCTTTTGAGTCAGATCTTTTTGATAAGTTGATTCAGTTGGCTGCTCTGAATGATGCGCTCATGAATCAACTCACAAATGTGCCGCAGATGAAGATTTTTAGTGGATAACATTTTTAATTAAAAAAAGGTTTTGTCTATGTTTTGACTTTTGAAAACAAGATGTGAGTCACAGAGACCCATAATGCTTTTGTTTCTCCAGTCCCCATGCATGACAGAGCGACCATAATCATTCACCGAAGATAAAGTTCTGATTTAAAAAATCTCAAGGGTGAGTGAATAATGCCGGAATTGAAGTTTTTTAGTGCAAACTATCCCTTTAAACCTCACTGGGCTTGGTCTTTGGGGAAATACAGTGTATATGATTGAGTACAGGATACACTGTTAAAAATATTCCGTAAAATATACGGTAAAAAACCGGCAGCTGTGGTTGCCAGATTTATACCGTAAAAAATACGGTAAAACCGTTTTTTGTTAAACGATTTTATACCGTAAAAAATACAGTTACACTGTTGTAGGTTTAACGGTTTTACTTTATATTTACAGTTTAATACCATAATTTAACTGATATAATATTAATATACGAGCTTAGAAGCACTCAAATCTGTTTCGTACCTTTGTATTACACTGGTAACCACCAAAATTCATTCACACAAGCACTAAACACCATCATGGTGAGACTCATTAAACTGAAATATGCAATAAACATTCATTTAACAACATTTTATGTAACATACAAACCTAATAAACATAACAGATGAGAAAAAATTAAGAAGAAACAGTTATTTCAAAGAAAAAACATCAAATTCAAACAAAATTTGAAATGCAACGCAAAGAATTCTGGGAACGTAAGTTTACGTTTTTTCTCTGTAAAGTTTACAGGAAATTACCGTTAACCAGTAAACAGGTTTGTACCGTAGCATTTTCACAGTTTTTTTTTACCGTTAAAATCACAGTCATTTTTTACAGTGTAGAGGGTGTCAGAAATGACAGGGAATGGCAGACCTCTTCCTACCTCAGTCTTGATTGGGTCCGTTATGGGTCTTTATGGGACCCACGGTTCACCGTGAGGTCATTTTAGACATCTGATGGATTTGTGGCTGTTGCAAACCCGTTTTAAAATGTATTTCCGGAAAGCCCAGTGTTGATAAGTGCATTTGTCAGAGCAACAGCGGGGCTTGAGTGATGTTCGCGCACACTCCTCTCCAGTCATTTACAAGAGCGATATGACAGAGATGGAGATATCACAACAACGCTTATGTTATTTACTGAGCTCCTGTTTGGTGAAGTACGTTTACCTAATGAGACGCGTTTTGAGGCTTTTTTCACATGTGCCAGATGAGCCGCTGGATGACGCATCTTCGACTCGGTTATGACAGTCACATCATGTTTTTCAGAGTTCAGAGGGCGGCTGATGTGATTTCACACTGCAAAATGTGCACCATTTATTTTCCTCCAAGATTAAAGCCTTGGATGATGTTGTCAGGAATTAAGGTGTAGAAATGTCCGCTCGGTTGGCTACCATTTCGATAATGATTTTTCTCAAGCACAAGCATCCTCCCCATGCAAATGTATTCAGATGGTACGTTTTTAAGTACTTCTCTGAAAAATTGATCTTTTTTTTTTCTCTCACCCTGCATATATAAAAGGTTAATTATTCCCAGTCAACAGATCTGACTTGTAACTACAGTATGCAATTAATCATTTTCTCTCATGAGGGGACACCGAGGTAGCGCTTATGCAGAAACACACTATCATGGCTGCGAGACTGTGTGTGTTTGTTTGTGTGTGTGTGAGAGACATCTAGTCTCCAGCCTCCCGACATGTTTGTATTTATCTGAGACACACATACGCCACCAAGACCTCAGCATATAATGCCTGTGTTCCTCATTACACTATACAGAGCATTCGATCAGCTTCTGTTCTGTTGCCACAGGCAAATCTTGCCAAGGAGGCCTCTGCTAGATCTGAAAATATGTACAAGAATTGTATTGATTTATATGCTGGCTGAGTTATGCACAGTTTTTTTTTTTTTTTTTTATGTATGTATTGATATAGTATTTCACAAAACTCTGTGAAAAATTGTGATTCTGATTCATTTGCTTATACTGTAAAGTATGACCACTGTTCATTATGCTTTTTGATTCACTTAAAGAAGAGAAAAGTAATGTCTACATAAAACATTGCCAATGCAGTCTCATTCACAGACATGATTGCAAATATTTAGTAGTATACAGTTTATTGCATCACATTCTGCAGAATACAGAAATCGGGTTAAATAGTTCCTTTTTCCATGAGTTTGAAGATTCAGTCACAGAGGGAAAACTGGAAAACAATCTTAATTAGCCAACATTAATATTGGGAATTTTAAGAGTCTGTATCTGGATTCTTCAGCTGAAGATTGTGATTGAGTTATTTCCACCAAGCCCAATTTGGTTATTCTAGTGAAAATGTCTCCTTGTTAGCAGAAGGCCCCTTAACTGTTTTTTTTTTTTTAATTACTCTGAGGATTGAAAGGAGGTGGCTTGTCGCTCATAATTCTTCTTATATTGGCCGTTGTTGTGTATGCTACAGCTAATATAACCATCATTTTGCATCACTTTACATCTGAAAATGATTTAAAGATTCACTGTCTCTGCAGTTGGATGGAAGCAGGTCTGTATTGAGCTTTGGGAGTTTCTGAGGGCTGCACTCTCAGCCTCAGTTTGTTACATTATAAATACAGCCTCCGCTGTTTTTAAGCTCACTCCGGACCGCTGGCAGGCTTCCATTATATTTCCCAGTTCTGCTGGCCTGGGGTGAGCTGCAAGGATTTTGGGGTATCTGAGATTCTCAACTCACCCCAACCAAACTGAAGCACACACATACTGTATTCGGACACATGAGATGAGAGCAGGAGAGAGATTTTCTACCATTCTCTTACTTGAAGATGGCTAGTTGGTCCATCTATATCTTGCTTTCAACAATCTTTTGTGTTTACAGCCTTTTGCTTCTCCAGTGTTGGAAGTTGGAGTTTCTCTTGGCGACCTTCTGAATGCTGACCCCCCCTGTGTTTAAGCAGTAGATTTTCCAACATACAGTGCTAGACCATGCCCAAGGTAGAGTCTTTTGGGTCAGCTTTGTCCTGAGAGAGCCACAACTCCAGCTTTGTGGACCTGGCTTTTGGATGTAGGTGACTGACAACTTCTGATACATTACAGGCCCACTGCCAGATATCGATCTTTTGGAGGATCTTTAGGTAGTGCCCTTTAGAGATACTACATGGCTTCCGAAGGGTAGACTCGGCATGCATCCCAGCAGCAGCGATTGGTCTGGATCCAATATGTCTTTAGCTGTTTGCTAAAGGACTTGAAGTTAGTGAAAGGTGAGTTGAAAGTGGAATCAGCTTCCAAGCAGGTTTCAGTTAATCTTTAATCCCCTTAGACAAAGACAGATCTGACCTTACTGGTGCTGTGGCTGTATTGGTCAACTGCAATGACAACCTGATGGTAGGTGAGTGGGGAAATGGTGTTCGAATGGGACTCTGAACTGTGTGAGGGGTTACAGACCGTTCATAAGGATGATTGAATCTCAAGGCTGTTGGTATGACACAGACTGAGCAGGTTTAGTAGGAGGCATGAGAGCTTGAGTCTGTGGTGGTACTCTGACTTTCTGGTGACCACTTAGTTTTATGAATACTGAATCATAAGACTAGAGGCTCTGTATGATGGGAAGGGAGCAATCATGGCGACATTGAATGGACCATGCCTTTCTGACTCTGCGGAACAAGTCCTCATTGGCTGACTGACCTGTCTACAGCTTGTGGCTGTGAGGTCATAGTTCTAAAAGATAGGCAGGAGGTCTGCTATCATTTTTATTTAACACACATACACTTATATCAGGCTAGCATGAGTCAAGGCATGTTTATTGGATCAGAGTTGTTCCCTGACTACCCTTAAGGGCTGAGAGTAGCAAGGTCACTCATCCTTATGTGGGCGGCATTCTGCTCAATATGACACCCCACTACCATTGATATGAACACCATCAGATATTCTATCATATTCCAGCAGCCTGTGGCAAGGTGAAAACCTGTTTTTATTAGCAGTCAGGAGAAGAAATGATAACAACTGCAAGAGGAGGAAGAAGGGGAAAGTAGAGCAACAGTTAAAAGATGTCAGTAAAGAGGAGAACTTCTGTTTGGGGTCATTGTTCCCTTGATATTTTAACCTCGAAGGTCTGTGAGAGATGAAACTAGATAGCAAAAGACAAGATGTGTTGAGAAATGTTGTTTCTTGAAGAAATCCATAAACATATTTTTACAACTCTTAAAATGTGCAATCAATGGCACAAGTTATGGTGCAGGGCTATGTTTGACTGACTAATAGAAGACCAGAGGAGTGCTTGGGAAACATGTTTGAAAACAGTCATTATTACTTGCAGATCTTACTTGCTTAACCTGTAAAAGAACGTTTGAGTTCTAGTACAGTCCCCTGATACTAAAGAGACCAAAGAGTACAGATAAGAGCATTACATGATTATTTTTATCTACTGTAACTTAAGTATACTTCTAGTGCATACTTTTAAGTAAATATAAAGAAACTGGGTTGTCTTTATATTAAAGTTTTTAGCGTCCATATGGCTGATCACACAACGTGCGCTACAGACCAAATAACTGTTTGTATGGAAGAAAATTGAAGAACTGGCTTTCGGGAACCTCCATTGGTTGTTTTGGACTGCACATCTGATTTTAAACCATCTTTCTGAATGATTTTGCCACTATCTTCATCAACCCAAGCTGTGGAGAGAGGGGACATTTAAGAAATGCAGATTAAATTGTTTAGAGGAACAATTAAGCAACACACAAAAACCACATTGGGATACTGTCTCCATCTTGTGATTTTTATTTCAATCTTTCAAATTTCATGTTTTTAAGGGGAAAACATGTCTCTGTTTAAGGAAAATGTGTGCAGTTAAGTACTTATTAAAATAGGGATGCTAAGGGATGCTGTCAGACCCAATGCCTGTCATAAACTGGGTATCAGGTGCTCAAACATTATTACACACATTAAGTACTGGTTAGTGTCCTAGTTAATCCTAAATAGTGTCCGCCTCAGGCTGGCCACAATAAAAGGCCACTCTGAGAGATTTGTGAACAATATTTGAGAGAAATAGTATTTTTCTGTGCATAGAAAAAGTCTTCGATCTTTGAGTTCAGCTCATGAAAAAAGGGGGCAAAAACAAAAGTGTTGGGTTTATATTTTTGTTCTGTGTATTTGTATATATGTGAGTGTACAGTATGTACGTATGTGTATATGTATATATGTGTATGCATATATGTTTAGGTATGTGTGTATTTTATTACATACCGATGATGCACTAGGTTGCAAAATCTTTTGTAGATAATTTTATGGATATAATTTGCAGTTAGTCCCTAACATTTGCTATATTTCAGCATCTGGTGCGTGCTGGAGTACAACGCATGCACCCTTTAATGTTACATCAAAGCAAATTTCGATTGCTAACTTAACAAATTAGCCAGACAGCCTTTCATATTTGATTGGATGGTTCTCATTCTGAAATAATGCCAAACTGCTGCAAGATTTAAAGCAAATAGCTAGACACCTTGCATTGCACTGGCGCACATTTTGTCCAGTCCTAGGCAATGTTTAGTTTCACACATCTGTGCTGCTGTTAGTAGTGACTACTTCACTACTTTCCTTCATACACTCTCACTGTCAGTGAGGTGGGAAGGTCTCTGTGGCAACCAAAACAAATAACACCTTCCCATTTATACTGATGTGCGTGAAATTTTACGGTGGAGTCGACTCCGATCATCTTTCATCCCATATTACTCAGCCTGGCGGAGACAGAGAGTGAGCGCACCCTTCATCACTCTCTCTCCACCATCATCATCATTATTTACTTTGAAGGGGGTGAGGAGGAGGTGCGCCATAACACATCAGAGGCTCCTCTGTGGGTGGGAAGGGAGAGAAGAGACGACCTGCCGATTTTCTCAGATCAGCAGTGCTGATGGCTTCTCTCAGGGGGAGCTGACCCAATTCGCCTGGGTGTTTATCACCAGCACAACAAGGTCACGGCTGACAAAGCAGCGCTAGTGTGGTCTCTTCATGCTGTGGGGTGGGATGGGAAAGCACTGTTTAACTGCTCTCTGTATTCAGCTGTTATTACACAGATTTTAGAATAGAACAAGATATAAAAAATCTGTTTAAATCAGTGGAGGTCAGTTCTTTGGGTGATGCTCCATTTTGAAACTTTTCCAGTGAAGGAATAGCTCACCCAAAAATGAAAATTTGACAAACGTTTCCTCACATTCAGGCCATCCAAGATGTAGATAAGTTTACTTCATCAGAAAAGTTTTGGAGAAATGTAGCTTTACTTCAATCGCTAATCAATGGATGCACTGGAGTGAATGGGTGCCGTCAGAATGACATTCAAAACCGCTTATAAAAACATCATAATCCACGACTCCAGTCTATCAATTTGCAAACTTGATTTTTGCAAATTAGAAAAGGAACAGGAGCCTACAATAAGTTATATTAAAATAGAAAAAAAGCCTTTATAACTAAAATGAAGAGCAAATTAATTTAATAAGTTTTAGATACGTTTTTTTTTCCTGAATATTTCTGTGTTGCTACCTGTACGTGTAACATTTCATTTTTAGTTTGTACATTAAATATTTGTGTGTGTGTGTATATATATATATATATATATATACATGTATGTATGTATGCATGTATGTGTGTGTGTGTGTGTATATATATATATATATACACACACACACACACACACACACACACACACACACACACACACACACACACACACACACATATATATATATATATATATATATATATATATATATATATATATATATATATATATATATATATATATATATATATATATATATATAATAATGTCTCCTCAAGCCACACATTGCAGGATTATTCATATCCATAGCACAAACCATATGTGGTGGGTTACATTTATTAATGGGTTACATTTATTTTAAAGTACATGCTTTATAGTTAGGGATTTGTTCAAACAATATAATGGTGAACAATACTAATAATTGCACGCAGTGGCCATGTAAGATATTTCAACAGAGCTTTCAAACATCATACAACGACTACAAGTGCAATAGAACCAGAGTTATGGAGTATTTCATCCAGCTCTGAATAGATGTTGATGGGTTCTGAAACCCTTCAATGTGAGAGCCTCTCACATTATTATATATGTAGTGATGAATTTCTAGGGGCAAAGATACATCGTTTTTATTATTCTAAAAGGATGATGTTCGTCTTACTGAAGCACTGCTCTCTTGTTGTACTGCTCTTCTCTCTCTCTCTCAATGGCTTTTTTTGCCATTATGTACACATTTTATTTCATTCAATCATGGTTGCTGTTCTGGCGGCACATAAGGTGGTAAACAACCTGATTTCTGTCTCTGATCAACACACTTCTAACTATACCACCTTAAGGAGAGATCGGTGGAAAGAGCTGGTGTTTTTTCTCTATCTGTGTCGTTTCATCTGCTCATCTCTTTGGCTTTCTGTATCTGCCACAGGTGTTTTCTCAGAGATGGCAATGGAGGCAGTGCCAGCTCAAAGATTTAGATGAATAGCACTATGGTAAAGAAAACACAACCAATATTAAGAAATACAAGATTGAATATAGGACAATGCAACAACATTAGCAGATGAGGTTTCAGGGAGAGACAACATCTCTTTTGTCTCCTTTCAGTTCATTATGTTCTCAATTGGATAGTCGGCCGAAAAATATTTCATTATTCATTTTTTTGGGTGGACTGACGTTTTATATTTTAGAGGACCCTGGCAAAAATGAAAAGAGAGGAGGCAGTGCTTCCATGTCACCATGATTGGCTAATTAGATCATCAGTATGATAGTGGCTGACTTTCAATGTTTGCAACCAGTTCACTTATTGGAATGAGTAGTTCAAAAATAGCAAAAACGGACAGTTTTTTCTTTGCATTTTTGCATTGACTACAACATTGTCCAAACAATCCACATTCACACACAGATTTGTGAAAACCACTTACAACTGTATTGTGCATGCCAGGCCAGTTGGCAATGTCACTGTAAATAAACACTATGTGGCCACTTAATGTGCATTCTTATGACATGACCGATTCGTTTTTTTTTTTTTTTTTTTTTTTGTAGACAATTACATTTAATTTCAATATCATTTAAAAAAACTTGCACTTAAAAACATTTTTAATGGTTAGCATTTTCAGGCCCCCCAAAATGCCGCTGTTGTGTAAATGAAAGTCATGTTAAAAACAAAATGCATATTAAAATAAAATTATTTTATATTTTTTTTATGTCAATTACTTTTATTCATATTTGTTTTTATTAATAAATGCATCACAGCGTGCTTTTTACTGTATTGTTTTTGTACTTTTTTTTCAAATTAGTTCATATTAAAGCTAAATATATTTTAGTTTCTGCTTGTTGATAGTACAGAAAATAGCAGACTTTGACCCAAAAACAGTAAATGAAATTGAAATATGAATTTACATTCATTTTAAATGTCTGCCACAATTCAGTGGTCTTCCTCATTCAGTCCTTCACAGTTTGCTTTTCCCCATTCTTGTTTTGTTCCTAAGAATTAATTAGGACACATGGATCTGCATGTAATTTGTTTATTAATTTTTAAACCTCTTACTCTTTATTTTTCTCCATGTATCCCTTGAATGTACTCTGCCTTTCCATTTAGCCATTAAATGACAGAATTACAGTTTTGCATCAATAATGCATAACACCTCCTATAAGCATAACACCTGCTGGGCAGAATTCATTAATCTTATCGCACATGTTTTATACATTTAGCATATTTAGTTGCACTTTACATCATTTCCTTTGATCATTTATCCCTTTGAGGGTAGACAGATCTTCAGGATGCTACTTTACATTCCAACTTATCTTAAGCTTCCTGAAGCTTTTTATTTTAATAGCTGTGGTTGTCTCTGTGCAGTCCGGCGTAACATAAATCATTAATAGACTCCATCGTGGACATCACAGCTTGCTGCACTTCATAGTAAGGGGCTTCAAATTCACCAGGGTCCTGCCCCCTCACCCCCCACTGGCAAAAAGACCACCAGGCCTTAATGAGATGAATGGAGATCTCATTCCAAGCCAGCGGCGGTTTGAGATCAGTACCCCTGTTTTTCTTTGGCTTTGTATGAGGGACCATAATCTGACTCTCCACCTAAGGGTTTGCCAAATCTGTCAGGTGAGTTGGTGGTAAGAGACAAATCTGAGTGTCACAGACCCATGAACATTTGTGTGAAGTGGTGTCACTCTGACAACATTCATCAATTCATGATTTAAAAAAAAAAATGCTGTATTTTGGCTTTTTATGTAGGAGGCTTTTCACTCTAAATAGGGTCTAGCAATGCTTATGCATGAAAGAAACACTTTTTTTTTGTTGTTCTGGAAGCCCATTTCCAACTATGAATAAAAAATAAAGGCAATTGCAAAATTGTGAGATAAAAAGTCACTTTTTTTTTCCTCTTGCATGGTATAAAGTCAGAATTGTGAGATATAAACACTCAATTATAAAGTTAGAAGAGCAAAGGGAGATATACTTGCAAATTAAATTCTGACTTTAGAACTCACAATTGCAAGTTTATATCTCGCAGTTCTGAGAGAAAAAAAACCCTCAAAATGATACGTTTATATCATGCAGTTCTGAGAAAGTTAGTTGTGAGATGTACTCGCAATTGCAAGAACAAGAAATCAGAATTGTGAGAGAAAAAAGTCACAATACTTTTTATTTTTATTCAGCGGCTTAAACCAGCTTGATTTAAGTAGAGATGATTTACAGAACTCAACTCAAACTATTCTAAATTTTAGATTCTACAAACATTCTATTTACTGTACATTTTTATAACTGTTTGTTGATACCAAATAAATGGTGTTTTGTACCCTGAGGTAATATGACTGAGGTTTCATACTTTCACTACCATGGAACAGTAATGTCCTTGTCTTTTGACATCAGTAGACAAAACCAGAGATCGCAGTCATTCAGAATAGTGTCATAATGAAGGAAATTGCCTCTTTGATTGATTGAGACGCTGTGTCTCATCTTACCTCTCTCGTTCTCACTCCTTATCCTCCCTCGCTGGTTCTGTAGTGTGTGAAAGTGCTGACTGTGTTCAATATCTCCTCTAGTTGTACGTGATAGATTGTGCATTTCCTCCAGAGTAGCGGTGAATGATCGGGTGACAGTAAATGCCTGTGTTTTTGTCATGTTAATAATCCCTTGGTCAGGTATGCCATTAATACGGCCTGGTCTAATCTTGTTGCTATCTATCACTGTAATCCAAGTGCATGAGTATGGAAGAGTTCCCTTCATTTTTCACCATCTGTCTTTTTTTTTTCTTCTTCATGGGCTCTGGCTACTTAACTTTCTGTATGCTGCATGGAAATTAATGTCCTCTAGGCTACTCAGACACCTGAACTCTTAATCATTAGTGATGTTTGCCATTATCAGTGTTCATATTTGGAGTTATGTATCTGAACAAACCCAAAATCAGAAGTATTAGACTTTGTTCCATAACTTCTCCCTCACTATTTGTGACACAAACTTAAATTCTGCAACAAAATATTGTGTCTTAGTAATCTAATAGCAACGCTCTGGCAATCACTCTCAAACACCCAGACTTTGTGATGAGTTTTTCCACAGGAACGCAGCACTCATATTTTCTTCAGTGTGTTTCCCCCCTTGTCCACCATCATATTCCCTCACTGAGAGCTATTTTTTTTTTTATCCTAGCAGTAGCAAATTATTCTGCAGTCTCAGTGGGCATCATCTCGGTGGGCCAGTGGGGAGGAGAGAGAGGAAACTTCCATTAAAAGGGAAACATCTATCAGAGAGCTCTGCACTGTGTGAACAAAACTCAAGGAGTCTGGTTAAAACTTTGAACTATTAGTCCACTCTTCAAAAGTCAAAGGTCATGAGCTAGTTTTCTAAAGCTGCGTTTCCAATGCAGGAACTTTACCCAGGAACTAGGGACTTTGGGCTGGTTCTCGGTGTGTTTTCACCGCAGGAACCTGGAACTGAATAATGTAAAAAAAATAAAAAAATAAAAAATGCCCCTCAGAAAGTCCTCGCTGGCGAGGTGGTACTTTTTCAAAGTTCCGGAACTTTCGGGGGCGGGACTTGGGCGCTAAACATGCTGATTGGTTGAGTTCACACAGCATTGACTTCAACCACCATTTATTCGGATAGTTTTCAAAATATTACTGTTATTGTGTCATGAAATGTCATTTGAAAAGTATTTCAGGTTAGAATGTGGTTGTTTAAAACTCAAATCTGTAGTTTTTTTTACAAAGACAGTGCCTATTTAAAAATGTTTATTGCCAGTCCCGGAGACGGTAAGCTCCACTCGTTCGGCGACAACTGAACGCTGCTGTTTGCAGAATTACCGGATTAAATGAATGCGGACATCACACTCCTGAGTCGAATGCGCAAAGTCCAAACTATCGAGGATGCACGTCCAAAATCAGCATACTTTGTATTGAGAAACGCGCGCAGACCGACGTCATCAGACTATTTGCCTAATCTTCCCGGTACTTTAGACCACTGTGGAAACACAGAAAGCAACAGGTCTGGGGAGAAAAAAGTTCCTGGTACAATTTTTCCGGGTAATTTCGGTGGAAACGCGGCATAAGTTACCTACTACTAGTGTAAATCACTTGACCCTATGCTGGTTGAGGAAAGTGTACATGTGAATTATTGAGGGTGACCGGAATAAATATGACACTGGGGCTTGGATGAAAGTTGCAATCTCTTTCTCTCTCTCTCTCATATATATATATATATATATATATATATGCTCCTCTGACTTAATTATCAAAAAGAATAATCTCAAAACACATTATTCTCAGTTAGCAGGTGTGAACCATGTCTTCATCTGAGGAGCGGAGTGTCTTCAGTCCTTTCTTTACTAACACACTGGTTTGTTGAATCCCAGCAAAGCAGTAATGAATGCCCATCATTCTGTTTGTTATTTTCTTCATGTGATGTGGAAAGAGAGCGAGCAGAGGTTTGTTTGATCACTCAAATTTACCGTAAGCTTCAGCTGCTGCCAGACACACTGTGCTCATTTCAGTAATAACCAACCCTCTTACCAAGGTATACTGTGTTCCATTGTAGTTATATTTATGTGGTATTTGAAATGATTACAGGACATTTTGGTCTGCCTCCTCACTAAAAAAAAAAAAAAAAAAAAAGGCTGAATAGAATAAAATAATGTTTTATTTTATTTTTTGGGGGGTGGGGGGTAGTTGTGTAAACCATTTTAATCTTTTTTTTTATATATGATTATTGTATTAATTTTTTGATCAGTCTGTGATAATAATACTAATAATAATAGTAAATGTTTTATTGTTTTATTTAATTTTTCAGATCTTTCCTGTAACAATCCGGTTAATTATTTTGTTTTGTGGTGGTGGTTTGTAGTCTGAATTTTTACCTTTTGCTCTGTTTTTTTTTTTCTTTAATAAGACTAATCTAGAAATTAAGCACCAGATAAGCTGCTGCTTTATCCAAAATCTATTGTAGAGCTTTTTTGCCTTTTTGTGTTTCTTTCTGTTTTAGACTCCCAAAACTTTTCTCTTGTTTTGCCTTTTCTCTCCGCTCTATTGACCAGTATTGAGCCCTCTTGAGTTTTACTTTTCTCCACTTTGTTCATCAGTTCATCTCTCGGTCTCTGTAAAGTGTTAAGCCTCCAGACGCTGACACACTGCCAGATTTCCAATTAGAATTACTTGACTGTCCGGTTGCCTCAGTATTGCCAGCATCACCCTGCACTCCATTAGGAAACATGAGCTGTTTAAGTCTCTCTGTAGAGATTTCTCTTAAACGCACACAGCCCCAGTGAGCCCACAGTCGAAGAGACTGAGAGAAACCAACGGGCTTCAATTCCCCCAATGAATAGTGCAGTTAGCACAACGTCCCAGAGAAGAATCCATACCATCCATCCATGGTAAAGGAATCTGCATTATTGAATTTTATCTGTGGTTCTTTTTGCAATTACCAGTCTCACCGGAGTAAAGGCTGCCTTTTTAAATTTTTTTTATCCAATTCACTTGAATTATTAAACCTCCATCACAATGACTGGCTGTGCAATTCATTTTTCATTACATTACTACAATCACATAATTGCGCATGTCGGGCTGAATTATGGATGAGGTTTAATTCTATAAGATGAGGGAGAGGGAAGATGACAGACGGGAATTCAGGTTCTGCTTCAGTCCTCAAATCGGATTCTGTCACACCCGCTCAGTCTCCCAACAACCCCTGCAGAGTGAAGAGTGAAGCGGAAATGTCTCCGCAAAGGAGTGGAGAAAGGGGTTTGGGAATTGATTTTCTTTAATGACATCTGTGTGGCTGGTGATTTTTATTAAGCAACATGCATAGACTGAACCTGGGGCTCAGATTGTCATGAAAGAAGGTTAGAACCTGTGGAATATCCCATCATGCACCACAGAGTACTTAGTTACAGGCATTTTCTTAATAATATTCCATTATACTGTAAATTAATAATAGATACTTTCTTTGCTCCTGGTGAAAATCAAAAAAGTGTGCCAAAAATATAATGAATGAATGTATAGCATTAAATGAATGAATGAACTACATTGAATGAATGAATGAATTAATGGATGAATAAGCCACATTGAATTTAATAAAGAACCGCACTGAATGAATGAATATATTTTTTTCTCCATTGGGAAAAGTATTTTTTCAGTTGCATCTTATTTCAGGCATTGAATGCAACTGCTTTGCAATCCATTCTTTTCTTTCTTTCTTTTTTCCCCCTATTCTTTGGAAGGCTGTGACATGAATCTCTTTAGTTGTTCTGGATTGTCAGACAATTTGTGCAGTTTTCTTCTGTCAGTCATGTCATCATTCAAAGTCTTGTTGAATAGTTGCTGTTGAAAGTGCTTTAAGTCAGGAGCCATGACTCAGGAGTGAAAAGATTCATTGGTAGGGACCAGAATTTCACAGAGACATGGCTCAATGAAATAATAATAATAATAATAATAATAGAGTCAAATGAAGCCTTTGGTGCAAATTACAGAATTGATTGATTAAAGATGATTGTTCCGCAGCGCTTCAATTAGTACATACACTCTTAGAAGAAAAGGTTCAAAAATGAACCTTTTGAGGTTCCTGGAGATTGCAACTGTGGGGGAACGCACGTCCTGATTTTGCCAAGTTCGATGTGTTCCTAGGTCAACATATTTTGTTGACCCTGGAACAACATTTTACTCCAAAAATATATTCTTAACCATATCCCTACACCTAAACCTAACCTTAACCATGAGTAATCCCTAAAATCAGAGGATATGATAGATGAATGACACTGATGTACAAGCACCAAACACTGATTTTAAGCGTAAACTTCACAAAATCTATAAACTGGTTCTTCAAATCTGATTGGTTAATCACAATGTTGTTCCAGGGTCAACAACGATGTTGTCCCAGGAACATGTCTCACTTGGTAAAATCAGGTTCTGCGTGGGGGAACCTTAAAGGTTATAGCATTACATTTTATAAATACATTTTTAGTAGTATTTGAAAAGGTACGGCTACAGTGACAATTTGTGTGCTGTTTTTTTTTTTTTTTCTGACAGTGAATCCACACATGTAACTATAATTATTAGTCAGGTATTAGTTAGTTTTAGTAAGTCTAGTCAATGAAAGCAATCAAATGCATGTCAGATAGGTAACATCAAATGGGATTGATTTCTCCAATGGATTTGGTTCCTTATTTTTGGTTGTGTTATTTAACAGCCCACAATGGGTGCTCCGTGATATCATAATGGTCTTCAAAATGATTCTGACATTTGGAGGAAGAGCCCTCAATATAGACACGTCGCATTTAACAGCCTTGTGTTAAGCTTTAATTATGAAAACATGCCGCTGTTTTCCCTCAATCACAGCTTTCACATTCCTCATATAATGATGGTAATTATTGTCAGTAAAAAAGAGGCAGATTGTTATATTTACACATGCATAGCTCCATTTGAGGTTGAAAGCTTCTTTTCCCTGTGGGAAATAGAGGGTTTAGATTCTACATTAAATTTATATTAACAACCCTGTGACCTTTACCACTACAAGGTGGGAAATTATTATTACTATTATTTTATGGCAGATTTTATCAGTTGAACTGTTATGGTTTCTCATTATTGATTTTCTTGTTTGGATATCAATCTTGTGAGATGTTTCTCAACAAAGTGCAGAAAGTTTTGGAGTGTGTAAATGCCGTCCCGTGTGATGGAGGCCAGGGATCTCAGACTGTGTGTGTGTGTGTGTGTGTGTGGGTCAGATGATAAGCTGCTTAGAGACAACCACACAATTTCCTCAGATGGTGAAGAACGACAATCAAAACTGTCAGTACAGAGAAAAAAGAGGCTTTGTTTGGAATTGCATACTCGCATACTTATTATTTCGGCAGTATGTGCTGGGAAGAAATGACAGGCAGCTCTATGACTGGCGGCCCAGAGGCCAACTCCTTGTTGAGTTTTATGCAGCCATTTGATTACATTTTTTTTATGAAACATTGGACATCAGAGAACTTTCTGTTCAAAACTCATTGGCAAGTTTAGAAGCTCTCAGAAGTCAATTAGTGAACCGCGGGTCAAATTCGGACCAGAACGGGGACATTTAAGCCTTTTTCTGGCCATAGTTCAGCAAAGCTACTTTGCCAAAAGTGAACCAGCACCATTTGGGCTTGTGTATTCGTTTTGAGTCTTAACAAATCAAATGCATTTATGCAAATAACTTGGCTATGGGCAAATATTCAGACTTAAAAGACCCGGGTGGGATCATACATGTGAGTCAGCATTCTCCATCCTGAACATCAAATCAAGTTGATACTGTTTTCAACTTGAAATGTATTTCTCAGTAATGTGATGATTGTTTAGATTGCTATAGAAAGCTATTTGGTTTTAACTGGTCTTCTGTTTTCATAATTAAATATTTAAATAATCATGGTCTTATTAACTGTCAAAGATCAAAACTTTGAGGAAGAGAAGTCATGTTTTTGAAGAACTTTAATATTTTAACCATGTACTTTAAATAGTTAGCATAAAACATCTTTCAAAAACAGTTAAAAACCGTTCTGACCCCAAGCTGTAAATGAAGAATATTCATGTAACTACTTCAAGAATGCATGTGTTTTCTTGTCAAATATAAATGAATAAACATCTTTTCTGGGCTTGTATCTGATTGGATTGTCAAGAGACCTTTTTGCATGAAAAAAAAATATTTTGCCATTCAGCCTAAGATATTAGCTGAATCCCACCTGCTGATTTAAACATGCAACATACTGAAGTCATATGCCAGTCATGCAGCATACTATAGTTTGAAATGTTTGTCACATAATGCATTAAAAAAATATATCATTTGTCAGTTCAGCATATTTTGTGCAGTCTGCTAGAATTTATCCTGAACACATCTAAAGTGCTAGAGGGGAGAAAGGAAAAAGTAAGATGGCAGAATAATGGATAAGTGGAAGGATGATTTTGTGTGAAAAGTGAATAATATCGACTCACCTACATGCAGAAAACATGTTTAATAATCTTCAGATCCTCTGATATGTGATGTGCAGTGCAAACATTTTCTAAAATGTCTGGTTGGTTTGAGAATCAGGCTGGATGTTTGTTTCATTAGCGGAGAACTGACTGTGAATACTAATTGTGAGACTTATCTCCAGCCACAAACACACACATATTTCAGTAATTATGAGCGTCAGGCCTGAAACATACTTTATGCCAGTGTTTCTCAACTGGGTCACAGGTCTGTAATAAAACCCAGCTAACCATATGAATTTGCATGCACAGAACTCTAATGAACTTTGAGCACTTGGATGTTTGCCTGTGTTTTTGCATGCTGAACTTAATGCTGCTGCTGGCCACTCATTCTTTGCTGCCTTGTATGAGCTTGTATGACAAGTTTAGAGACCATATTAAGTGCAGAGCTCAAGGCTATGTTGTTCGATTGGAAGGCCTTGGGGGATCATGGGAGTTGTAGTTTTGGAGAACATGTGCCCACACCTGTGTGAATGCTAACATTACGGGAGCCTGTGTATGACTGACAGGAACACCTTTGTAGCAAACAGAGTTGATGACTGGATCAAATACAACTCAGCCAACCAGTCTACAGTCAC
The DNA here is from genome assembly GCF_023724105.1 of Carassius gibelio. Lineage (NCBI taxonomy): Eukaryota > Metazoa > Chordata > Actinopteri > Cypriniformes > Cyprinidae > Carassius > Carassius gibelio. The sequence continues at coordinate 30,469,970 of NC_068374.1, read as the reverse complement.
AGCGTGAGGTCTGGAGGAAATATTTGTGATTGAGTCCTGCAGCATGGTTCAGTTTGTTTAAGCTTGTTTGCTTTATGTATGTATGCAAGAGAAATTCAACATCTCTCAATTCAGATTCATTGTAAACCTCCCTCTGTCAGTTGTCTTGAAATTCATGTTCTTCTCAAAGTCTCGTTAGCATGTTGCCTGCATTTGTGTGTGAGCAGGATTTATGTTTGATTTGCTTCGGCCTTGGGCTCTGCTCATTGATTTAAAAAAAAACAAAAAACTCATAACTCATTCCCTCTTTTCTATTGCATTTCTCAGTCCTGTATCTCTATTGTGTCGGATTACTGATGTCCTTAGCATCATGTTCCTTTCTTTCATCTATTGTGTTTCAGTGGTAAATTAACTTTATATTCTCCTCACTTTTGATCTGTTTATGCATGCAGTTACTCGGCAGCAGTACAAATGGAATCATTTGATTGGTCCATGTACTGTATGTAAACAAGGACAAGAGCAATTTTGCAGCATATGATTTAGCAAACAAGGCACTGTAAACCACAGTGCATAGCATATGCTGTATAAGACAATAGCAGAGTCATTTTATTCAAATGCATGCATGGACTTTATTCAATGTATTTTATTTAAATTAAATCATAGGTTTTTTGCATACTTGCCATTGCCTGGCAAATTGAAAATTAATAAATAAATGCTGTTCAGTAAAACAATCATTTAATAACGTTCCCTGATTTTTCCCCCCCACCATATATTTCCTTTCAAATGTATTTATTTTGTTGATTGATTCACTTATTTATTTATTGGATTATTCATTTATTTATAGCTTATTTATTGAAATGTATTAACTTTTATTTATTTATTAAATGGGCTTTTACTTATTATTACATGATTTTTACTTCTAGTATGTTTGTTTATTTATTGGCATTTGTTTGTTATTTGCTTTATTTTTTAATTATTACATTATATATATATATATATATATATATATATATATATATATATATATATATATATATATATATATATATATTTAAATATATAATTTTTTTTTTTTTTTTTTTTTTTATGCATGTAGCAGACACTTTTATCCAAAGCATTTTGTCAGTTGCTTGTAAATTTACAGTAGGGATGTTGGATTAAAATCATATATAAAAAAATAATATGAATCTTTGCATAAATTGCGATTTTAAACAAACACATTTTGAAATTTATAGCAAATTTGACATAAGGATAATTTTGTAGGGCAACCGCAGATTCATGTAGATGGCTGTGATCACCTTGGAATCTGATTTCGGCCAAGAAGGTGCCTGTGCACACGTGTTTATAGATCCGCTGTCATGATAGTGATCAAGTTAAGCTCATTACAGTTAAGAATCAGCTCATTACGTTGTGAAGAAGTAAAAGCGCTTTTCTGAGTCAGTAAACACTTGATATATCCTCATGAATCATGTCTGCGGTTGTTTGTTGGCTCCTATCTCGCGTTTCTGTTGAAAAATGGAAGCTAATAATGCTGTGGGGATGTAGAAACTGGATGCGCATTAGAGCTTCTCATTACTGAAGCGTGTTTACAGTGCTAGATTGTTTGATCAATGTCTGGCTGTTGACAACCATGTCCTAAAGCCATTTCTTCCATATAAATCAGAGTTTTTGTCGTAACTAGCAATGATAAGCAAGAGGACATTTTAATAGTTTCTGTTTCTGCCGTTGCACTCACACACACACACACACACAACTCTCTATAGCTATCTTTGTGAGGATATACATTGCCACAATGCAAAATGTCCTCACTTTTCAAGATTGTCCTCAATCCAATGGTCTAAAACTCAAACTGGCCCTCACAAAGATAGCTGGACAAGTGTGCACACACACACACACTGATGCTCTCATTAAGAACTAGGTGTCCCTTGTGGGCATGAGCAGCCATTCTTCTAGACTGGACTATGTTTAGAAACCTTGACCTCTCTCTCTCTCTCTTGCTCATGTTACTTTCTCTTGCAGCTTCAGCCTTAATTATGTCTGTGAGTGTATCCTGCACTGGAGCGTGTCTCAGGTGTACTGTAATGTGTCGAGCAAACAGAGATGCATTACAGTCAACATGTTCTGGATTCCATGGCATGATGGCTGACAGATCCTCAACACTTGATGGTCAGTTCAGCAGTATAGTTTTGGGGCGGTGTGTATATGTTTATGTCTGTGTGTATATGTAATAGTAGTTTTATTTTGGTTTTTACTTTTATCCATCTGTCCGCCCATCCATCCATCTTAGTCGCAATCTTAAGTTTGAAAAGTTACACAGTTTTGTTTACATTTGTTTTTGACATCACTAGTAAAAAAATTTAAAATAAGAACTTGAAAAAGATTATGACTAGTATGCATTAATAAAATATTCGAAATGTATTCGCCCTCAGCAGGAGTAACATAGCGGGGTTTCCAATAGTTCACAATTAGAAGTTTATAATAATAAAATATTTTATTATTCATTCATTAAGATTCATTAATCTTAATAGTAATCCATTAATTATTATACTGTATGTATGTATACAAGCATGTGTCAATATAAGTATGCAGTTATGTGTCTTATCTACAAGTAGTAGAAAATACCTGTTACCTACAAAATGGCTATTTTCTCTCTATTTACAATTGTGTACAAATAAAGCATTGATAAATTGTGCTTTCTGCTTCAGTTCCATAAAGAATAGTGTGATTGGGGGCTTTAGCTCGAACCCTAGTCCTCCAAACCCTCTCTCATTCAAAGCCCTTTATTGGCCCTGCTGGACCACCATAGGAGTCAATCATTTGCTTGTGCATACATGTACACAGTCGGTTGATACTGGCTCCATTGAGATATTTGTTCCTTAAACAGTGCTTTCCTCGGGTCCAGTCTGCTTCATTGTACATGCTGAAACACAGCACAGTGGAAGCATCAGTAGCCACAGCTATGCCATATTCACCAGGATGATTAGATTAAATAAGCACCCGTTGGTTGCTGCAGTGCTCTGAGATCGATATGCACGTCGACCAATGCCAATATGGGCTTAGCAGCAGCCAAATTATATCTGACAAAGTGGAAAGAAGGAAGTGATTTTGTTTTTCTCTTGGTGAGGCACTTAGGGGTGTCTGGAAGCACACAGCGAGGGGTACGCACGCACGCACAACTGTCTCTATCTTTCTCTAACCATCCGTCCGTCCATCCATTTGTCTGGCTGTCGCTCTCTCTCTCTCTCTCTCTCTCGGTTTATCTATATATATATGTTTGATTGTCTATCTGTATGCCTGTTTGTTTGTTTGTTTCTCTCCATCTGTCTAGCTGTTTCTCTCTATTTGCTATCTATAGGTGTATCTGTCATCTATCCATCTTGTCTGGCTGAATCTCTTTATCCTTCTTTCTGTTTGTCTCCATTCATTCCATCTGTCTGTCTGTCTGTTCGTCTGGCTTTCTATCTTTCTATCCATTTGTCTAACTGTCTATCTATCTATCTGCCTATTTGCCTCTTTCTTTTTAGCAGGTGCTTCTATGCATCCATCAGATCATCTATCTGTCTGGCTGTCTCTCTGTCTATCCTTCTGTCTGGCTTTCTGTCCGTCTATCTGCCTCTTACTGTTAATCCTCTGGCTTTATGTTTGCATATTCATCTGTGTGTCTGTCTGTCTATCTCTCTGTCTAGTTGTCTCTCTGTTATTCTAGTTGTATTTGTCGATTTCTCTATCTTTCTGTCTGTCTGAATGGCTGGCTATCTAATACATCTCTCTCCCTCACTCTCTTCCTATCCATCTATCTCTAAGTTTCTTTCTTCAAATGAAACCTCGAAAAGAACTTGCAGTCCTGCTTTAACCAGATCATCAACCTCTCTGTCTTTCTCAGCATTCTTCATCATATTTATCTCTCCGTCGAGAGACTCTGCTGAGCTGCTGCTATTGTGGAGAATTTTGTTGATTATTGTATAACGGCTTCCCAACACTCGCACTATTTCACACCCAGCATGACACCCTCCTGTTGCCGGGTTCGAGACGTGGTCTTTCAGATTAACAGAACCCACAGCATCTAGAGCTTCTCAATAGGGCAGTATCTCAGCAGGAGAGCCAGACATGCCTTCTTCTATAACTGCATTACAGTTTTTCTCAGTCGCTTTGGTACATTTCTCGAATCAAACTCACAATTTGCAAAACATAAAGTGCATTTCTCAAAACAACTCGTACAAATAGCAAATCACCATGAATTACCTGCAAAAGCCAGTCTCCTGCTCAAAATCCTTAGTTCATCTCTCAAAAATAAATATCTGTGTCAATGAACATATCACTGCCATCAGAATGACAAGTCCTTGTGTCATAGTTTACGGATAAGACAGTCAAATTGCTTAGTCATGTTGTCAATATAACAGTTTACTCTGGACGGATGATCTGATGTAAACTACTGTATTGAACAGTATGCCATATGCTTATGTATGCCATATATCCATTTCAAACGTACACATTTACACATTACTGTATGTGGGATATTGACTGAAAGAGACTGGATAGAATTCCCAGTTACACTTTTACAAAGTCTGACCAAAAAAAAAAAAAACCTTTACAATGTCATTGTGATATAGAAAAGGAAAAACAAATAAGTCACAAATATGAAAATAAGTCCATTTTCAGAATGTGTAACTCTTGTGTTGTCCTCTGTCTATACAGTATAAGCTTTTCAACTGAAGATTCATGAGATGAACCTTTGAGCTATTTCAGAGAAAGGGTTTATCATTGGTTTATCATCTACATTCTCTTCATAAGTCAAGATTCACTTGGACAATTCATGCCAAATGTACAAAAAGTCTAATAATAATGTGTAAAAATAAATATAAAAAGTGTGCTAGGCAGTTTTTGACAACTAGATTAACCATTTTGCATTTAATGACTTATACGATGAACTAAAGACTAGATGTTTTGAAGGGTAAGACTGTTGCACAGAAAACTATGCAATACGTTTTGAGCAACATGACATGAGCAACTGATAATGTAGGAAACTGCCGATAAACATGCATAATCAATTGCATGAATGTACAAAAGCAATCGCAACTTGTTCAAAAGAATGAGAAACTGGTTTTATGATGTGTATAAATGACTAGATGATGTGGAGGTTGTACAAGTAGTTTTGAGAATTTCATTTCTGTTTTGAAAAATGCACCAAAGTGACTGAGAAAAACTGTAACAATGAGGCCTGACCCAAAATCCGTCTGTAGAGCTGAGCCCTGCTCCAAGAGCCCATCATAGGCACTTTGAAGCAAGCGTTTTTAATTTTTTAATTTTTTTTTTTTAGATGAAGACTGCTTGTGAGCATACCTGTCCTTACTCCAATGCTTGGTATTATCAAAAGCAATATTCTATGATATCAGGAAAGGAGATGGTGTGGAGAAGTGGAGTGCAGTGCGGTCTAATGAGGGAACATGAGCCAGCTAGAAATTTTCAAAGAGAATTTGTAAAGCAGGAACTTTCTGACAGGAACAGAAATATAGGAAGAGGTCCTGATTCTGAATGGGCAGAAACCGGAGCGTGTCTGACAATAACGGCACATCGTTACCACTACAGGTTTACCACAGTAGCTTCAAAACCTAGTGAGATGCCTACATAGACAGCTGACTTTTGAGATGGCATCTAATTATTGTGAGTGACTAATTGAAACACACTAGACAGCAGGTCTATCCCAGATACCAAATGCTATAAAAGTTATCATTATAAAAACATGTTTCTAAAATATTGACATGTCCTGTTTTCTTTTTGTGGTTATGTTAAAGGTTACAAAAAGGGTAAGACTTTAGTTTAGGGACCAATTCTCACCTTTTAACCAGTTGCTTATTAGCATGCATATTGCTAGTTATAGAACCCAAGAGCAGTTTATTATCTTCAATAGTTTGAAATACTGTCTTTGCAGGCAATGTTTTCGATAACTGCAAAAGAGTCTGGAAAATTGCTTCATGTGTTTCCAAGCAACTGCTTGACAATCGTGATCTTGACCTCCACCTTTTTTATCTCACACCTACTAATGCTTTTTAATTCTCTGAATACAAGTTGTATGGCCAACTTTGACCAAGGGAGAAATTGTGATCGCGGAGAGATCCTTCAGGCTATCTCAGCATTGTTCAGGTATGCTTTGAGGGAAACATGAAAGCCTTGCATACTTATTGACAGTAGCAGAGCATGGACATCGCTGAGGGGATTTAGTGGGAGAGAGATCACATTGTGAATTTTGTAGCTAGATTAAAAGGCAGGATGTTGGGGTTTTGTGTAGTAACTGCTGTCTCCAGCCCTCGCTTTTGGGTGACACGTTCTCCTCCGCCTACAGGTGTGCTTTCTAATTCTCTGTTTCTGCCTCGTTCTCTTGGCTGCCTGCGGGATCAATTACCTGGCCCACTCACATACTGGAGAATCCAGACATCCGAAATGGGTTATATTGGGTTTCAGCAGTTATTGCCTCCACTGACAATGCTTTAATCAGTGTGTTTTTATATATGTGTATGTGTTTGTATTCGCTGAGCTGATAAATAATGGATAGCCGACCTGGTAAGTAATGCCAGATGGTCTGTTTAATGACAATATACCCCAGCAGGTCTATTTAAGTCGATATAAGCAGGGTTCTAGGGGACTTGCTCTAAATTGGTTAATAAATATGTGGGAGGCGTGCTGTAATTGGACAGTCAGTATGATTTGTGTGTTAATTGCTGAATGTCTGAGTCAGCTGCTTTAACTGGTTCGTTGGAGTGTGGGTCATGCTCTGCAATTGGCCGGTTGTTTTGTGGGACGTGTGCTCTAATTGGCTAGTCTGGCGTGTTGGTTTGGATGTAATTGGCTAGTTTGATTTCCTGTGGTGGCCTGATTTTCAAATGAATACATTATTTATGCCCCTTGCAAACGCATAGCGTGTTTTTCAGGTATTACATTTTAGTTGAATTATTTATTATTAAAGATTTTAATATGAAGTCAGATTTTCACCTGTCACACCTTTAAATATTTGTTTAAATGACAGTTTTGCTGTAATAATTTAAGTGCACTTTTTATGGCCTGCTACTTAATCAGTGTGAAGTTATGTAAATTAGACTGGAAGAAGGGAAAGAATATTCACAAATAATTCTCTGAAACTTCTATAGTCCTTTATTCCTTGTCAGTCATGAGCCCTATCCTGACCTGTTTTTTCTTTTTCTAAAGCATAGTTAAATGAAATAGTGCAAGGCAGAAGTGTTGCAGGCAGTCATCCGTGCTCATCTGGGTCATGTGAGAATGAGGAGGATGTGGCCGGAGGGAACATCTCTTTAAGTGCTATTCTGACCAATCAGAATTCAGCTCTCAGAACAATTTATAACAGCATATGTATGGATAATATATGTGTTTTAATTAGTCTCAAACGTTTTCTTAATACAGATGCAGTTTTTGTTGACTGTTTGAGTGCAGGGCTGTTGTTTCACACTGAATTATCCATACTTTAAAATATATTTCATTAAAACAGCAAGTAAAAGTCATTAACCACTTTTATGGTGTTCTTTTTCCATTTATTTATGGAACTAAATTGTGAAATTTAGCATAACCAGATGCTACATTTTATTTATAATCAATAATCATCATCTTGATCATCTTTGCATGATTATATGGTAATACAAAATTGTATTGATGGCGACGACAATAATTTAGCATTTGTATTGATCAAATTATTAAATAATTGTGCCTGATTATTCATACAAAAGTGTTTATAAATGAGTTTATAATATATTTTAGAATTTTTCATGATTATGTTAAAATGCAAAATTTTGATATTTTTATTCTAGATTTACATTTGCATATAATCATTCAAAATGTATTATGACAGCAAAGATTTATTTAATATTAATAAGCATTCAAAATAAAATGTGAGTGATTTTAATAAGTGATATTATTTTGCATGATTTTAGAAGTGCTATATTATGGTGTCAGTTATTATGTTTGGTATAGATTTACATTTACATATAATCATGCAGAAATATTTATTCTAAAAACAGCATGATAATAGTTACTTATATACAAAATATTTATAAATCCATGCTAATGCATAATAATAAAATTTTTAATAATAATAAAATTACAAGCTTTCAAACTAGTTTTAAATGCATTAACATGCAGCTCTCAGCCATCATATTGCCTCTCAAGACATCTTGTGTGTCAGTGATGTTTTAGTGATCTATCTACAGTGAAGGACAATGCACAGTTGTTCTTGTGGTGTTGTTTTTCTCCTCTCATGGGTAACCACACTCCCCGTGTTTGTTTTTCAATTAGCACCACATCAGTGTCATGGTGTCCTTATGCAGGCTGTCTGTCTGCTGTCAGTGGCTCTCTGACAGCTCTGACTGCATGACTGCGGTGTGATTGTGCGTTTGCTTATGCAGAGCCTGTTAACAGCGGCGCTCCGTAAATCTGAGAGAAGAGATATGACAGTAAACTCTGAGATGTCCTTTCCTGTGCTCGATTTTAAAACTCATGGCAGAAAAAAAAAAACTCATTGCAAAATTCTTGCTGAGTTCCTTTGTACCTTATTTCTTTACGTAATGGGATTTTTTTTTTCTTTCCGAGTGATGCTGGAGCATGTATGTGTGTGTCAGGGCTGCCTGGACTCTGCAACCAAAACAAATAAAGTGTTTATTCGGGTCTGAAACTCTCTTGACAGGTTGCGATTCTCTTCGTGTCACTATGACATGGTTGTGCTCCACCGGCTGTTCAGGGTGACAGCTCTTTGATTCTCAGTGCCATATGGCACTCACAATCAGATAAACTACACTACCCCCAACCTCTCTGTGTGTCAGCCTTGACTCATGGCTACGGCTAATTGCCTTTCAAACATGGAGGGAAATTAAAGGACATTAAAAAAAAAAAAACACAACAGACTCATGCAAAAGTACTGGACACTAACAAAAGTGGTACTATGGAACGACCATGTGATTTTATTTATTTTACATGTATGCTCAAAAAATCTTGCAGTGGTACTATAGAAATATAATTACTGATTGATTGATTGATTGTGATGGCCACTTTTAATTTTATCAGCTTAGAATTTCCAATGGTGGACGTACATTCATCATAAGAAATTCAATGTACATTTATTTATTTAGAAGTTGATATTAACTATAGGTATTAATAAACTTAATAATACTAATAATATCAAATATTATAATATATATATATATATATATATATATATATATATATATATATATATATATATATATATATATATATATATATATATATTATCTTATATCTTTGTAATTTTAATAAGAATTATTATTTATTATTAATGATTATAATGATAATATGTGGGCTAAACCTTTCTTGCTGAGGCTTATTTCAAATCTGGCATTTTTCTAGGCTTAAAACAGTTTGATTCTTTATTTTTTACATATCATATCAAGCTCTTCATTAACACTGTTGTCTTTTTTTAAATTGTGGTTAATTTTTGAACCTCATTTTTTTTTTTTTTTAAGTTCTGGACAAAATAAAGTCTTAGAAAGTCAGTGTTTGTGAGACAGCTTCAGTATGATTTCATTTAACAAAATAGAAAAACAAATAATTCAATCTCTGGGACATAAGTATCCCAAGCTGAAGCTGAAGAAACATTTATACTGTTTATCGAAAGACCAGGGTTGATGTATGTTCTCAGACTTCTTCCTCATTGACCTGAACATCTTAGGGAGTTTTCGCTCACCATTTTCACAAAGCAAAAAGTTTTCCAAATTATTATTATTTTTTTTCAGAAAGGAAGGGAGACCAATGGAGGAGGTAAGAGGAGCAGTGAGGGGAGGAATGAGGGATTAAACAAGAAAACAAGGATACTGGATGGTGTTAAAGGGCTTAGAGAAAATCGATAAAATCCCTGTGTGCTTGAACATGCTCATTTATGTGAGAAGTAAAGAATAAAACATCGAGTAGAAAGAAAGAGCGAGAGAGCAAGAAAGAGGAGGCAGACGGTGACCTTGAAACTGTAGCTGAAAGTAATCATTGCTCGTCTCTGCCCCATCTCACTCCTTCATCTCTCAGACCATTAGCGGAGCTGCCATAATGAATGTGTTTTATTTATCACGGAGACAGTGCATAACTTCGTCCCTGATGAGGATGATCCCTCTCACCTTCAGAAACCTCCACTCACACTGCCGCTAATTCACAGCGATGCTAAATGCCACTAGCCCATCCTCAGTGTCATTAGAGTGAGCGTCTCAGGTCTGATCGGCTCTATAGTTTGCCTGGATTGAGCCCGACTAGGACTATTTTCAGCATATTCTGGTCAGGTCATGCCAAATTAGATTCAGAATGAAATTCAAATGAAAAGGAGACAAGCTCTACTATTGAACAGCGGCTAATTACCGTTAGCGGTGTTGTGATTTGATTGTCAACAAAGAACTAAACATCTGCGTAAGGTTTTTTTTTTTCATGTCATGTATGAAATGTAAAGAAAAGTAAAAATTAATTCATTCAGAAAGTTGGAAATTCCGTTTTTTATTATTAAAATGGAAGTCGGTTGTCCTAAATGGGACAAAATAGGCAGCATCGTCTTGAGGCATTAGCATTGTTACTAAATGTTTAGGGCTGCTGTCCGTTACAAAAGTACATATTTGCAACGCCAGTGTTTGTTTACAATTTCTATTCTCTGAATAAATTTATTATGTGTCACGAGTGTGTTGACAAAGTTTCCTTTGTTTGAATGGCATTGTTTCTGCTTCTGATAAGCGCATCCACTTGAATTGTGTATGTACATTTGTGTGGATAACCAATGATGTATTCCAGTCCATAGTATTACCTCAAGGGTTTAATGCTTGCTCTTATTTTGTATAGTCACACTTGGATAAGCAGCTCACACTTGATTGCCCTTACACACATACACACAGTTTTTGTGTGTGTCTGCAGACAGATCTCTTTCTCATTCTCTCTATGTATTGCTGTTTGCTCACTCTGACTTGAGAAACTTGAATTAGACACAAATGACTTTAGAGGGCTGTAAAAAGTCCACATATTAAATCAATATAATTATCTGAAGTAAGCGTAAATGTGGAGTAGCTCTTCTGTTTGGAAAGATGTGATGATTTAAATTTTTTTGGATTATTTCGTTATAATTTAGAAACAAATTGATCGATCGAGAGCAATGGAAGCCAAAATAATAGATTGAGTGAATTGGAAAATAAATGAGTGCGAGAGGTAGATGGAGCAGGTGGGAAAAAGGAAAGAACAGTGAACTTGGGAGAAAGCAGAAGGATGGGGGAAAAAAATAGAGACATAATTAGAAAAGCCACCTGTAGTTTGGCTTGAATCGGTCACCTGGAGAGCTCGCTGCAGGTAGTGGGTGCTGGTCTACAAATGAAGGGAAAGAAGAACATCATTAGAGAAGATGAATCACCTGTGTGTTTATGACGCTCTTCATACTATACATAGATGACTTGCATTCTCCTGTCTGGGCTACACCTGCGCTCTAAATTAGCACTGCGCTAAAGATCAGACAAACTGATAATCCCTTCAGCGTCATGACCCATTACTGTGGCAAACACCATCCATCATACACCACCTGCTCCACCTTTTCAAGTTTGGGAGGTTAGGGGAAAGGCTCATCTGTTTAGACCACAGCTTGTTACGGAGAGCCGGCACATGTGATGGTGGTTTCACAGGGCCACAGGTCTTGAGCGCACTGACAGGCCAATTACTCCAATTCCTGGAGTCGAGAGCCGCTGTTTACTAAACCTCAGTCAGATTTCACACCAGCTAATTGCACCCACTCCTCTCCTTCGAGTGCATGGAGAGACTTTATTACTACTTTTCAACAGACCATTTTACCCTAAAGTCGGTTGCAAATGTTACTAAAGATTTCTTTGACAAAAACAGTATTTTGTGATTTAGTTTCATAAAATCCTTTTAAGAATTTTGAAACAAGATATTTTCTAAGTTATAAATGAGAAAAGATCTGTCAAGCAGTTAGAAAAAATACAGTTTAAGGCTTAAAGGTGCTGTAGGGAACTTTTGTAAAAAAATATTTTTTACATATTTATTAAACCTGTCATTATGTCCTGACAGTAGAATATGAGACAGATAATCTGTGAAAAAAAATCAAGCTCCTCTGGCTCCTCCCAGTGGTCCTATTGCCATTTGCAGAAATTCATCCGCTCCCGGTAAAAAACAACCAATCAGAGCTGCGGTCCGTAACTTTGTTTGTGTTTAAAATGTAGAAAAATGAACATAATAAGCGAGTACAACATGAATACATTTTCCAATCCGTGTTTTTAGCTTGTCCTGAATCACTAGGGTGCACCTATAATAAGTGTTTATATTCGGACTATTTTAGATTGCTTCGGGGATACCGCGGCGGAGTAACCCAATACCTTTGTGATTCTTATAGACATAAACAGAGAGAAGTAGTTCCGGCTACAATGTTCTTCCGCAAGATGCAAGCAGTTCTGTTTATTAACCGCTAGAGCGTCAAAAGTTCCCTACTGCAGCTTTAATTGGTTGTTTCTTAATCCAAGTGTCTTGTTTTAAGGACCGGTAGATATTTTTTGTAGGATTTTAATGGAAAACGACTAATTTATTAAGAATAATCTAATTAGATTAGACTCATTAGACACTCAAGTCTTTTTTTTTTTTACCTCCTTTTATATGCAGTAGAAGCATATGTAAAAAGTATTTTCTGTGTGCAAAGGTTTGGTGACCTCTGACCTGCAAATGCATGGTGAAAAATAGCAGTGGTACTCAACTGGGTCACGACCCAAAAAGATTTTGCACAGCGGTAGAAAAAAACAATGCTAAATGCAAATATCATAATGTAAAATTTAATTAATAGATCTATTAACCTAGAATGAACACTCTTGAACCTTGAACAGGACATTTGCATTTACTGTATGTACCTTAATTGGCCATCACTGTTCTGTATATAACAGAATGAATAATATTAGTTGTTTTATGTGCCGTCCACTTGTTGAAAATATCATATGGGTTCTCACTTCGAATGCAGCCTGAATGATTGGATGTGGAGAACCATCTCTCATTACTTTTTCTTGCTCACGTTTAAACCCCTCATGGTGTGAAACTGTGTAAATTACACCTTGCCAGAACTCAACAACTTTGATGAATTTTCCAGTGGTGCAGAAAGAAAATAAGAAAAACAAATCGTTAAAATGATGGCTCCCACCCATGAAGGGGTGGGTCTGTGTGTTGGCTGGAGGTATGACATTTGAAATAATGATATTTCAGCATCTCACTCATAACTTGGGCTGGCCATGGGCTGCAGAGGCTCTGCTGCTGAGTAGAGCAGAAGACTATCGATCCATCGGCTGCCTGTTTTTCATCAGCTGTAATGAAGCTTGGTCACCTTGCAGCATACTAATGCTTTTTCCTGTTTTCATGACATAGACATCTTATTTTTCTTCTCCACCTCAATGGAAAAGCAATCTTTCCAGTGTTTTTTTCTTGTTTGATTGTATTTCGATTTTGTTGCGCAGTGATGCATTAGAGAATAATGTAATATTTTTTGCATGTAGAAATTTCCAATCGCATTTTAATGTAAATCATCACAAACACTTACCTTATAACATTAAAAATGATAATGATTAAAAAAGTTTAATCTGGTGAAAAAAATAAAATAAAAAATTAATAAAATACAGTGGACTCTATAGAACATTATATATTTATTTACGTTATTATTATTTTATTTTTTTACTCGTTTATGCATTTATGTATGCATTTATGAATTTGCGCATTAATGTTTTTTTATGCTCTCTATACAATTTAACTAAAATACAGTGGACTCTATAAAACATTATATATTTAAGTTATTTTTTATTATTATTTGTTTTTACTAATTTATGTATTTATGTATGCATTTATGAATTTGAGCAATAATGCATTTTTATGCTCTCCATACAATTTAACTTTGCCCAAACAAACACCTATACCCTAGCAAGCACATAACAGCCTAAAATGAAAACACTGTAGCTGCAGCATAGCAACATCCTAAAGAGCAGCTACCCTGAAAAAAATATTTGTTATTCATTTACTATTAATTATATACTTTATAGCAGAGGCCAAAAATCAGTTTGCTTTGAAAATGTAATTTATTTATTTATTTATTTTTTAAATTGGTGATCTATAATACATAGTATTTTATGTTATGCTACAGTGACTTTGTAAGTAATTTAGTAATTCAGTAATTTCATATTATACTGTTGATTCTAACTCAGTTATCTGAGTATTTCGTGATGTCGTTCTGCATGGTTGTCTGTGATTTAGAACACACACAGACTGAAGAATGGCTCATATCGTTCCTCACATACATGCGGCCCATTTGTGCTGACATTTATCCGATACAGTGTGTCCTGCCTGTCAATGAGCCTGGAGGAAATTACATCTCTTTCTTCTCAAAAGAGCCGTTTGAAACTAATCTCCCAGTATTAAAATGTTCAGCAATGCAGCAACAGAGATCCTGACACGCAGCTAATGGCAGATCCTCTGATATGCTTTTCAGAGTATCGTAGACATCGTGGTGGTGTGGTCAAGTGCCACTTGAGCTGTACTCGTCATGTCATCTAGATGAGAAAAAAAAAGATAAATAGGTTTGTTGTCAGAGAGGTACACACAATTTACCAGAATGCATTTATCTGAAGCTCTGAAAGATGTATGGCACAGACCTTGAGATGAAGAAAGGCCAATTCAATGTGGCTTCTAGTGTATGGTAATGTAGTTTATTACAGCATATCTGAGAGACACAGAATTCATATAAATATTATTTGTTGGCTCTGCCTTTCGATTTTGTTATAGTCATCATAATGCTTATTCAACTTAGATGTTTGATACCGAAATTTATCAGCAGCAAACTGAAAAAGAAGATGGCAATGGAAAGGGAACTTCTAACTTATAATATTGTGAAAATATTCAATTTAAAATGAGTAGTGATGGGAAATGCTGTAGAAATAGAATTAGTAAGAATTAGTATTAGGATCATTAAAATGAATATTGTGATTAAATAATAAGTTCATTATTTTTACCCAGTGTTATTTATATACTATATTAGAATTTGATATTTTGTGCCTATTAAATTTTTCATTTTTTTGGTCATTTTATTAGATTTTTAGTCTGTATTTACCTGTGCACATTCGAAGTGTGAAGTGTTTTAAAAGCAGCACTGAAAGTAGAGACGTGACATGGAGTCTGGTTTTGTTACATGACGCATGCAGTGGAAAACTTGTTAGAAGCCTATTGATGATTTCATTCTTTTGCATTATAGGAAAAGTATACACAAGCAAGAAAACACAGCAGTTTGCCTTCTATGTGTGTGGTGTTGGTGTGGACCAGGGCGGCAGCTGGCAGTTCATGCGTGGTTTAGTCAGTCACTTTAGAGAGATGATGGTTTGGTGGATCGGTCAGAGGGCTTGTGCCCTGAGCCTCTGTATGTGTTTGTGTGAGAGAGTCTGGTAAACATTAGGATGTGTATGGAGTAAGAATGGGATAGATTTGCATGGGGTGTGTCCTGAAGTAAGTGCTAAATGCAGAGAGTATGTGTGTGTGTGTATGTGTGTGCCGTGCATGTTTAAGTGAGTCAGAAAGTCTGACAGCAAACAGACTCTGAATGCCAATTACATCTTCAAACCCTCCCCAGTGCCCTGCCCGGTTCACTGCTGGGATTTCTGACAGAGTATTGCCAAGCGTGTGTGTGTGTGTGTGTGTGTGTGTGACAGAGAGAAGCACTGCAGCTGTCTGCAGAGGGAATTGAGGATGAAAAGAGAAAAAAAGTCAAAGTCAGCTACTTCTAAACAAATGTGCTCTTCATTCAGTCTATACATGTGTGCACGCTTAAATACACCTAAATATATATTCCAATGCATTCCAAATTCAAATCCAACATTCATATTGATGAGAACAACGAATGGAATATATTTTCTTCCTCTTTGTATTTTTCTATCAATATGGTACAATATTATCCTATTTAAATCAATGTGATACATGAGTTTGTTCAAAAGTAATCAATAAGGAGCCAGATTATATTACAGTACCTAAAACGTGTAATGTAATGGATTATGCTATGAAGTATTGGACACTGGGTGGATTACTGTTGTAGTGTTTCAGTGATCTCCACATTAACTTTTACTTTTTCCCCTTGTTTTTTCATTTTTTTTTTTTTTTTTGCCTTAATTCATTGACTGTGAAAATAAATCTTTACAAATATTTCATGCAGCCTCTGCATTATAAACCAAACAGCTTCATGCAGATAATTAGCCAAACACATCGAAAAGACTTGATAGGACGTGTCATCTTTCTCAAAGTGTTTAATTTTATATCACTGTCACATATCTCTGAAATCCATAATTTTCTCTTGTCTGGGGTTGTGAGTTTTCTCTCCGTTTGCTCCTACACTTTTAATGAGACATTTCTTCTCCCGCTGATATCACAGAACTGCGATCAATCAGCAATCTTTATTTTCGATCCGCCTTTTTATCAATGTCATGAAAGTTATCTCTCTCTTTTCTCACTCGTTTGCTCCCATCTCAGTCCTTTCAGGCAGGGGAGGAGAGTGTGATGGAGGAACAGATTCAACTGCTCTTGATGTGGGTTTTTTCTTGTATGAATTAACGTGTGTTGGGATATCTGGGTGTGTGAGATCACAGTGATCACATTATGAGTGTTTTTCAGAGCCGGGTTGTAATTGGGAACATGCATGTGGCCCCTGATTGATGCACAGGGTGACTCGTAAAACAAATTAACCTCGGCAAGTTCATGCCTCGGACAGCGACAAGAGACCGAGATAATGGGAAAGGGAAAAGAAACTGATTTGGCGGAGCCTTTCAATTAAGTTAACTCACCCCTGATGTATTATTGTTTTAAACATTTACACTTTTGGCAGATGGTTTTATGCAAAGTGACTTTAAGACCATGTGCAATCCATGACTTTTGTGTGAATGCCCTTTGGGCATTGTGTCTTTTAAAGACAAGTTTAATTTCTCATGATTGACGTAATAAAACAGAATTGAATTACATGTCATGTGCTTTAACACTAATTAATGGCATTTAGGGTAGCAGTGAGAAATCCACATTGACTAAACAGCGGAGATGTACGACACTCCAGGTAGGACCCACAATGCAACAGGGGTCAGCGTGTGAGACTGGCACAGTGCTCGTAATTGGCTGCCGTTCGACCACTGTGGCAACCGAGAAGTGTTCTTTAATAACTGGTGAATATACATAGAACGGCCCGCCACTGGAGGCGAATAGACCTAATGAAACATGGATAAAGATAGAAACACAATCTCACAGGAGCAGAGAGAACAGAGGACGTCTCTTACTAAGAGAGAAGGTGAACCTTCCTGTTAAAAGAGCAAGAGAGAAATCACAATCTCTGTCTGAGGGAGAATTGTATGTCCCTGGTGGTCTTTGGTATTGGTTAGGCATTAAGAGGGTCAAATATGGGCCGTCTGGGATGTTAATTCAAGCTCCGCAAGGGGAGTGCATTTCATTTTGGTTTTCTTTTTCAGCTCAACCTAGTCTGGGGATGAAGGACATCTCGTGAGGGGTCTTAGTTATTTAGCCAAGTGAGAGGATGTGTGTTAGAGCTTCAATTAGACACCACCACTAGAAGCACTGATGTGTGAGATTAGAGGAGAGAGAGATGGGACTAGTATCACAGGCTCTTCAAAAACTGTAATCTCACTTGTTACTACTGATTATTAAATTCCTGCTGAGGTGTTTGGATTTGAATTTCATCAGCTTTAAATTCGATCATGGATGATGGTCTTCATCAGAAATCTGTTCAGATAATGCAAGCCAAAAAAGACCTGTGTCAGGTCTCAGATTGTTGATCCTGAGAGAGAGGACAGTAAATGACATTCAAGACTATCTGCTTCAAGTCTTTGTTAGACTGAAAGAAATTCTGAATGGCTTGCAATGTAACCAGTCATTTGTTGTTTTTTTTGTTTAATTTGATCTATCTGTCATTTTAATTTTAGATTATAATTTATTTTATATAATTATATATTGAAATAAATATAATTTAATGATATATAGATATATAAATTAAATGTAAAAAAAAATAATGTAATTTTTTTTTTAAATTAAATATCATAAAGTGTCATGTGCATGTTATATATTATAATTTACATTACAGCTCGATTAAATAAATATCTGCAAAGATTGTCAGAACTGGACATGGGTGCAGTCAGTATTTCCATACTATTGAAGTTGTGTATAAAAGCACAGATATGTTCATGTATGAAAGTTAAAAATATTTACAGTGCAGTGTACATGCTCTAATGTCCAACCCTAAACTGAAATGAAACCTGTGATTGGTTGGGCAATATCCCACTCCAGCTGTCTAAAGCTGAGACCACATGCAGTACATCAGAAGAGATGAGGGTCGTGTAGTGCCATTTTTCTGTGCTCTCCCTTTTCCATGTTTCAAGTG
This sequence comes from Carassius gibelio, assembly GCF_023724105.1. Classification (NCBI taxonomy): domain Eukaryota; kingdom Metazoa; phylum Chordata; class Actinopteri; order Cypriniformes; family Cyprinidae; genus Carassius; species Carassius gibelio. The sequence goes on along the minus strand of NC_068374.1, from coordinate 30,451,549 downwards.
CTTGTTTGATTTGTATTTTGCCACTTCATAATGATGGCAGACATCCCTCTATAAAACATGCATTTTAACAATAGATTTTCATGAATGTTGTTTTGTATAGAATTGTTCTAAAGTCTATAAAGTATTCAGTGCAGTTACATCATAACTAACTGTAATTCATTTACAGAAAAATAAAGAGTAGTCCATTTACTTGGGAAATGTAATTAAATTACAATGATTACACAGTAATGCATTACACCCAACACTGGTCTTATCAAAGTCTCTAAAGGCATCAAATGCGTCTCTCTCATCTGACATGCATTGATTTTTCTTTTATCGACCATGATTATTCGTTAATTTCATTGGATAGAGAACTGTATAATTTGACATATATGTATATGTATGTGTGTATATATATATATATATATATATATATATATATATATATATATATATATATATATATATATATATATATAATATATATATACACACATGCATATGACCTATATAATGTGTGTGTCTAAATATTAAACTGACTTCCAGAAAGTATTTTAACATGGAAAATTACACACTCCAGCTTTAATTACTGTAGATCTTACAGCTGTTCTTATATATCTGGTTTAGGTAATAATTTCTCACACATCTGGTCGTACACTGCTTGATCATGTCAAACTTATTTGTCTTTAATGAAGGAAACAGCATGTGCACACTGGTGGATTGCGGATGTGGATGTTGGAGTGGGAGACGCCTGCTGTTCTGATGGGAGAGACTTTCAAACAAACAGCTTTACCATCTGAATACTGATGTACAGAACTTGCTCAAAGGTGCTCGCTATAGTGTGTGTACAGTAGTGTGTTTCTTTTTAGAAAAAGGCAAATATATTTGAATTATTTTCATCTAATTTAATAATCAAGATGTTTTGGAGCTGTATGTGTGCTTACTGGCTTTTGCTTTATATTTGCAAATCACATTTATCACATGCTTTATTGTTGACCAGTCACATCCAAACTCAGCTTCAAGCCTGTTACATATTTCCACTGTTTCATCAAGTGACCTGCACTGGTAGAAGCTGGAGTGTGTGACATGAAAGGAAAGTCAACAATAATTGTGCTACTGGTTTTGACACATGATAACTTTCTTGCAGGGTGTTTGTGTCTGTGATATTTCAACAGGGTTACATGAGCTTTGCAGGCCAATATGAATAGTTGAGTCAGCACTCTGATACTGTTTCAGAGCTAAAACTGACGTAATCATCAGAAAGTGCTGTTTGACTGCCGAGATCTGCCCTGTCCACAAACTCATACTGATGTCATCGCTATTGCACAACATTGAAATTGATCTGTTTAGTTTGCTTTCAGTATTATAGTCTAGGACTGTGTTGTTATTGGTTATTTTTAAATAAGCAAAATGAAAATGATAACTGGAAAATACCCAGATGAATCCGGATTTAATCAGAAATAAATTAAATCAAGAATGTGTGAAAAATATGTGAATTAAAACAAACATTATATTTGAAATATACCCAAATTAATCAGAATACAATCATAATTTAATCGAATCAAGGGCTTCCAAATCAAAACACATTTTATAATGGAAATACACTAAGAAAATATGAAACAGAAAATATTCAGAATTAAACTGAATAAAAGGAAGGCAAATCAAATGAACATTATACAGGTAACTGAAATATATACCAAAATGAATCCAAATTGAACTGAATCAAGAGATCGAGAATCAAAATGAATATTATAACTGAACGATACCCAAAATGAATCCGAATTGTACTGATTTAATTTAATCAAACTTGCAGATCAAAATGAACATGACTAAAATATACCCAAATTAATCAGAACTCAAACACTTTAACTGAATCAAAAGCTTGCAACTCAAAACAAACATAACTAAAATATACCAAAATGAATCAGAATTGAATCAGAATTTAACCAAATCAAGAGCTTGCGAATCAAAATGAACATTATGGGCCCTATTTTAACGATCTAAACGCAAAGTGTAAAGTGCACGGCGCAGGTGTCCAAATCCACTTTTGATATTTTTATGACAGAAAAACGGTTGGTGTGCCCGGGCACATGGTCTAAACAGATTGTTCCGATTCTCTTAATGAGTAATGGGTGTTTTTTGGGAGTAACGTGCAATAAACAAATCAGAGTCTCATCTTCCATTCCCTTTAAGAATCATTTGCGCTCGTGCCATGACGGATTTGCTATTTACACGGCAGAATTTGGCAAGCGCAAAGACCGAACGCGTCTCAGGTGAAACGGAGCTGCTCGTGTGCGAGCAAATAGCTTTATTCTGATACATGTGATGACTATCCGGGAAAAATCTGTATCAGTCAGCGTCTGTCGATCAGGAGTGGTAGTCATGCAGTGACATTTATCTCACATTTATTACAGATTCAGACAATAAAAGCTCGTTATCTGGTTTGTCTTTTGACGGCCATTTAAAAGTAGTTGTATTGATTTCTGACATTTTCTTTGAAAAGCTGTTAAAAGCATGAAATTGACTCATGGAGCTTAAGTTTTTTTTTATGTAAAAGTGAACTACCATTGACAGGGGTTAAAGAAAGCAGAGTTAGTGATTCAACAGCTGAAAGGGATGATCTAGGTATTGAGAGAGAGAATGAGAATGAAAGGGGGAGATCATCAGTATCTTCTATCAGTGCCAGTGTCTTGGGACTCACCAGCAGAGAATTTAAATCAATAAGAGCAGTTTCTTCATGCACACAGAAGCGTCTACAATATCGAGTGGTTATTTGTATCAAATCTCTCAATGGGGGGAAAAAAAACACCCCTCTCACATTTGTTCTCGAAAATCGAAACCTTCACAAGTCTTCATTTCTTGCTAACTGATATCTGAAAATATCGTCTCCAAATGCGGCCTTCCACCCACAGCGCCGTTTCAACAGCAGCTGTCAAAAGTTGATGTTGTAGTGCATTATGGGAACGAGGTAAAAAGCAGAGCTGATGTTTACAGCGTTAGTCGCTACGCTAGCTCAGTGACAGCTGCTGTCCCCTCGCTCGTTACCAAGCGCTTATGATGCAAACTTAGTAATCCATCCTATTTCCACAATTTCCTGAAAAAAAAAGAGACCATTTAAAATGACGAACAGCGAAAACAACAACCATAGCCGCAGCTCCATGTCAAGACTCTTCCATCATGACTTTCTTTTTTCTTTTTTTAGTGAGGAAAGGTTGACATAATGTGAGTGGCACCTGATGCCCGTAGAGTGTGTGAGGGTGAAAAAAGGAGGCAGCGGTGGTTTTGCTACCGTCACAATTTCCTCGCAGTGGACAGATGATTAAAGTTAATACTCTATTCAAACTGCATTTTTAATTTACAAGGGGCATTAAACATCTGTCACTTATGTCTTTATGCTGTGATATGGACGCTATACTTGAAATTATCCTCTGATTATACAATCTTCAGATGGCAAAATTAGCAGAAAATTGACATCTCGGTTATTCAAAACGTTGTTCAGCTTTTAAAGGTCATTGCTAGTTTCCATGATAGTGCCTTTGTTTGAATACGGTGACACGTGACAACGTGAGTGGGTTTTTGCAAAATGGCAAAAAATCTTAAATAGTTGTTTCAATAAAAATGCAACTAAATATCTGTAATTTAACAACTAGGGAACCAACAGGAGAGCAGAATGAGGTGCCATCAATTAATTATATTTAACCCTATATTTATTTCTTTAAGAATAAGTGTTTTTTATATCCAGCTGACATTTACCTTTGATAAATCTATGACTTAGTCTTAAGCTTCCCTTAGTGTTCAGAAGGGATGTGATTTTATTTTTTTCTTGTCACCACAGCTGATTGATCAGAAAGCCAATTGGCTGAACTTTGTCAAGCTCCACCCCTTTCCTTTTGCTAATCAGGTTAATGTTAAACATAAATCTTATTAAATTCCCTGGACTCAATTTCAATGGTTAAATTTAATTATAGTAGTCAAAAAAGCATGTCTCATTGAAATATAATGAAGTCTAATTAAAGACAACTCTTATACAATTTAAGAATTTTTGTTTAACAAAACTTTTTTTCTTTTGGATCCTGTGATTTTATTTTATTTTATTTATTTATTTATTGGTAATCAGATGAAGGCATAAAACATTAATTTTTATTAATCAGGTTTAATAATCATTTTTTATACTATAATCATCAGTCAGTGAACATTCTACTGTACATAAACTGTAACTTCAATAACTTGGTTAAATGAAACTCTTTGATTGGTTGCTGTGAATACTTTGGTTTCTAATCTGTGTTTATAGTTCTTCTCAAATTAAGTGGTAAAATACTCATGACGAGAGATTAATTTCATTTGTTGATGTCATCATATAGTGAGACATCAGAGGCCGAAACACAGCGAGCGAGTCTTTTGCAGTTTAATATTCACAGAAACTGTGAATCATGATATATTGTGATGTACTGACCTACTTTTTATTTATTAATCCAAAAATTTACAAATTTCATGACATTCTACACCAAAATCCACTTTAATGACTAGATTTGTTCTAAGCCTGCAGCTTTAAGGTGGTTTTGAAATGTTGTCTCTGCAGGAAGGGAGTGTGAATGAGCTGTGCTGAATTCATTTGAAAAGCATCAGGCTGCTCTGAGAGGGCTGACGGAAATAAAGGGTCCACTATTTTGTTGTTGTCATTTTCACAGGTAGAAATGAAGTGGAAAATAATGGTGTGACATTGGATAATCCTTCAAATTCAATCTAGTTTCCTCTTAAAACACTGTACAATCCTGGTGCCGTATTAGTTCTGTCAAGGGCCATCGCCTTTACTATACCATACATCCCCAGAGAGGGGAATTGTTTTGCAATCCCTTTTTCATGTTCGTTCTCACTCACCCTTCTGGCTACCAGTGAATAACACCAAGGGAATTTGATCCAATGACAGTACTTTTTTTCCTCTCCCTTCTTCTTTTCTATTTGTTTCATCTGGCACATTTGTACTTGTGGAGTGATGGAACGCTTCTGGTCTCTTTCAGTCTTCTCTCTTCGTCATTTGCCAACCCTACTTTTTTCCAGTCGTCAGCTTTTTTGACAGTTTTTTGAGTTTTTTTTTTCTTTGCACAGTGGGTTGATGGCAAGGCAAAGTTCAGGCGTGCAGAAAGGCAATATTAGCTGGAAATTGGAAAGAATTCATCCGTGCTGCTTCAGAATGAATTGAAACCTAGTCCCCTCTGCCGTATTGATTTCTTCTGCCTTTTTTTCCTCTCTCACCCTTTTTCCTCAGACCCCCTCAACCTTCTACCCACCTTACCTCACCTCTAAAAAAAAAGAAAAAAGTTTATCCCACCATGAGGTCACTGACACTATTGTAGTTTGGCCACTCATTGTCAGCAAAACACAATAAACAAACAAAACTCTGAACTATTTCAGTTATTTATATATGGCTTACCACAAAAATTCTGGGTTACAGTGAGACACTTCAAATGGAAATGAGCTATATGGCACTATTCAAATACTCACTGTTTCAGTAGTATAGCTACAAAATGTAAACTAGGTTTTAACATGATTTTAGTGTGAAAAAATCGCTTGCCAACCTTTATTTTGAAAAGGAACGTCAAATTTTCCAATTTTGTTGCCATGATTATATAATGGTATTAACTCTAAAACCCTAAATGACAGTAAAAGTATTTAATTAAGTTTTAACTTAATACTTTAGTTTTAATCCACAAGCTTTAGCTTAATACAACAAGTTTTATTGTTTTATTCTATACTGTGTATTATACATTACATTTTTAATACAAAAATAATAAATATTGTATTTATTTATTTATTAAATTATTTGATTGTGCTAATCAACATGGTGGTTTTTATCAAATTAAAAAGTTTTATAAAACTGTGTGTATGAATGTGTGTGTATGTGTGTGTGTATATATATATATATATATATATATATATATATATATATATATATATATATATATATATATATATATATATATATATATATATATATATATATACACACACACACACACACACACACACACACACACACACACATATATATATACACACACCTACACACTTTATTTGCTTGATTTATCAGTATTATTTCAATCAGTAGTAGTGTTTTCATGAAATTATAAAGTTTACATTTTTGCTTTAATTCCTCCAAAAAACATCCCTTTCACTTGATTCACAGAATCATATAGGCTCACTTAGAGGTTTCTGGCCTCACCGCTGGTTTATCCCAGATGATGAAGTGCGAAGCGTCTGACCTTTGCCCCCTGACCAAAGGTTCAAGTGCAGCCAAAGTGTGATATATTGGGCTTATTTGAAGCCATGCTTTGACGGCAGAGGTGACCAGATGAAGGACACGTCTCTTCATTACAGTGGCTCTGCTGTTGTTGATTTCTCCTATTAGACTCCACCGTCTGCCTGATCTGCCGTGATGGAGAGGAGCGGAGCTGCATTTACCACTCATTCGCTTTCTCATTTCCGCGATAGAGAATTTCCCACAGTACGGCAGATTGACGCTTCTCTTCAGAGGGCAAAAGATCATCTTTCTCGTCGCTCTCTCTCATATGAACATTTTCCTTCTCGCCCCGGCGTTCTGTCTCTCTTGTCACTCTGTGTTTGGATGAAAACGAAAAGCTATTAGCTTAATAGTTTAATGGGGTAGTTTAGGTACGCCGGCTCCTTCATGCTTCACCTGTGGCCTTGATTAAGCATTGTTTACCTGCGCCGAGTCTAACGCTGGCAGATTGGAGGCTGTCTCTGATGTCTAAATATAGCGCAGAAGTTCATGCGATGTCAGGATGCGAGATGCTTCGTTCTCCTCAAATGTGCCATTTTGAAATGTTATGGTAGGTGACGGGCATATCTGAGTGTTTTAATAGTCTTTTCTGCAGATGGCTGGAACATGAAGAGCATTCAAGAAACTGCCTTCATGTCAAACCTGCAGAAAACTACCAGTCGTTCAGATAGCGTTGTGCTTTATTCTGCATCATTTTTTTTGAGACAAACAAATAAAGGTCATGTGAGTGATCTCTAAAGCCACAGGAAGATGATATCTTCATGACTTTGACAGTGCTAACTCTTCACTAATGCTGAAGGCAGTTTTACACTAAAAAAATTTATAATACAAAAAAAATGGTAATTGGTAAAGCATCTTCTAAAATAAAATATTTGCAGATACTGTATTTGTGTTCAACTTCAGGCTTTTTTGACTTTCACTTTGACTTTTATATGTATGGATTTTACCAATAATTGTAAATAAAGAGCATTTTTGTTAAAAAATGACAATCTAATTTGATCATTAAGAAAAAAAAACTATATGTAAATTCACTTAAAATGAAATTAGCCTTAGCAAGATGAAGAAGTTTATTCCAGAAATGTTTAAAATATATTTTCCACCACTGAATGCAATAATATGATGGAAATGTTGAAGCGTTGGTAATTTTCTTGTTTATACACTCCAGGTGTAACGACTCATCAGACAGGGAATCCATTTAGCAGGCTTTATTGAAAGACTCGAGGTCGTACAGGCGGGGATCAGGACCAGCAAACACAACAGTAGAGATAATCAGAATCGTCGTCAAACACAAGCAGAGGTTCAGGGGAAACAGGCAAGATTCAGAGTCCAATAAACAATCCAAGGTCAAGAGGCAGGCAGCAAGGGTTCAAGAGACGGTAAGCAAAACAGTACTGGTAACAGGAAATCAAACACGGGAAATAACGCTTGGAAATGTCAGCCGGAGCAAAACAAGACTTCGCGTTTGGCTGATGGAGTTGTGCAGCTTATATCTCCGTGCCAATGAGCTGCACCTGTAGGTGATCAGAGTGGGGGTGCGGGGATGATGGGTAGTGTAGTGCGAATCAGTATAGGTGAGTGTGAGAGTCAGTATCCCGGAGATGGAGCCCTCTGCTGGCCAGTAGAGGGAATCACGGGGTTCGTCTCCGTGACAGAGCCCCCTCCCTGCGAGCGACTCCTGGCACGAGATGATAGCCGACGTCGAGGTCTACCGCGTGGTCGTGGGGCCGGTTTCTCCGGATGTAACCGATGGAACTCCGTGATGAGGTTGGGGTCTAGTATGTTGTCAGCGTTGACCCAAGATTGTTCCTCCGGACCGTACCCCTCCCAGTCGACCAGATACTGCAGGATGCGTCCTCAACGCCTGGAGTTAAGAAGTTCTCGCACTTGGTACGTTTCCTCAGTCTCGATCTGGACGGGCTGGGGACTCTGCTCACGGGATCTCCCCTCTCCCTCCTCTCCAGGGGCCACAGCGGGCTTGAGCAGAGATACATGAAAGGTGGGAGAGATGCGATAGGTGTCAGGTAATGCAAGACGGAATGAAACAGGAGTGATCTGATGTGTTATCTTGAAGGGACCCACGTACCTTGGACTTAGTTTCTTGCAGGGTAGTCGGAGACGGAGATCTCGGGTAGAGAGCCACACCCATTGTCCGGGTTGGTATACAGGCCCAGGACGACGACGGTGGTCAGCATGCTCTTTTTGATGGCGGATGGCTCGTTGAAGGTGTACGTGAGCTTGATTCCAAGTCTCCTCCCTGCGTTGCAGCCAGTCCGTGACAGCGGGTACATCGGTGGGTTCCCCGGACCAGGGAAACATGGGCGGTTGATAGACTAGGATGCACTTAAAGGGAGTTATACCAGTAGCTGGTTTGACCAGGGAGTTCTGTGCGTACTCAGCCCAAAGGAGGAACCGTGCCCAATCTTCTTGGTTGGAGCTACAGTGTGATCTCAGGAACCGGGTGATTTCCTGATTGAGTCTTTCGACCTGGCCGTTGGATTGAGGATGGTAACCAGAGGTCAAGCTAACGTTTATATTGAGGGCTTGGAAGAAGGCTTTCCAGAGACGAGAGGTAAATTGGGGACCTCTATCGGAGACGATATCCTCCGGTAGTCCGTAGAGACGGAAGACCCAGTTACAGAGTAGTTCGGCAGTCTGTAGAGCCGTAGGCAATTTAGGTAGAGGAATAAGGCGACAGGCTTTGGAGAAACGATCAATTACAGTCAGAACAACAGTGTTACCCTGAGAGACAGGTAGATCGGTGATGAAGTCTATTGCCAGATGGGACCAGGGTCGTTGTGGGATGGGGAGTGGTTGAAGCAATCCGGCTGGCAATTGGCGGGGAGTCTTGTGTGCATTACAGGTTTGGCATTGTTGGATGAAAGTTATGGTGTCCTTGGGTAATGATTCCCACCAGAACCGGTTCTGAAGCAGGTGAATGGTAGCCGTGATACCTGGGTGACCGGATGCGGGCAAGCAGTGCGTGTGGTTGAGAATTTGATCACGTAAGGTAGGTGGTACGTAGACTTTATCAGGAGGACAAGTTGCTGGAGGTGCGTGTTGAGAGTTGTGTTGTTGGATAAGCGTCATGATGTCCCATTGTACTGGTGCAATAACTACTTTGAAAGGGAGTATGGACTCTGGTTCGGATGGAATCTGTTCGTCTTCGTGAATACGGGATAGCGCATCTGCCTTGGTGTTCTTGGAGCCTGGACGGTAGGTAACTGAGAAGTCGAATCGAGAGAAGAACAGTGACCATCTGGCCTGCCGTGGATTGAGGCGCTTGGCTGAGCGCAAATACTCCAGGTTTTTATGATCGGTTAGTACGGTGAAAGGAAGGTTGGCCCCCTCCAGCCAGTGTCTCCACTCTTCGAAGGCCGCTTTCATAGCGAGAAGTTCACGGTCTCCCACGTCGTAGTTATGTTCAGCAGCATTGAGTTTGCGGGAGTAAAAGGCACATGGGTGGAGTTTACCGGTAGAACCCTGGCGTTGGGAGAGAATAGCCCCGATACCAGTGTTGGAGGCATCCACCTCGACGAGAAACTGGAGATATGGGTCAGGATGATGGAGTATGGGAGCGGTCACAAACCTTCTCTTTAGTTCCTGGAAAGCTTGAAAAGCAGCTTCAGCCCAGTGTAGCCGATGGGCTCCTTTCTTGACCAGAGACGTGAGGGGACTAACCACAGAGCTGAAGTTCCTGATGAAACGGCGATAGAAATTAGCAAACCCCAGAAAGCGTTGAAGCTCCTTTAGTGTCCTTGGTACTGACCACTTGAGAACGGCATTGACTTTACTCTCATCCATGGCGACCCCCTCTGGGCTGATGACGTACCCCAGGAAGGTGGTGGAGGTGGTATGAAATTCACACTTTTCCGCCTTAGCGTAGAGTTGATGTTCAATGAGTCTTTGCAGCACAGCTCTCACATGTTGGACATGTTCCTCCAGGGTATCTGAATAGATTAGGATATCGTCAATGTATATGATAACAGTTCTATTTAGCATGTCTCTGAAGATGTCATTGACAAAGGATTGGAAAACCGAAGGACTATTGACCAGTCCAAACGGCATCACCCGGTATTCGTAGTGCCCATTGGTGGTTGAGAAAGCTGTCTTCCACTCGTCCCCCTCCCTAATGCGGATGAGGTTGTATGCGCAGCGCAGATCCAATTTGGTGTAGTACTGTGCAGTACGTAACTGTTCTAAAGCAGAGGGCACCAGTGGTAGAGGATAGCGAAACTTTACTGTTATTTCGTTGAGTCCACGATAATCGATGCAAGGGCGCAGACCTCCATCCCTCTTGCGGACAAAGAAGAAGCCAGCTGAAGCAGGAGAGGTGGATGGACGTATGAACCCCTTCTCCAGCTCCTCCTTGATGTACTTGGCCATAGCTTCTGACTCGGGTAATGATAACGGGAATATTCGACCCCGGGGTGGTGATGAACCTGGAATGAGATCAATGGCACAATCATAGCTGCGATGTGGTGGTAATGTGTTTGCCTGTACCTTGCTGAAGGCGGTGACGAGATCGTGATACTCCTTGGGCAGATTGGGAATGCTGGTGGTCTCCGAGTCTAATGTGACAACTTGTACCGTCATGGGAGAGATGGTCGAGAGGCATGATTTCTGACACTGGGTGCTCCATCTAAGAATTTGTCCTTCTCTCCATGACACCTGAGGATCATGCAGTCTGAGCCAGGGCAATCCCAAAATAACAGGGGTGTTAGATACAGGGAGCACGTAGAACTGAATGGTTTCTTGGTGTAGCAGGCCGGTTAACATTTGGAGATCTTGGGTGCGGTGAGTGATCAACCCAGACCCCAAAGGGCGCCCATCTATTGTGGCTACAGACAGAGAATTAGTGCATGAAATTAAAGAGATGTTATTCCCTCTGGCAAATTCCTCAGAGATAAAATTCCCAGCTGCTCCTGAATCAAGTAAAGCAGTGGTGGCTATTTGAACCCTGTCGGTCTTGATTATCAGAGGGACTGACACACAGTTAAAAGGTAAACTCACCGAGTTCGGAGTGTAAGAAGAGCGGCGATTGGGACAAGTGATTCGTAGATGTCCCGGAGAGCCACAGTAGAGACAGAGTCGGTTAACCCTGCGGCGGTGACGTTCCTCCTCAGTCAGATGATAGGAGTTTATCTGCATGGGCTCTGTAGTTTCTACGGGTCGCGTTACCGCAGCGGGGAAGAGGCGTGGAGCACTGACACGGCGAGAGCGTTGCAGGTTATCAATGGTTATAGTAAGTGAAATAAGATCACTCAGAGTTCTCCCCTCATCACGGCAAGCGAGTTCGGTTTGCAGTTCGTGATTAAGCCCCTTGCGAAACAATACCTTCAGCGTGTCACTCACCCATGACGTCTGAGCAGCCAAAGTGCGAAAGTTCAAGGCATATTCCGCTGCTGTTAATCCTCCCTGCGATAATTCAAGCAACCGCTCACCCGCTCCTTTCCCCTCTCGGGGGTGATCAAACACCTCACGGAAACGTATCAGAAAGTCAGTGAAAGTGGTGAACGCCGTTCCATCCTCGCGCCATACCGCCGTTATCCATTCCAAAGCTCTTCCCGTTAATAATGAACACACGAAGGCGATCCTACCAGCATCAGTGGTGTAAAGGGTGGGTTGTTGTTCAACGAACAGCGAGCACTGTAGTAAGAAGCCCTTACACTTGGTAGAGTCCCCGTCAAATTTCTCCGGGTAAGCCAGTCGAGGATTAACGTGAGTTGGCGTTCCTGCCATGTGGGAAGCGGTGACCGCTGCAGGTGGGGTTGACGTCACGGCAGGGCTGTGGAGGTTTTGAACAGCCTTTACCAGTTCCTCCGTGACGGAAGTGAGACGATTCAATTGATGTTGATTAGTAGCGATCTGATTTGCCTGGGCTGCCATGGTAGCACACAGATGATCGTAAGCCGCTGGATTCGGTTGTGGCGAAGTCTTCTGTAACGACTCATCAGACAGGGAATCCATTTAGCAGGCTTTATTGAAAGACTCGAGGTCGTACAGGCGGGGATCAGGACCAGCAAACACAACAGTAGAGATAATCAGAATCATCGTCAAACACAAGCAGAGGTTCAGGGGAAACAGGCAAGATTCAGAGTCCAATAAACAATCCAAGGTCAAGAGGCAGGCAGCAAGGGTTCAAGAGACGGTAAGCAAAACAGTACTGGTAACAGGAAATCAAACACGGGAAATAACGCTTGGAAATGTCAGCCGGAGCAAAACAAGACTTCGCGTTTGGCTGATGGAGTTGTGCAGCTTATATCTCCGTGCCAATGAGCTGCACCTGTAGGTGATCAGAGTGGGGGTGCGGGGATGATGGGTAGTGTAGTGCGAATCAGTATAGGTGAGTGTGAGAGTCAGTATTCCGGAGATGGAGCCCTCTGCTGGCCAGTAGAGGGAATCACGGGGTTCGTCTCCGTGACACCAGGACATTGTTAGACAAATTATGCTAATGATAATCAAAATTTTGTGTAATTTCTAAAAGTCCTCAGGGTCAAAGGTACCCGTGGTTAAAGAAACCTTCTGAAATCTGTTTCTGGCATCTGAATATGAAGTTACATTTAAATGCCCTTCAAGAAGAAAGATGCTTTTTTCTTATAGGACTATTTTAACCATTCAAACCTTTACCGCTGGATCTAAACCAAGATTAACTCCCAGTTGTTTCTGTGAACTCTGCTTGCTTACACTGTGGCCGATAAATGGTGTCTTTAGCGTGACCGTTCTTAACGCAGTCCTGCACATGAGGAGCTGATGTATGGTATAATAATATCAACCGGCAGAGGAAGTACGCCTCTCTTCTCATGCTCCTTCACTCTCAGTATCATAAGATATGTGAATCAAGCTGGGCCGTTATTACAGGCTGAACAATGAAGCAATATTTCCCAATCAGCCAAAGCTGACAGTGTCTGGCTAACGATTTAGCTGCTGAGGTGGGATGCATCATGGGATATGCCGTGGTAGGGATTGGGGGGGGGGGGGTTAAAAGATCTATGTAATTATAATTGGCATACAGCCGAGGAGGAAAGAGAGGACGGAGACAGGGACAAAAGAGGATACTGGGACAGGACAAAATTTAGGGATGGAATAACATGGTTTAACCTTGATATTCTGACAAGACTTTACATATTTGTGTTTCAACTTTGGGCCACTTTGACTTTATGGGCCACTTTTAAATATTATTTTTATTGTTATATAATTGCTATGTAATGTAATTGTTCCAGAGCCAGACTTTCATACTTAAACTATCTCTCTCTCTCTCTCTCTCTCTCTCTCTCTCTCTCTCTCTCTCTCTATCTCTAATTAAAATAAACAATTAAATAAATAAATAAATAGGTACATCTAAATACATTATTAAAAAAACCTTTAAAACTGAAACTACAAATAGTATTTTTCAGTATACAGTAGTATAGTATTTTAAATGATAATATAAAAAAATATACAACAACTACTACTACACATTGAGTTAAACATTATATATATATATATATATATATATATATATATATATATATATAATTTTTTCCGTAAAACATTCTACAGATGTTTTATTTACAATAAAATAAATAAATAAAATCACAGTATATCTACACTTTTTTTTTCTGAGCTTTTTGTATACTGGCAACTGCAAGAGTGCTTTGAAATCACAGCAAGGTCAGATCTCAGTTCATTCCACCAAAAACTCCATCATATTCACATTGTTATTGGCGACGCTGGGCTTTATGTGTGGATAGCGGTTACGACGAGCACTGCGGTCCGTGTCAGTATGAGATCTCTATAAAACTCCCATTTCTGTTGTTTTACTGAAAAAGAGATGACAAGGGATCAGTGGCTCGTTCATGGCCCCAGATAGCCAGCCTGCCCTGGGCTTCAGCACTTGAGCTGGACCCTTAAGCTTGAAACTGTTTGCTGGAGGGTTTGGAGATAAAATGACAGATTACGAGAAGCTCTCACAAAGGCTGTCTAGAGGATGGAGCTTGAGCATAAAGTAACTTGAACTTGAACAAAGCCAAGAGTCTGATGCTTTTATTTTATGTAGTTAACATTGAAAATAACAGTGGTAGTTTTTCCAATGTTGTTCGGTTATCAGAAGTTGGCAGGGCATTCAGAGGTTTTGGAAACCATACACACGGTGTATTTGACAGGCACATCAGAGCTGCAGACCTCTATTTATTAAATTATTTCTGCCCCAGTGGACGAGTCAAGTACATTCACTTCAGTCTGAGGACTGTTATTCATAATTCTTCATGCACTTTCGCTGTCAATGAATAGTCAGGGAGAAAGGGCCTCTGTTATGCCCTGGTGCATTGTGGGAAATACACATGCTGTTTGGTTGCCGTTTCATCAGCAATTCAGTTCATCGTGCCAGCCCCATGAAAATGTTTTTTTGATTCAAGACATTGTGTGAATCCGTGTGTGTTTGTCAAGGTGAATGTGGAAGGGAGCTCATTGTTTGCGCTGTGCCGTGCATTTGGCTTTCTCTCGTGATCTATTATCTGCATTATTCATTGCATTCATTCAAGTGGGGAGCATAAACAATCACAGACAACATCAAAAGTCTCAAAACGGTCTTCCCGAAAGAATTGCACATGTCAAGGACGTCTGGGGTCATTACCCTAAGATTGCAAGTTATGAACTAAATAAAAGCATTGAAGGAAATTAGTAAACAAAACAAAAATACTGTAATAACTGTAATAACTAAAATTAATTACAATAAAAAAAAAATCATTTAAATGAATGATTTGTTCCAAAACACAAAACTGATGTGAATCATTTGTTCATGAATTTTGAGTCTGAGTTTTAAATGTTTGATCCAGTTTATAAAAGCTATTTAGTTTGTTCCTGAATCAGTTCTCAACTGACTTGCATAGTAGGGTTCATAGTAAATCAACCAGGACAGATCTTTGATCCACCGTATGTTTCTAGGTTTTCCTAAAACATCTGGAACCAGCCGAATATACTGTAGTCTCCACAAAACCCAGTAACATTCACTTAGTCTATAGTCTTTCTGTGAGTACTTTAATTGCAGATATATGCAGTCCACCAAAGGTCTTGTTTTCGTTCAGCTTGTCAAAATATAACAGTGAAACAAGAAAAAAAACATATTTTCTTTTGTAAGAAATAAAGTAATAGCACTCTATTTTTTCCTCTTTCCATTTTCCTCACAAAGTATCAGTATTTTCCATAGAATAGTTGACCGAAGTATAGCAGCAAAAGCAATTTCATCTGGCTGGTGAAACGTGGGCTTGTCACGGTTTAGAACAGGACTGCAGAGATTGTAGTCGCACGTCTATTTATGACGTCCAACAGCCACAAGAGACGGTGAGAAATGGCGCATTCCCCCCACAGAAAAAAAGTGCTAGTTGGAGGTGTAAACGTTGGTGTAAAAGACTGTCAGATGTAGGAGTATCATTAATAATTAGAGACAGGAAGTTTGAAGGTGAGGGATGTTATAACTGAGTTTTGAACAGAATATGTGGCATGTAGTATTTGCGCTGAGCTATGAAAGAGGTTGAAGGGCATTTTCAGAGACACCTTTTGTGGAGAATATAAAGAGATTGCATTTCTTACTTCAGCAGAGGCCTTCATGAACATGAATTTTCATAGTACTTGGGCTTTATTGACCTTACATAAATGCAGCTGCTGTGGGTTTTGTTTGTTACATATAATCAATTTTTGTTAAATTAGCTCAGAGCTGCTGCTGGACCCCTGAGAGCTGAATAGCTTCTTGTCTTTGGCTATGAAGGCCACATCCACAGGAAACGGTGGAAAAGAAAGCGGCAGTATTTGTGTTTCAATGTAATTAAACAAGCTTAAAAGCTTGTTTCGTTCTTTCATGTTCCTCTATTCTCAATGGATCACATACTTTTGTGATCGACTGACATGTTTGCTGCAACATTCTGCACAAAAGTTTATGATTTTCCCACATCTGGAAATGGCGAGTGAATCCTTACTTCATTGCTAACATTTGAAAATTCTATATTTTTTGCCTTACAGGTCAGTTTTAGATGATATATTATACTTCACCACATGGGGATTGCCAGGGGGAAAAATAATAATAATATCCATCCGTCCATCCATCCATCCATCTGGCTAAAATTAAATTAAATAAATTATAATTATGTAAGTAGTTATAAATAAAAAAAATTATTAAGTTATTTTTAGATCATTAAATTGATAATAAGAATTATAAATTAAATTAGAATAATATATTTTTATGATTTAATTCTAAATATCAATTTATTTTTAAATTGCTTCTGTAGGTTTAAAAATTGCATGTGCATATAATAATAATAATAATAATAATAATAATAATAATAATAATAATAATAATAATAATAATTTGTATTATTATTATTGAGAATAACAATTAAAATGTTAATTAAAGGTCATTAAAAACATATTGGACACATGGACTTTGATGTAAGGCATTTTTCCTTTCCTCAATAAAGATGATGTTTAGGCTGTTCTTAATAATATCAGTTGAGCAGGAAGGAGTCTGTGACTCTGTCAGGTACAAGACAACACATTTGAACAGTGTTGGGCTTTTAATTGACTCAGAAGGATAAAGCCATAATTAACGACGAGAAACGAAGGGCGTTATGTGTGACCTAATTAGCAGAACTGTAAAAGTATCACATCACAGTGTCTAGAACGGGGTACCAGGGTCCTTTACCAACCAACTCGACAGAAATCTTCCTTATAACTTATAAAGCCCTGAATGGTTTAGTACCTCAGTATTTGAATGAGCTCTTGTTACATTATAGTCCTCCACATCCACTGCGTTTTCAAAACTCTGGCAATTTAATAATACCTAGAATATGAAAATCAACTGAGGGTGGCAAATCCTTTTTCTATCTAGCACCTAAACCCTGGAATAACCTACCTAACATTGTTCGGGAGGCAGACACACTCTGTCAGTTTAAATGTAGATTAAAGACCAATCTCTTTAATCTGGTTTACACATAACACACTAATGCGCTTCTAATATCCAAATCCGTTAAAGGATTTTTATGCTGCATTAGTTAGGTAAAACGAAACCGGGAACACTTCCCATAACACCCGATGTACTTGCTACATCATTCGAAGAATGGCATCTACGCTAATATTATTCTGTTTCTTTCTTATTCCAAAGTCACCATCTGGTAGCCACCAGATCCAGTACGTATCCAGACATGGTGCATCAGCACCTAGAAAGGACCTCTACAGCTCTGAAAGACAGCAGAGACCAGGACAACTAGAGTCCCAGATACAGATCCCCTGTAAAGACCTCATCTCAGACGACCACAGGAAACAGACGATTCTTCTGCACAGTCTGACTTAGCTGCAGCCTGGAATTGAACTTTTGGTTTCGTCTGGTCAGAGGAGAACTGGCCCCCCGACTGAGCCTGGTTTCCCCCAAGGTTTTTTCTGCATTCTGTCACCAATAGAGTTTTTGTTCCTTGCAGCTGTACCCTCTGGCTTGCTTAGTTGGGGACACTTCATTTACAGCGATATCGTTGACTTGATTGCAAATGATTGCACATATGCTAAACTGAACTGGATGATGACTTTACTATTCAATGATGAACTGCCTTTAACTGTCATTTTGAATTATTGACACACTGTCTTTCTATTTTGACCAGTGTTAATTTTGACACAAAATTTTAATTTAGTTTTAGTCTTAGTCTTTTGACTATAATTCTTTTTAGTTTTAGTCAAGTTTTAGTCATCTGATTTGTTTTAATTTTAGTCTTATTTTAGTCGACTAAAATTGCTTGGTATTTTAGTCGACTAAAATTGCTTGGTATTTTAGTCGACTAAAATTGCTTGGTATTTTAGTCGACTAAAATAAGACTAAAATCAATAACAGATTTACTAGACAATTTTTTACAGCTGGTATAGGAAACAAATTTAAACAAAATATATAAAACACAAATTCAACTTTATTTCAACACAACTGTGTCTTTATTTCGATTCAAAAGCTTTTATGCAGCAACAAACACTGTCATGATAATGTAAACAATAACTAGCTGCCAATTGACCATCAATAAAAGAAAAATAACGTTAGGTCCAGGACCTTAAAGCTTACAGCTGAGCTGAACAATAAGTGCATACATTTAAAGTAAATATTTAATAAGTTGGGTGGATAAAAAAAAGTAACAAGATTTTATAAGGTATTAATTTGTCTAGCAATATTGTATGTTTTAAATACTACAATATTGCTAGATTTGTATGTATAATGATAGGATGTGAACATTCATGTTTCACATGACTAATATAGAAATATTTGTGATATTGTCAACAAGTAGAACATTATAAAATATACTAAACATTAGTATTAATCAAATGTATTTATCATGATATTACGTATTAGTATTGTGCTCGCATCTAATTTGAAGAAGGGGCTATTTTACAGTACTTTTCAGTTCGTAATATTTAATGCTACAACATCTACGCACTGCACTATTCCAATTTTGCTTAGCTCAATAAACAAAAGAACATTGTTGTGAAATTACATTTGAGAAAATGTCCGGGTGGCTCGTCTGTAAATGTCTTTTCAAATTGGTTGTGTTCTTGCCACGAATGAGCGCTCTGCGTGCTTTACACTTTGTTTTGTCTTGTTCGTCGTCAAACGTGAAGTGAGCTGTGGACATTTTGTCGCTCTTTTAGACAGTAGGGACTTTAAGCAACAGCTGCGAATGGAACGGCTACAGCGACCGGAAGTTTGCCGTCACAACGCTGTAGCCAAGAACGTAAAAGTCACTAAGCAACGGTAAAACAGAACAGCGCAACGCAGCATTAATTCATTTATTGAGATCCAAAAAAATATATAATTTAAAAAAGCAAGAGAAGGATTGCTTTTGGCGTTAAATGACAATCTTTTGTCAGAAGAGGAGTTTTTAATATTGTATGATGTAAATAAGTCTAAAAACATAACATTTATTTACCTAACCTCTCACGTTGTAGCGACTCCGGCAAATCAGCTGTTCTCCCGTAGTAGACACAAAGTACACAAAGTAGCAGTTAAATTCGCGCAGGCGCAATACAACGCCAGAATGGCGTTGCCGTTCCACCAGAGGCTGTTGCTTAAAGTCCCTATCACCTCTTCGAATGCCGACTTCCCGGAGCTCATAAAAACTGAAAACCTTCGCTTCACGTCTCAATAAGTCAGGCTCTGATTGGTTCTCTTCTCTCATGCAGTCTGTTCTGTTTTGCCGGTTCTTTTGCTCATTCCTCGCATCTCTCCCGTCTGCTGATTTGATTTTCGTCACAGTCTATTTTCGTCTCGTCCTTTATTCGTTGACGATAATGTCAATCAATTTAGTCATAGTTTTAGTCTCCATCAGTGCCTTCTATTTTAGTTTTCGTTTCGTTTTCGTCGGCAAAAATATATTCGTGACGAAAATAATGACGAAAATATTTAGTCAACGAAATTAACACTGATTTTGACACAATCTGTTTTGTTTAAAGTGCGTGCTATATATATATATATATATATATATATATATATATATATAAGGTGCCTTGACTTTACTTGACTTGAGAGTGGGGGTGTAAAGCCATAATGATTGTAACTACACTGTAAATCACTGCCTGGCTCTTCAAAGGTCATTTCATTAATCCTGCAACTGCTTGACATTGTGATACACAGTGCTTTCATATACATTTCAAACACTCGGTTGTTAATTAGAATCACAACTGAATCAGAAATATCTGATTTGTGTAGTGCATCTTTCTCTTTTCCTCCCTCATTCATTCCCTCTCGTAATCCTTTAGTCCTATTGATTTTTCATTTCCACAATCAGCACTTGTTCGATCGGTCTTGTAATGAGGAACAGGGTTTCGGCACAGATGCAACCACGTCCAGTCCTACAGGCCTGTGTCCGTTACTATGGCTACACTTTCATTACTACTACTTCTGCAAGGGAGGCTACATCTCGATTTAATGGGACACGGCTTAACTCTTAACACCAATCTGTCTATCTGTATTTCAGAAAAAAAAATTTTGAGGGTATTTTCGAGTACTTTCATTTAATATAGGGTTGGAGATACAGGACCTGGAAGTAAAGTGAGCCATGGCTATGTACAAGCAATCCTTCAGATGTTTTGCCATTTGGTCATTAATATGCTCTTTATTATATGTGATGTCTCCAAGATCCAAAATGAACACTTGCAAGTAAAAAATAAAAACTTCCTTCAGTGAGGAAATAAAAAGTCCAGTTGAATAGTAATAATGCAAGAATGACTTTTGCTGAATTAAGATAGTATGTATCTTTTATATATATATATATATATATATATATATATTACCCTTCAAAAAATTTTGGTCATTAAAAATACAATTTTAGGCAAAATTAATAGTTTTATTGAGCAATTATTGAGCAAATGTATCAAAAGTCATTTAGAATCTAAGAGAAGGAAAAAAATACTTTGCATCCGAACTCTGATTGAAGCATGTGTCCTGTCAAGGTGTATATATATATATATATATATATATATATATATATATATATGGGTAATATTTGGGAGATGATGTTATGGACATCTGAGTGCACCGAGTTTAATCTTCATGAAGTGACACCTTGGATTAACAGAATGAATCTTGACTGCATGAATCATAAAATGAGGAATTGATTTTAGATTTTTTTTTTGAAGACTGATGAAAGAATGATCCGATCCATGAAAGATGAAAGAGAGGCTGTCCAAGAGGTTGATGAATTTTTCTCCATCAAAACAGATTTGGAGAAATTACATTACATTTCTTGCTTAGCAATGGATCTCCTACAGTGAATGGGTGCCATCAGAATGAGAGGCCAAACTGCTGATGGAAACATTTTATTAATCAACATGAATCCAGTCCATCAATTAACATCTTGTGATGTGAAAGTCTGTGTGTTTGTAAGGAACAAATCATTCATGAAGACATTTAAACTTCATACTGTTACTTCTGGCCAAAATTCCAGTCCATAACCCATAATAATGCTTCCTCTAGTGAAAATATCCATTCCCTGTTATTCTCTTACATCAAAATCCACAGACATGTATGTTTAGAACAGCTTTGGACTGTTTTCCACTGCTAAACAAAGCTTGATCTTTGAATATTTCTCTCCTGATTCAGGTGAGACGACGTTTCACTGGAGAAAGCAATATTATGGATAGAAGACTTGTATTTTAGCCGGAAGCAAAGGTTTTGATTGATTGATTTCTCACAAACACACAGCTATTCACTTTACAAGACATTAACAGATGAACTGGAGTCATGTGGATTACCTGTGCATTTTTGTGAAGTTTTTATCAGCTTTTTTTTTTATCAGCACCCATTAGCTGCAGAAGATCCATTGGTGAGCGAGTGATGTAATGCTAACTTTCTCTAAATCTGTTCCAATGAACAAACAAACTCATCGTGGATGGTCTGATGGGGAGTACATTTTAATTTCTGGGTGAAATATTTATTGTAACCCTTTATTAATGCAAAGCAACATAGCAGCGTCCTTTCTTTACTCTTAAACTGCATTGGTTTAACTCATGTAATATTGCACAAAAATTAATTCAGGAACCTTGTTTTATTCTTCACATTGGTGGTGTAGAGCCAAATGGACTTGGCAGCTCTCCTCTATTGATCACCAGTTTGTATTTGGTGTAAGACGAGGCCTTTTGCATAATTTGGACATATTTTAAATGCATATTTGTTAACACCCTCATCTCTGGCATTTAGCGATTGTGAATAATTCACTAGATGAATACAAGCAGTAATTTCTGAAAGTCTTTCTCATTTATTTACCATCGCTGGCTCCTGGCTGTCCTCCCGGTGCTCCGAGGAGGGGGATGATATTGGTTGCTGCCAGTTTCATAATTTGTATTTCTGTGCAGCAGTGGGTTTTTGGCTGGTTTAGGTTTATGTTATAAATAAAAATAAAGCAAGAAAAGGCAATTTGGCAGAAAGCGAGGATCCATCTAATTATAGATTCCTATGTCGCAGCTTTTCTTTTTTTGTGATTCACAGATTGTTTCTTTCCACACACCCTCCCCTTCTCTCGCTTGCACTGTCTGCCTTATTTTACATGCTTATCTGAATAAAAGCCACTATGAATTCAGATCTGTCGCTCCAGTGTGAGACACTCCAATCGGTTTGTTTCTATTTTTGCCAAAGCTTAATAAAACTGTTCATTTGTAGCACATGCAGCTACCTTTAGGGTCTCGCACCTCATCTACACTGAGAGTCTTATGACATGCAAAACTATAACTCTCCGGTTTAATGAACAAAGTCTTGTAGATCTGAAGTGGAGTCTGACTTTTGCGCTTGGGGTGAAGAAAAGTGCCAAGGATTTCTTGCAATAACCGAACAGGAAGCTCATGCATTTGATACATTTGATAATGCATTGATGTATTGATCTTCTAATTGCAGCGAGTGACTGGAATGAAATAGATGGTAATGCTTAAATTCAGAGGATTTTTAACTATGGAGTGTGTAAATATGTCCATGCCAAAATGCATTTAGTTTTTTTTAGGAGAATGACAACATAACTTCAAACAAAAGAGGTTAAGTGTAGAACAGTTTCTTTCAACAGAGTTTAATTGCAAACAGACTTTCAGTTCTCCTAAGTTTGCCTTTTATTAATTCATTCAATTACTTTACAGCTGCTTTCCCTTTGATCACATTAGAGCCGCAACAAAATGATCAGCCCTTTTCTAGCCATAGCAAACTAGGTCGTGCAGCAACAGTGTGTGTGCATGCTGGGTAAGAGCCCTCTAACATTTGTCTATGAAAGTGAAGTGTGTAATATTGTATCTTCACATGCAGATTTGTAAGCTGAATCCTCGGAATAGTTTCCCTGTCTTTCATTTGATTTACAATTCAGGATTTTATTTTAGAATTGCATGTGCACAAAATGGTTTTTTGAGTTTTTTGAGTTTGAGTATTATTCTACTTGAAGTATTATAGTACTAAATACTATAATTAAAAAATATCTAATGGCATTCATTTTCTAATGCCAAATATCTAATTTGTTTAGCCTGTTTTATATTGTAAAATGCATATTAATATTAATCATTTTTATTCATATTAAAATGTTAATGGTTTAGTAATTTAAATGTTATATTACTTTAATTTACAATTGAGTTATTTGCAATTATACTATTGTTAATTTTGGACATTTTAATATTAAAGGCATTTTTTGATTTTGTTACTTTACATTTTGATTCAAAAAATTTGCATTTAATTTCCCAGTTAGTTTTTCTCCCAGTTTTTTTTTTAATTCAGTTAACAATAACAATTTCTGTATTTTTAGATGATTACAGCACAGTCAAACAGTGATGTGACCAAATAATTTGCATCTGAAATAGTCCTATATCTAGTCAGATCCTGCCTGATGTTTATTTGCACAAATAATAATAATAATAATAATAATAATAATAATAATGCTTTCTATATTAATGTTTTAATTTACTTTCTAAAGCTGAATTCTCAGCAGCCATTACACTAATATTCATGATCCTGTCACATGATGATTGTCACTTGATCCTTTAGAAATCATTCTATTCTAATAGCTGATTAGATTTTTTAGATGTATTATTATTATTATTATTACTACTACTATCATTAATATCAATGTTGAAATCACTTGTTCTGCTTAATGTTTATTGAATATAAAGTTTAAAAGAACAGCATTTATTTAAAATCAAAATCTTAGCATTATAAAAGTATTTAATATCACTTTCGATCAATTTAATGCAACCATTCAATTTATTTGTTACATTTTAATATGAAATATCCTGCCTGCTATCTGCCTCGTCTATGATTTTTTTATTTTTACCAGTGGTATTCCTTTCTGCCCTCAAAACACATTAGAGTGAAGAAACCCTTCTTGTCAATCTACTCGCGGGCTTTGTGTCTGTGTAAGATGAACCACTGCAGAGGTGTGAAGATGCCTGTGATGATTGTGAGAGTGCGTGTGTTTGTGAGATGGGGTAGTTGGCTCTTTCGGGCCCCTGCAGTGGTGGCTCAGTGGGCCTGGGACATAACAGATGTAGTCTTTATGTTTACATCTGTTGAGGCCGCACACACACACACACACACACACACACACACACACACTGACTGTGCTGTCAGAAGAGACAGAGAGTCCACTGTGCTTGTGCTTATCAGTCTACATGCATCCGTCTCACCGCTGACAGTCAATGTAAGATAATTAAAATTCTCCCAGAGAACTGCAGTGTCGCACTCATTTATTTCCCCCCCTTCAATGTGATAAGTCTGCTTGTACATAACACAAGTGTGCTAAAGTCCTGTGTAGATGTGTTTGTTGGTGTGTTATTTGTCTAGTGAACAGATCTAGTTTTGTTTTAATGTTGGATTGCTTCACTGCACATTGCAGGATAGTTTTCTTTTTGATTCATTACTCTCTCTCCTTCTCTTCCTGGATTAATCTGCCATTTATTTTAGGTTTGCTGCACACTGCAATGCATTTCTTTTTCTGTGTCCATATTAAAGCAATAATTCATCGCTTTTCATTTAAAGTGATAATTCACCCCTAATACATTTACATGTCTTCTGTCTGGCAGCTAGAGTAGCTCAACAGGACTGAAAAAACCCCATTGAAATGTATTTGAATTTAAATTACCTTAATAAATTAGTAGTTATATTAAAAGTTAATTAGTTTAAAGTGACGTGACGTGTAGCCAAATATGGTAACCCATGTTCAGAATTTGTGGTAATGGATATATGCAGAAATGTGCATTTAACCCATCCAAGTACATCACACAGCAACGAGTAGTGAACACACACACACACACACACAGTATACAAAGTATCTCACAAGTTGTGTTGTTGTATTAGACCAATCAATTCAGATTCCAACTCCTGAAATCCTTTCAAATTTGCAATCGATGCTAATTGTTATTCTTATGTTCTTTTAATACTCTGCCCACTCTAGTATTCACTATACAAATGTGTTTATCTATTTTCTGTAGTTTTTGGCGGTGGTGAGTGTGAAAGCACTGAACAATTCATACCATAGAGACATAAACATGGTCTGTGTCCTGATCAATTCACACGTCTATGTGTGTTTGCGTGCATGTCTGTGAGTGAGATTTACAGTACTGTAAAGCAACATCAGCTGTTGTGGAAAGACTAGTCCGAAGCCAAGTTCTGTCATGCACAGATCACTTCTGATCTCTTTCTTTTCTTAGATCCACCCACATGTTGTCTATGTCTCTCTGTTACTGAGCTCTCTGTTCCTTAGCACCTTTCTGTTTGTCTGTCTCTCTGTAATACTCATCACAAACCTCAAAAAACACAAGTATGGTCTATGACAACTCTTCACTTGACAAAAAAAAACAAAAAACAAACATGTTTGTTCTCTTCGTAAAAAGGCCTGTCATGTTTGCCCATGATGCCCTTCAGCCAATCCAAGCACTCTGAGGATCCATTAAACAGATCATGTTTAAAAAACTTATAAAGAGTCATTAAAAGTACAACTGAAGATGCTTTTGTACTGGCTGTGCACAAAGAGAATTAATGGAAGAACAAGAAGAGATTTTATACAATAAATTGATTTTATCAAACTTTAAATGACGAAGAATCAGATTCCCTTGATCTGAGCTAAAAACTAGTTCAATATTTAGAATTTTGAAGCAAACTTTAAGAACTAAAAGAACAAAGGAACATTTATGGAAACTAAGCTGCAAGAATGGGTCATTCTGGAAATTTGGTGATCTGAAACATGGTCTACAAAGTTGCGGTGAGCCAATAAGAGTTAAGCATGATAGATTTTGTTTGTAAACACTAGAAATGAATAAGAAATGAGTGGATAGACAATCTTAGACTGTAACATTCTTCATGTTACGGTGTAAACACTTATATTATTGTTTTATATATTATATATTGCATAAAAATATCCTTGTGTTGAGATGCAAGGAAATTTTTATATATATGTGTGTGTGTGTGTGTGTGTGTGTGTGTGTGTGTGTGTGTGTGTGTGTGTGATGAGCCCTTTTAGGATGCATTGTGCTATGATTGGTCGTCGGCCCTGACTGCCGGTCCAATGCTTCAGTGAGGAGTGAATAATAAATGATGACTTTCAATGAAAGAGAGCAAATCAATCCAAATCATTTAAGAAGCCTTTCATCCGAGTTCCATCAACATCTCAGAGGGCAAAGGCAGAACAGACAGAGAGAAATGAAGGGATGAAAACAGCTAAATCACAGCCAGAAAATGGCTCTTTATTGCAAACCCACTCGGGTCAACATGTTCTTGATGAAATGCATTGTTCCTAAAATTCTCAGCTTGAATATGATTGACACACCAAAGAGTGTGGAAATAGGGGAGACCTGGGGCATTTTCCTATATTTCCCTTTATAAATCAAAATAATACTGTGGGACTATCGTTTTGGGGGCAGTTTTAACTCTTGAGAAAATGATTAACCTGCTGTAACACCTCTCAAAGTATACTATTAATATTAATATACTCTGTAGTTTTCTCATTTGTCCATTTATTTGTTTATTTATTAGCTGTCAGGAATACAGCTATGTGTTTAGGCAAAAGTCTAAATTGTACCTACTAAACTCATTTTGAACTTATATAATTTTCAACAAGATGGAAGCCTGCATTTGATTTTAATCTGCGTTTAAGGTAGCCAGAAAAAGGATATCACAGTATATATATAAAAATAAATAGAAATAAATAATTTAGGGAAAAGCTTTTTATTGTAATAAATTTGGCTTTAAAGATTATGAAGATGAAGTATTAAAATTTACTAGACATCCAAAAGGTTTATTTGTAATTTAATTGATTTATTATTATTATTTATATTCCAATGATCACTGCCCTGTTGTGTGAACATAATTTCTCCTAAAGCCTCCTAAATATTTTTAATCCTCCTAAATATTTATTATAATAAGAGATTGAGTAGATACTCATGATGTGAAAGAAAAAATTAATAAATTGTGCGCACGGTTTACTAATTCGTTCCCTCACTGTACTAAAACAAGCACACTTTAGCAGATTGAGGTAATAAATTAGTAAATCATGCGCACAATTTATAAATCAAGTGAACAAAATAGTAAATCGAGGGAACGCAATAGTAATCGTGAGCACGTTTTAGTACAGTGAGGAAATGAATGAGTTAATCTTGCACATGATTTAGCCTACTAATTTTTCCTGTATGCCATGTGCGGGGCTCCGAAAGTAGACATTCATTATGAATAATGGTTTAATCTCTTATGAATTGCACAGGTGTTTGTGCTGATGTATGAATGTCAAAAAACAAACTCTGTGGGAAACTTTGGTTTCTGAACAGGAACTGAGTCGCATTCCCCAGCCTCTGCCAGAGCGCAGCAGCACGAACCCACTGCCATAAAACCAGGGAGTACTTCCATCTTACTCTTTCTCTTCCCACTCTGACCTCCCTCTTTCTTTCCTATGCTCTTGTTGCTTGGTTGTTTACTGTATAAACAATTCCCTTACCTGTTTTTCTCAAAGATACAGAGTACACGTTGTTTTGTGTGTGTGGATGAGTGATGTTGGTCATTGGAGGAAGGAGTGGCTGTAATTAAGAAAAAAACAGCTCATGACACACACACACACACACACACACACACACACACATATATATATATATATATATATATATATATATATATATATATATATATATATAGTACAATGTAACAATGGAGCCCAAGTCAACAGCACAGTCCAGAGTGACAGTATTGATCAGCATGTGTGTTTTAGTAGTGTCTACTGGAGTGATGAAACAAATGAGTCAAAGAAAGACAAGAGCACATAAAGTATAACAAGACTGAACTCATAGCAGCCTCAGATGCCACAAACTGCCTCCGTCCAAGACCCAACGTTTCATCCACAGAATGTGGTAAAAGAGAGTTTGCATCAGACCGGTACATCGCAGGAGCCAGCAACACACTGGCACAAACCACCAAGAATGTGTGAAAATTTAATGGGATTGTATCCAAAAAATTTCTTTTTTTTCACAATAGATGCATAAAACAAACAAAAGAAGAAACGGCTCTGGTGTGAGGTGGCAGCAGTAAATAAACTTTGTGTTCATGCAGTAGATGTATGTAAAGTCATAGACCCTTGAGATAAACAAGAGCCAGCGACACAAACAAGAGCTAGGGATGGAATAATATTAGTTATTTGCTTTTTGAATTGATATAGAGTTATGCGAGTCTGTATTTCACCAATGTGGAAAGTTTGTATAAGATATGTGTATTTATAGCATTCAAACCACATCTTTAGACCAAACTGTTTTTTTTTTTTACATTCGTTAGCAATTATAGAATATGTTCAATCATTTATCAAGTTCATTTAACACCACTAGTTTATAATAAATGTCACATTTAGCTTGGTCTTTATTTAATGGAGTGAAATATCTCCAGGTGATGCTGCATTCCTCTTTCATTATTACTCTCTATGACTGCTTGTACTTTTCAGTGTTACTGCTCACGTGAAGAGGGATGAAGAGTTCCTCATTGGCATAATTTTGTACTCCCTACGTCACTTTGATGCTAAACTGCATGAATTTTCATGCTTAAAAAGGAGTAGTATTAAAAATACCTGTAGGATCATTAATCATTGTGTGTGTATGTGTGTGTGTGTGTGTTTAGTGGCTTGATCTTCACATCAGTATAAATATTTCAAGATCAGTCCTGATTCAAGGTCGACACAGCCCTTATTATTGAAGTCTAGAATTCACATGCATTCTTTTATTAGTAGTTCTCAGTGGAAATCACAACTAGTTGTGTTGTTGAGCAGACAGTGTTGAAATATTAACATAGCAGATGTGTACTCACTACTAAGACTAAGAATATGAGGAAGGAGGCTCCTCTGGGAAATTATACATTTGTTTATGATGTTTACTCTTTAGATACGTTTTTCCATATCTAACGTCATGAATATATATTTATGTAAAACTCTGTTATTGATGTATGTGTGTTTGTATTGTGATTTCCTGTAAACACCTTAATGACAATGTGTTTGTTCCTTATATTTTGTATGCTAAAGGCAAAAACAAAAGCTGTAATAATAATGACATTTTATTTAAAGTGCACTGTAAGTGCTTTACAGTCGAATGGATTTCGTTGGCTTGATTGTTTTCATCGATCATAAACACTTCAATAACTTTGTTTATTTTTGCTGTTATCATTATAGTTGCGGTGTGGACTCTGCTATTTTCTTGGAGGTAGTGATTTTAAAAGTTATACTTTTCATTTCATGCCCTCTTTAGTTTAAAACTAGTTTTAAATTAGTTCTTGTTTAACAAAAACGATGTCCCAAAATGTATTTATTAATTGATTTTTGTTTGTTTGTAAGGCAATGCAAGTATACTACACAAAGTCACTGCCAATAAATCCAAGTAATGGGATTTATCTGAATAAATTTAATTGGCACATTAGTCTTTAACATTGTCCTAAGTTGCATATCACCAAGCATATAGTTTTCACAGTGCTTGCCACTATTTAATATAATTATGTAAAATAACAAGGAATTTTATCAGGCAGCGTAATTATGCCAAAGACAAAACTTTGTAAGCCTACAGTATGTGAGAGTTCAGTAGCTTTTGGTACAGAGAGAAAGTGCCCTGTTCCATATTCTCTAATTAATGGCCCATAGTCTGTCTTTACTCTTATAAATATTGTAGCTGTGTTTGTTTCTGCCCATGTGTTTATTAATGGCTGCTGCTATTTACAGAGTTATGGGGTCTGAAACCCTTAGTCGTTTGTTGTTGTGGGTCTCTCTCTACACATTCACATCCACACCGGCTGCGGCATGACCTACTAACACACCTATGGCTAAGAATAGCATTTCTGTGCTTAAAATGGTCTCTCTCGAGCGCACAGATGCACCATGGCTAGACTAGCTGAACCTTGTTCTGTCACATGGACTTTGTGGAATTTAATTAATGAGAAGTCAGCCGTAGTTAATGGTGATCTTACAGGTTGAGTTCAGAGATCAGAGCAGGTTTAAAGACCACACTTTCTCTTCTGGATCTGGATGAAATGGTATCTTAACATGCTTCTATATGGGCGGCATCCAGGTCTGGCTTCCTATGCTCCGGTTCTACCCATAATGCATTCAGGATGCAATTTTAACGATGCTCGTTCTCCCAGCAGACTTTCCCATTCCACACACACACTTGGAAGTGTGGCAGGTGGTGTGTGTTGGAAAGTAGGCTGAATGCGTGACTGTGGCGAGAGCTGCGAGCGAGCTGTCCTGTCTGCAATCACACACACACACACACACACACCATATATTGTATGTTTGTACTACTGTGACAGTCTCTGTTTCCATTTCTTTTCTCATGAACATGATTCTCCTCACCGCTCTCTGGTGTAAAACGCCCCTCTGATCAGCCTCAGAGACCCAACGATGGTTTCCTGTGTGATTTGTGTCTGCATCCCTATTCTGTAGTCCTGAACAGTACTGTCAGTTATATATTCTGGACAAAAAGGAATTGATACTTGCGCTGAAGGTGGAGCACAGAGTGTTCAGGTTGCTCATGTTATTATCTGCCTATACTGAATTACATTGATACAGTTTGTACATTTCAGCCGTTGAAATTGGAAGAGAGGAAAGATGCTTAGAGGGTACACTGTAAAAAAAAAAAATCTTTCTATTCAAATTGTGATGCTTCATGCAGTGTGATACTTGCCATTTCTTTGTAATTAATTGAGAAATTTACTAGTAATTTCTGGGTGAAAACTCTTTCTGTGCCATTTTTTTTTTCAGAGTAGATGCATATAGAAAAGCTAATTGTGAATTTTATCTTACAATTCTGACTTTTTGTTCTCGCAACTGTCAGGTTACATCGCATGATTGCATTGATGTAAACTCACACAATACAGATTTTTTAAGTGGATATGTTTTACATAACCAAATTGTGCCATTTCCCCTCCTTCAAAATCTCAGTTGAACCCTTGGGTGTAGCTTAAGGTCTGTCACAAGTATCCACACATTATTGAGTGACATAGATGGTCATTTATTGAGGTTGGTCACACGTGACTAGATGTTCTTTGAATATTCCTTATGAGAAAGCTCCAGGCTCTGGGTCACTTTTACAGCAGTGACAATTTTAGTTCATTTTTTTACTATAGATGATCTACATGTTCACATCCGAGTATATGGGATGTCTTGGAGCTTTATAGCTTGACGCAGTTTTTAAGCATTACTAATGCCGCATCCACTGCCAGAATGTTGAATGTACCTCACAGAATATTTATTGAGGCTGAAATTAAACATTTCCACCAGCAGCTCTCATTTGTCATTTGTGGTTGAGAGTCATAACAAGCACTCTGAACTCTCAAGCGAACTGTGAAGGACGCTGATCAGGGAGCTATGAAATATGACATTTTAAGAGTGTCTGTCTTTAGCTTTTTGCTTCAGTGGTGATCTGAGTCTGCCTCAAACTGTAAATTAAAGGAGCAGATCACTTAAAATAATCAAAATTGTGATTGGCGACTAGGACTATCAAGCTGCAAATTGAGAGAAAAAGCACTGTGAATTATAGAATACTTCTGTGATGCAAACAGAAGCTCATTTTGGAGCTTGTTTCGCTAATTCTCATTTGCTTTCATTATTTCATTATACTGAAGAATGCCCACAGTTGGCTTTACGAAAAAGGCATACTGGTTTGGAACTACACACACACCCACACACACACAGACACATACACACACATATACAGTAGGGATGCACCAAAATGAAAATTCTTGGCCGAAACTGGAAATTCTGGATGCACACCAAAACACACACATATATATCATATTGTGATATATATATATATGTGTGTGTGTGTGTGTGTTTGTGTGTGTGTGTGTGTGCGTGTGTTTGTTTGTGTATGTGAACCCAGCAATCAAGCCCAGTGTGAGAACAACCTAATGCAGCAGTCCTGTGCATGTTTGTGTCTGTTGAGTGTTAGTTTGATCTCTCTATCTCATCAGTATGCATACAGCAGTAGAGGCATTGCTCTGAGAGCAGCAGCGCTTATGCAGCAGTTGTTCTAATTTTTGTCTCCAACACATTTTTTTCCCCCGAATCTGGCTTCATTATTTTATATTCTGACAGAGGTCAGCCTGAGCCTGTTGGGAGAGAGCTATCTTTTGCATGCCAACCGTATCATAGCCTGGCTGGGCACTCTGAGAACACTGCTAAGATGTGAGACTCAGCCAGCGGCTGTGTTTGTGCTTTGCTACTCAGCTAGGTGGCTCTGAACTCCTGCGTGTGTGCGTATGTGTGTGCACATCTAAAAGCATTTGCGAGTGTGACTGGGTGTGTGGAAGTGAGAGCAAATTGAAGGTAGGGTGTGAAAGTGGTATATACAGACTGACAATGGCATTTATGGAACTTTTACATTGAACTCTTTATTCTGATTGGTCAATCAAAAATATTCTGTGGTAAATGTTTTTGTATATTGACAGGTTATGGTATAATTTACTATATTACCAATTCCATAAGTTATTTTTTAAATAAGTCAATCTCTCTGCAGTCCTTTTTTTGTCACATAATAAAATAATTTACTGCTGATAAACCTGCCAGGGTGTGTGTGTGTGTGTGTGTGTGTGTTGAGGACCAGCAGGTCTTACATAACCTGATTTTTGGTTATGAATTAAGTTAAGTTCACACTGTGGCTTATTTGTCTAAGAACCGCCCACATGTACAGGAAGAGACCATCTAACTGACATGCAAAATGACCAATCACAGTTATTTTGTGTGTGCCATTTAGGAGTAATTTAATGAGTTTATTAGAATTATTATTACCACATTAATATAAATATGAGAAATCAAAAATATGTATGACAATAATAGACCATAAATTATGGTAAATCAAAGCAAAAAACGAAAAACAAAGCACAACATAAAGTGGTCTCAAATGTATTGATTTAGTTATTAATTCAGTGATGTCTTTATTAGTTTATTGCAAAATATTTATTTATTATTTTTTTTTTTTTAGAATTAATATTATTAGTTCTTATTGTAAAATGTGCAATTATTGGTTGATTTATTGAAAACTATTGCAAACTAAAACTATTGGCACGCGTTTATTTATTTTTTTGGCACGGCAAACATACCTAGTTATCTATTTACGTTCTGTCTAAACCTAAGATCGGCTATACATCTTCACAAGGTTGTTGTGGTTTTACAAAATTAAACCCAGAGTTTGACTGCAGTCAGTAGTTCTGTAAACTCTCGGTTACTAGCTTATTACTGCACTAGACGGGAGCTCTCCATGGTGAGCTGTACTGAATTAAAAGTTCACCACAGGGAGAAACTAATGACTTCCATCAGCCTGCTTCAACCACAGGAAGTGGCCCACAAAGGCACCAGGCGGGCAGGGTTTCCTCCTGGGTCGGCAGGTGTAAAGCTATAGCACTGACTGTGGGAGCCAGGCCATGGACCAAAACCCACCATACCCCCAACTCCTAAAAGCAAACAGCAGCCAAATCAATGCCTTTCCCTCCTCCATAGTGTGCCTATCACAGAGCATGAGATGACATGAAGAGAGAAAGCATGAAAGAACAAAGGAAAGCTTAAAAAACGTAAAGCCATTAAAAGTTATTTGAAGTAGATCACGACTTGCAAAGATTGATTCATAGTTTAGAAAAGCAGAAAATGAGGGGATGAGTCAATATTCAGGAACAGAGGAATATCAGTAACAAAAATCCTCAATAAACACTAATTTGAGTGATGTGTTGGCTGCTTTTCATACATTTATTTTGTGCATTTATTTTTTATTTTCTTCTTTGGCTAAAGCAAATGCTTGCAGTGTAAAACTGAGATCTCGTCAAACTGAGCAGCACTGGCCTGAAACTAGAAGTTGGCAGATAATTGCGGGCGAAAAGGCTTGCTTTTGAAGTACACACAAATGTCCATTGTAATTAAATGTGCAATACTGCTGCGCTTACATAGCCCTTGGTATATTTTTACAGTGTTTTCTCTTGCCTTTTTGGTGCTCCTACACAGCCTTGACATTATTTTAATGTCAAACTCTAATTCAGAAAACCTCCTTTCTGCTTTCAGGCATTGTAATCAGAAAACCAAAGCATTGATCTTCTCACTGTAACATTGGGAGGGATGAAAAGCCACCCTTTTCCCTTCTAACAACAGTGTGATGGGACTGTTTATTGGCTTAAGCTAAATTCATACTCCTTCTCTTCTCTTGAAAAAATATGTAGTATATTCACTCATTAAGCTTTAGTGATGGAAAGGCCCTTGCTGATTGCTCATTTGAGAATGACATGTGTATTTCTGTGTGTTTGATCAAGGCACTTGTGGGATTGGTGAATTGCGTGTTGTGCTGTGTGTTGATTTGCTCTCCATTCATTTGCTTCTGAAAAGAGAGAAGGGGAAGAGATAGCAAGAGATGAATACATGACAAACATCAAATTTGCATTGATGGTGTAAGTTAAAGAGGATAGATGGATAGATGTTAAATGATAGATCCGCTGAAGATTTTATAAGTAAATGAAATATTACAATTAAATATAGACAATTCAAGTTTTCATAAATAAAATGGATTAATGGATGGATATATACTGTGAAACAGTTAAAGATTAAAGAGGAATTTATGTTTTATTTATAAATATGGACGGATGGACGATAAATGATAGATCAATTAAAGATTGTCAAATTAAAGTTTAACATTTATTTATAAAATTGCATTATTGAACGGATAGATAAATGATTAAAGACTTAATAAAGACTCCGATTAAAGATTGATTTATTTTACTAATAAAAATGCAAAAAGGATGGATGGAAAGGAAAGATTGTGAAAATTAAAGGCTAATATTTTTTTTAATTGGATTGAACAGAAGGATTAATTGATATTTTCTATTTATTTATAAAATTGGACGTATGGAAGATGGGAGATGGGTGTTAAGATGGAGACAGTTAAGATGATGCCTATCAGGTTAAAATGAGTGGATATTGCTGGATGATAGATTAACATCATCAAAGTAAAGGTTTATTTTTATTTTTTTTGTGGTTTATTATTAGTATTAGTTGTAGTATGTCTGTTAGTACAATACTTGATTTCCATTTTTTTAAATAAGTATTAACGTTTTTTTTATGACGTAAACACAAGGACACTGTAGCATATCCTGTCGACACACAACATTGTTAATGCAAAAGATGATGATCTGTACAGCATGGATGAGTTCATGTAATTGAATGACATATTGTCCATTTCGTCATGGCCTGTGGTGTTCAGAACTCTTGCCTTTGAATATAACTGCGTTATGTATTAGCACCAACCATAAATCAACAAAGGCATAAATGATTCCCTGCTGTCTTTTACCTGAGCCTGAATGATGTGATGGAAAGCCAATGGGATGACAGAATGATCGCAGGCAAAATTATTGTTTCATCTTATCCTCCAGTAGAAGTGTGTGTGTCTGTTTTTCCAAGCCATTAACCAGTGAAAATAGGGCTACAAGCTTATAAACCTCTTTTCATATTGAAACCAAATGGACGAAATTTCCGCAGGTGAGGAAACGGCTTGCATAACGAGGAGTGTGAACAGTGGATGGCTGTTACAAACGGGGATTAATAAACTCATACGGTGTAATGTTTTCCTCCCTCTGGTGGTGGGCAGAGAGCCAGATGTAGGTGATGATGATGATGATGATGATGATGATGGTTTATCCTGTGGAGGGATTCGAGTTCAGGCCTTGGTAATAGAGACCGATGATTGTGTCACAGCAACTTCCTCCTCTGGGACGATGGATTTGCACTCATCAAGCACCAAATGCAAGAAAAGGGAACTGACTTGCAAACACTACAATAACTTTTAAACTATCTAAAGGCCTAAAAATGGCATGAGAAAAAGTCTCAAACTGTACAGGGTGAAGGACACCATCATGTTTCAGAGGAATCTTGCCACTAGCTCCATTTGAAAAAAATGGCTAACTTTCTTCAAAGTAGGTTAGCTACTCTTGACATCTGTAAAGATATCAGCCTCCATCTTGCCGGGGGGACATTTTCCTTTTCTTGTCTGTAATATTATCTGTATTATTTCATTGGTGTAATAAAAGGGAGCGGGATACATTTTGTTAAATCCGAGACATTTCAATGGGTTTTGAATTACGCACACACATAGTTCATGGGTGTTGTATTTTGCCTGTCATTTCAGTACCTTTCAGGTCTTTATGTAGGAGGAGGAAGAAAACAACAACTTTGGTGTCACTCAGAGAGCTACTATTAAAAGTGCAACTGTCATTAGTATTCACAAGCTATTTGTGTGGTGCCCCAAATTTAGCAGTACTAAGAGAGCGCGGTGTGAAAACATCCATGCATGAAATGGCTCTCTAATCCTACCATTAGGAGAATTTATGCATGCAAATCCGAGAAATTCTTCACAGGTGTAATTATTGCTAATTAGCTATAGATATTATTTAGTTGCAGGCAAGGTAACGAGAACACAACAACACAAACACAGTATGACTGTGGAAAAACATCAATAGATTTGTGTGATAATGCTGAATATGTGCCTCTCTGTAGCACTCCTCTGGTGACAGCAGTCATTAGTAGATATTTATCTTGCTTTAATAACTCGCCATTTCCCCACAGGCTGCAGTTCTCCTGATGGTCTAACATTTCCCTCGCTCGTGCCCTCTGCCAGGGACTTTCATCAAATTGACATTCGCTCGGAAACACCAACTTGTTTAATCACCCCTGATTGGAAAAAGGAAAATCTCTGTATTGCTTTCAAAGAAAATAACTGTTTCCAGAGCACCTTTCTTTATTGCAATGGAGCAAGCAAACGCAGACAGTGATTAGCTGAATTACTGAATTTTCTTATAGGGAAACTTTTCCGTATAACTGATTTTTTTAATTCTTTCAAATCATACGATTTGAGTAGATTTTAATAGCCTTCAACTTTTGTTTTAAACTGTCATTTTTTTGTCTTCTATTTAGAAGTATTTTTATTTGTATTTTTTTATTTTATCTATTTATTAAGTATCTTTATTTTACAAATTGTAATTATTAGATTCTGAAATGGAAATTAATCGTAAAACTTAGTTTATTTATCCTTAGTACTGTATAGTAGTACTACTAATAATATTGATAATTATAAATTGAATAATAATAATAATTATTATTATTTATTTATTTATTTATAGAAATTAGTCATTTATAATATGGGTTAAGTTGGTACAGTGGGAAACTATTATTATTAATATTATCATTATTATTATTGTTGTTGATTATTTCTAGAAATGTTCTGAGGTAAGCTGGTCTCATTGGTAATCTACTCTTTATTGAAATTTTGAAATATAAAAAAACTAAGTAACAGAAAAGGAATCGTCCATGAAATAAGTTATGCCACAGAACAATTCATGAAACAGCAAGGAGGATGTGAAATGTTAATAATGTGACTGATCACATTTTACTGTACAGTACATCAGAGTTTTAACTTTTTCTTCTTTAAGACTTCAGAAAGAATAGTGGTTGCTTATACATTACAGACCTTGTCAGGCACAGAAAAATCTCTTTTTTTTCGAACAAGGTGACTTTATTAATCACCGAACTTCTGTAAGGTGAATGTAACAAAAGCACTCTCACTGTTTTTCATTACATTTGAAGGTCAGTGTGTGCTTACATTGAGAGAGGCCTGTGTGAGTTAACCTTAGCATGATCCGAATAAAGCAGAAAGCCTGTGTACATCTCTACACTCTGTGATTCAACGTGATAAAGCTTGCATTTCAGCTGTATCTGCTATTGTGGTCCTGATGGTGATTAAATCTGAAGGTTCAGGGCATGATTCTATTATAACAATATTTTATTCTAGGGAATGTGAGGGGAAATTTGAATGAAAAATAATGGCACCAGTGTAAACTCATTTATGTCTAGTAAAAAGTCCACAGGTCTTAGTCTAGATAATGCATCTTCAAGAGCATCCATTAGCAAGATGATGATGATGCATAAAGAGGAAATAAAAGTACATGAGTGAAATAAAAGTGATAAAGTACACTACAACCAAGTGTATTTATATTTAACGTTGACTGTTGGATCAAACTGAAATAAATACAATATTAGAAACAATTTTTTTCAAAACAAACATAGGAGTGACAATTCTTATTATTTCATAATTCCATGCAATTCATTTGCAGTTCATTCCCTTTTATTTTATTTGATGCTTCAGATGTGAAAAGATAAGTTCAGAATAACATTCAGATCTTTTGTAGCAGGTGAAATCTCTGAATCTTTATGAAATGCATTAAAGATTTTGTCAGACTAGTTTTTTATGCTTTACGGCGTGCATGTGTGTGAAGCGCTGCATGCATCAGTCTCTCACTGACTCACCAAAGGAAGAGAGAGATGTATTTTCTTCATCAGTTGTGGTTTGAAGACATTCTGGTGGATGCCCTCAGCCTTTGCTGTGTGTGATTGAAGGATTTGCAGCTGAGAGGAGAGATATCTGAGATAGGGAGGACGTGTGGTCCACACCACGGCGGTCATTAAACGTCACAGGTGATGGTACTAGCTTGAGCCTCTCATTACTGTGCATTCGTTTGGCTATTTAAGAGCAGCTGCTGAGAGCCGTGGCATACGGATGCTGCCCGTAATCGAGTTTGTGTAAGGCAGCAACAGATTGTGATTTGAAGAAGAGAGACAGGACGTGGAAGATCCCGGGGTCTCTTAGGGGATGCGGTGGGCTTGGTAAAAGCCATATGCACCTTAAACTTTCCAAGAAAGTGTTCTGCGTTTATAATATGTGTGTAATCTAGAGAATTATGGAGACTGATTTAAGCTTATAATAAACATTCAAAAGCTGGATGGGTTTTTTTAGCAGGCAGAGAAGTGCTCGAATGATGGCACACATCAAATACCAGCAAATATCCCCCCCCCAAAATAAAAGCGTTTAGCATTTCAGTGGAACACAGTGGCCTGTATCTGATGTCAAAGGCCCCAAAATATGATGATAAAACCCCCCAATATATTTTATGTATAGAGATCTATTTAGGAAATTATTTATTGTATATATATATATATATATATATATATATATATATATATATATATATATATATATATATATATATATATATATATATATATATATATATATTAGGGGTGTAACGATACGCATATTCGTATTGAACCGTTCGGTACGACGCTTTCGGTTCGGTACGCGGTACGCATTATGTATACCGAACGGTTCGTTGGAGTAATTAATTGTATTTGAAAAAAAAAAAAAAAAAAAGAGAGAGAGAAATATAATGATATGCGTTCAACAAGGTAGCCCAATAACCCAAACAACGTAACAGGCAACGCCCCTGACACTCCCGAAGAAGAAAAAAACACCATCTTATATGTTTATGTTAGGCTACTCAGCAGGCGCTCGCTCACTCAGTACGCGCTGAAGGCTCGTTGCAAAATAGCCAATGCGTTTAACAGACTAGAAATGAGAAGATCCTCCAATAACCAACAGGTCTGGTGTTTGGGT
Organism: Carassius gibelio; assembly: GCF_023724105.1. Classification (NCBI taxonomy): domain Eukaryota; kingdom Metazoa; phylum Chordata; class Actinopteri; order Cypriniformes; family Cyprinidae; genus Carassius; species Carassius gibelio. The sequence goes on along the minus strand of NC_068374.1, from coordinate 30,411,831 downwards.
GCACTTTGGATTCCCTTTAAGCTATAATGGTGATGGCAAGAGAGTGGTGGATAAAAAAACAACGGTATGTCGCATCTGCAACATGACAGGGTACACCAGCGGGAATACAAAAAAAAAAAAAAAAAAAAAACACCAGCGGGAATATCTGGGATATATGCGTCAGTACTATCTGGGAAAAGACGAAAAAAAAGGAGAAACATGCACGCAGCAAACTATCCCTGCAGCATTTAGACACTATAGCTTACAGGGAATCCAACCCAAACACCAGACCTGTTGGTTATTTTAGGATCTTATATTTCTGGTCTGTTAAATGCATTCGACATTTTGCAACGAGCCTTCAGCGCGTGCTGAGTGAGCGAGCGCCTTAGGGGCCGTTCACATATCGCGCCTAAAAACGCATGGAAAACGCTAAGCGCGTCTTTCTCCTCCTTTCCAAAGCGCTCGGGCAGAAGCGCTCATGAGGCGTCTGTCTTTGCTAAGCAACAATGACGTGCTCTCTCCATGAGACGCGGAAATTTCAGCGAAGGATAAATGGATTTGCAGCTCTAAAAATCGCTTGCAGTAGCTCTGCTACTAAATTTATTTCAAAATTGCAATCCATATACAACTATGATCAGCTGATCCTTCATCTTGGCTGAGCTCTCAACGTTGTTACGGGAAAGGATGAAGCTGATTGGTTGGTTCTTGTCACATGACCCGCGGTGCGCTTGCGGCATTCTGAAAAGTTGAGATGTTTTTACATTTTGCTGTATCTAAAACGTATCGAACCGAACCGAACCGTGACATCAGTGTATCGTATCGAACCGAACCGTGAATTTTGTGAACCGTTACACCCCTAATATATATATATATATATATATATATATATATATATATATATATATATATATATATATATATATATATATATACATACACACACACACACACACACACACACACACACATATATATATATACACACACACACACACACACACACATATATATATATATATATATACACACACACACACACACACACACACATATATATATATATATACACACACACACACACATACATATATATATATATATATATATATATATATATATATATATATATACACACACACACACACACACACACACACACATATATATATATATATATATATATATATATATATATATATATATAATATATATATTAGTCAGTAGTATGGGATTTTTCCAGTCTCTGCATTATATTATTTAATGTAAAATGATTTTAACGTTGCAAAACATCAGCTTTAACGTTGCCAGTGTATTTCTTTACTCATTTGAAAGCTCCAACATCTAATCCACATTGACAGTGTTCAAATGTTGTGATTTTGAGCTCTTCTAACGATTTTTCCTGACCTTTCATACTGAACTCCAAAACAGAGTGACAGACACTCACAGAAGGCTGCTTCTCTCAGGCAAATCCCTGGTCCCCGCAGACACACTAACCTTACACCCCTTCTCTCCTTCTCACTCTCATCCCCTTCCTTTCCCATCATCTTCTGAGAACAAATGAAGCACTGAAGGAAAGAGGGGAGGAGCGCATTGGGAACATTAGCAGGTCGATCAGCTGAGATGGAAAGGTGTAAGATCCTCTCTATCTTTTTGCCCGTGAACTTTTGGAATATCATATTAGAAGCGTGGCCTTCAAACGCATCGATCGGCTGCGCAACAAAAGCTCCCCTCGCCTGTAAACAATCATAACTGTCAGCAGCTCTTTCAGTCCACTGACTTCTAATATAGAATTATATTGCACTGAATTGTAAACATTTTGCAGATTGTGGTTGCACAATTGGCAGCTGTCACTGAATTATTGATATCAGATAGTTAAATGGGTATTCTGTTCTTTCAGATAAGTTTAATTGAGTCGGTTAGAGCTCTGCTGCAAGTTTGAAGGTCTTTGCTACATCACAGGGCGACTAAAAAAGAAAATGATGCTGATTAAGTTATTAATTAGTAAGTTTTTGTGCCAACTCCTACACCAAATGCTTTTTACATAGCAAGCATTAGTGTGTGCACTTGTGTGCGTGTGCATATGTCGACATAATAGACTACAGCGCTGGCTGCTACTTTGAACCGATGATTAATGTAGCTTTCAAAGAGAAAACAAAATGATATATTTTTGTTTGTTTGGGAGGGAGCGCTTTGTTAGCTCCTCGTCTCTGTAGTCAAAGGTTTTTTCTTCCTCATTGACTCTGTTTACTGTTAAATGTATTTCACTGTCGCCCAGTTGTTAGCATTTGATCGTTTGCAATGAGATAAACAGATGTCAATTACAAAGACCAAGATACAAATAAAGAGAAATGAGGCCGTGGTGAAGAATGTTCATTTGTCATTTGATGAAGGAACAAACGATGGAAATGACAAACACAAACTTCTGCAGCAATTTGTAGTGCATTGTAAAATCTCCAATTAATCACTGAAACTCTTAAAAATTCTGTTGTCATCCCACCAAAATGATGTCACTTCCTGGATAACTAGCTTTATGTCACCTGGGGTATAGCTTTATGCTGTCACTGAGAAACTGGTTTTATGATAGCATTGGGAAAAACTGGCATTATGATGTCATTGGCAAACTAGCTTTATGACGTCAATGATAAACTAAATTTATGACGTCATTGGGAAACTTGCTTTTGATGTCACTGAGAAACTGGCTTTATGTGACTTAAGAACCAGCTTGATGATGTCAATAAGGAACTAGTTTTTTATCTCAGGAGTTGACTTTTGTACCAAAAATATTATAAAAGGCTAACAGGGTGGAAAGTAAACAAAAAAAAAAAAAAAGAAAAAAACAACATTCTTCCCAAATTTGTTGCTCGAATTTTTAATTAAGACATTACAGGATTTAATTTAAGGATTACAGGAGAGGAAAAAAGTAAATGCACATATTGTTTCATCAAAAAAAAAAAAAAAAAAAAAAACAACAACAATGATTTCTATCATTAAAATATATTTTTTTCCAATATATTAAGACAATTAATTTTTTTTTTTTTTACTCTCCGAATGGAACAATTTTGGAACACTCAATATGATGGAAATATGAAAATGTATCTCACAGCAGGAATGACCCAGGATTGTGTCTGCCAGCAGAGGACGAAGGACATCAGTCCATTTCCATGCCCTTTAATCCGAGAATTTCTCTCTCTGATGCGTGCTGACGGAGCGGTCTGAGAGGATTACCCAGCATCCACAGTTGTAGAACTGCTCTTTTTCAGATCCCGTCTGGCCCAAAGTTCAACTTTAGGTGACCGGCCTTTTGCCGAAAATCGTGTGTAATGATCTGTTTTCCCTATTAGCTTTTTAAATGTAACGTGTATGTGTGTTCCCAACTGCAAAGAAACAATTTACACTCATCATGCAGCCAGCAAGAAATGCGCTGTGGTTTTATGAATGATTTATGAGGGAGCAGATGTTTGTGGCTTGCTGGACAGAACTCTAACAGAGTGACCTTGGCCTATACTGACAGATATCATCAACATATGGCTAAACACACATACTGTACATTGGCATGGAATCTGCTTTACACTGTAGCTGTATGAATGCAATATTGTATGTAATTTCCCTAAATACCAAGATTAACTAGAAATTTGTACATTTCTAATAGATTAATTGGGTTAATATGTGCATCTAAACCCAAGCGACTGCCTGTTTGCATTTATTTACACAACTAATTGAGTTTTTTTTTTTTTTTTTAATCGCAGTCATTCTACTAATTAACAACCACTTTAATCCTACCATTTTCAGAATGCGATAATGTAAAACCATAGCGTTTGTTCTCCCTCCTGTAACTCTTTTCTTCTTCCGCCATAGGCGATTCTAGGTTTTATCTAATGGCTTAGGCGAATGGGAAAACTCTAAGGGATGAGATTTTTGCAATGCTGGTCATTAAATTGTAGTTAAGCCACTGAGAGCTGACTACAAAAAAAAAAAAAAAACGATGGAAACCAAGTGCCGGTGCAAAGAACTGTTTAATAAAAAGCTGTTAAATATTCACACTGAGCTTTTCCCTTCACATGAAAATCAGATCGGTTAACACTGCAATTTGCATACACACCCGTTTTCGTGGAAGTGTGTGAAGATAAACACTTAAGGGAAAGCACAGTCAGCATTCGCCCTCTTATTTCAGATCTCGCACCCGGTACAGTTGAAGGTCAAAAGATCATCGATGACCCCTGTGATTGGATGATCCCCACTCACACCAACACTTGTGGATTTAATTGAATGGCTGGACTTGTATGTAGCTAATAAGACTGAATACATCAGCCCTCGCTGAACTCTTTGAGAGATTAATTATTGCATAACATCAGTAGAAATACATAAAACATCAATTATATCATATTTACTAAACTTTCCTTTGCCTTTGTTGCTCCTAAATTAGCTGAACAAACTTCCTCTGAAGGGCTTTCTTGGCAAGACCTTACCAGAGGTTTCTTGATGCGCCGACACCTCGAGAATCTCAGCATAGCTTCGAGCTGCTCGTCCTCCCAATTTGAGATTCTTCCAAGAGTTTCGTTCCCTTCCCTATCAATTCTGTCATTATTTACTCGCCTTCCTGTTGTTTCAAACCAGTATGTCTTTCAAATCTCATTTACACCTCAGCAAACTCATAATTTGGCACATCATGTACGGTTAGGAGATGTGAGACTCAATGAAAACGAAATATTTTTTTATTGTTGTGATAAATACCCCATAATCCTAAAATCAAGATGAACTACAATACCATTCATTTACACTGATAAAAAAGATTTCTGCTTCAAATAAATACTTTTCTTTCGAACTTTACATTCATTAAAGAATCTGGGGGGAAAGTATTACGGTTTCCACAGAAATATTGAGCAGCACAACTGTTTTCAAAAATGATATTTAATGTTTCTTGAGCAAATTTCTGTAATGAGTAATGACTGGTAAAAAAATAAAAATAAACCAAAAATATTATTCACACAAATAATTTGCATTTCAAAATACATTAAACTAGACACAAGTTATGTATGTTTTGAAAACCAAGCTCTCAATACACTGTAAGCAATTATTGTTTCTGATTTCAGAGCTCAACTAAACTCTACTGAGTTACTGGGTTAGTTGTCTCAACATCTGTAAAAATGTTGCCTCTATTAGTATTCCTGCCGCAAGCTATTTCATAAAATGGAGGGGACAAAATCAGCCATGGCAAAGAGTGCTAGGGACACGTCCCACCCATCCAGTCAGTAAACGACGCCTCCATGTGGAATTTCTCCATGCAAATGCCTTTCATTAAAAAGCAATCGACATCACACATGATTCTTCCTCCAGGAAAGCCACAGCTCTCCCCACAGCTCGACAAGCCATAAATCCAGTCCACAGCCTGAGAAGAACATTAGTTAATGGCATTCAAACAATGTAAAACAGTGATGCTGTGACTCTACAGGAGGAGGGAGATCAAATCGACCATCCCAATTAGAGCCAAGACCCCTCATGAACTACATCCAATCAGAGAGCATACAATTACATGGAGAAACATTCATCCTCCTAGGAAAGCAAAAAGACCACTGGAAAGCAAGGGGGAGCAGATAATGAAGATTTTAAAATGAAATGGCTTCATGCGTACAGCACAAATGAATGAGATTATTAAAGAGAGTATGTATCGCACTCTGGTTTGCTTTCATGGCCGGCCTTAGAGGAAGAAATATGCCTCTTTTATGGCAAATGAATGCAAAATTAACAAATGAAGAGAAGATGATCCTCTTAAAACATAATGATCTCACGGAGAGTGCTTCAATAACATTTTAGCATGTGAGTGGTGCAGTATTTTCAAGATGTAGTGTTCTCAGAACCATTTCTCTTTGGGATGACCAGCAAATGAAATGCAAGAACTGATGTAACCACTTGAAATTATGTCTTAATTAAAAATTCTTTAAAGTGTTCAAATATTGATTTAAAACATATCATCAAGGAAAAGCGTTAGTACTTCAGTATTAAAACATTTGGAAGCACTAAGTTGGCTTGAACCCCTGCTGAATGGCATTGCTAAACTGGATACCTCTTGCCTAAATTAAAAATGTCTTATCTGCCCTGCAGTCTGTTTGCTGTTCAGATCAGTGAATCTAAATAGAATCTCAGAGAGTTTGACACTGTGTTGATAGTGTTTATAGAGAGGACAGGAAAGGACAAAGACTAAAATTGGTCTTTGATATATGGAAAAGACAATATGCTTCTTGCACATATTACCTATACTGGATATACATAAAGATATTATGTACTTATCTGTGTGTGTAATATTTATTTTATACAGTAGTTCAATAAAAATAGGTTAGTACTTAGTAACATATTTTAGAGGCAAAATGGTCAGTTTTTGTTTTGAAAATCCCTTTAAAGGAACAGCTCACTCAAAAAGGAAAATTGGCTGAAAGTGTTCTAATTATCAGGCCGTCTGAGATGTAGAGTTGGAGTTTTAATTGAAAAAGCTTTGGAGAAATTGATCACCAATGGATCCTCTGTAATGAATGGGTGCCGTCAGAATGACAATCCAAACAGCTGATAAAAACATCACAATAATCCACATCTTGTGAAGCGAAAAGCTGTGTGTTTGTGAGAAACAAATCCATCATTAAGGCATTTTCACTTTAAACCATTGCTTCTGGCCAAAATACAACTTCATAATCCATCATAACGCTTCCTTCAGCGAAGAAGTCCATCATGTGTTGCTGGGAAAGCTGCAATGAAGTGCTGAGAATCACCGGCCCTTTTATGTCTTGTTGTCAAATAAATTGCATTTAAATAGTCTCGCATGCAAACCTACGCAGGGTAATGATGCTCTAAGGATCTTGGTGTAGCACAGAATACATTTAAACATCTTAAGGGCTGCGTATTTCACAGATGATGTGCAAGACATTTTTTTTATTTTATGTGTGTGTTTTTTTAAGGGCACTATGTCACACTGCAGTAAGGAGAGAGAGGAAAAAGTGAGCGAGAGAAAGAAAGTCAGTCCGATCAAGAGTTACAGGTTCTCTGCTAATCCGCCACGTCTCATCCCTGACAGCAATACAAACTCTATAATCTTATGACTTATCACCATGGCAACATCCATGTTCTCAGTCGTAGCTCCAAGGTGAGATGAATGGATGCATTTTTCATGGGTATTTCCAGAATGCACCAGTCTAGGATGCTCATGGGAGCTACAGCAGAAATGCAGCATGAATGTGTAATCTACTGGAAAAATGAAAGAAAAACATGAAGCACGAACGAAATGTACAGTTTAGATCCAGTAATTTAATTCAGGATCTAGCAATCAAAGTAACATGCTGTTTAAACATGACTGCAAACATAGAACCCACTCAGAATGCAACTTCATTACCAAATCTGGAGAACAAGCAAACTGTAAACTAAAAACTATATGTGTTCTCAGTGTAGACTGACTGTAAATGTCTTAATATTTGATCTGTCATTCAGGTGAGGGACATTCTGTATGAACAAAGGAAGCTGCCACAATCCTTTGTGTCTGACAAAGTGGGTTGTAATCCTTCCTGTGAAAGAGGAAATGCAAATGAAGGGATGTTTATGTCTGTTTACCTTTAGTGTTCGCTGCTTCTCTTGTGGTCTTGTTTGCGCTTAAGTGTACAGGAGTTTTATTTCCTTTATTATTTACTTCACCTTATTTGCTCCACCTCATATGTATTCTCAGTTGTCTCTCTCTGTACTTTATATATCCTTTTGTGTTATGTACTCTATATCCTTTGGCAGTATTGTAAAATGTAACAATCATAGCAATAAACATTTGATTAGATTCTTAATGGAAACATATAAACAGAGAGGACAAAAATTGATGTTTTTAGACTTAACAAAGAACAAATATTGTAACATATTTTTTGGGCATGCACTATGGTAATTTTATTATATATATATATATATATATATATATATATATATATATATATATATATATATATATATATATATATATATATATATATATATATAATATAGCTTTTTATAAATCATCAGTATTTAAAAAAAAAAACCCATCCTCCAATTTATGTCATGGTTCTGTTTAGTTAGTTTCATCATGCACTTAGTTTTGTTTTTATGGACTTGTCATTGGTTTTCTTCAGTCACATGTCTTCCTTTTTGTTCAGTTTTTCCGCCACTCTTTAGTTGTCATGGTAATTCATTTAATTTACTCAGGTGTTCATCTTTATGGCCCTTATTTATCTTGCATTTAAGTTGCTGGTGTGATCTTTCATTTGTCTGGCATTGTCTGTGTATTTCACAGCTGTCTCGCAGTTTGGCTTTCTGTGGATTTCTGTAAAAAACCTGAAAATTCTGAAATCATTTTCATCATCGTCTTCATCCTTGGAATATTTGTGACAATTTAGTTCCTTAGCCTAACAATGTTGCAATGAAGTAGTATCTTTGATTCATATATTTTTTTTATTAGATGTCAAATAATTTTTCAGTGGACTACATCAATTCAATCTTTATTTAATGAGTGTATTCACTCGCAAAACTTTTGAAGATAATTTCCTTAAGCCAAAACTAGAGCAAGGGTTAGGGCTGGGCTCAGTCAAAACCAACAGGCTTAACTGAAAAGGTTTTTCCATGTTGCCTTTCCAAACACGGGTGTGATGTTGACCCAGCGCTTAATGTTCTGTAGAATATTTCCCTACTCTGGTAAACAGTGATGTGACATTTAACAAGCAGATGTTTACATAATGAATGGCCCCTGCACTCACTGAACAGCAGAAGCACAGATGAAGGTTTTACTGTAGTTAGGTCCCCCTCAAGAGAGTCTCAACCATGTTGCTGCATCAGAATGTGTTCATGAGAGCATCATCCTCCAGGGTATGTGTTCTGTTATTCTGAGAAAGTTCAAGGGAAGTACGGTACTATTGTCCGCCAGCCAAAACACAACCTCTAAAACCCTTTATAATGACTCATTTCACTTGCAGGAAAACTAATATAGACATTTTGTTCTTATTGTTTAAAGAAATACAGTAGTTAACCCCAAAATTTAAAACAGTTGATAAAAAATTGTCAATAAAAAAATTGGCAAAAATCCACAAGTAATTCACACTACTCCAGTTCATCAGTTAATGTCTTGTAAAGCAAAATGCTGCATGCTTGTAAAAAACAAATCCGTAGTTAAGACATTTTAAAACAATTGCTTCCAGCTGAAATAGGAGTCTTCTATCCATATTATTGCTTTCTCCAGTGAAAAAGTCGTCTAACCTGAACCAGGAAGGAAATTTTACAAGTAAAACAGTACAAAGATGTACAGTAAGTGGATTTTTATGTTAGAGGACAACAGTGGATGGACTTTTTCACTGGAGAAAGCGCTATTTCTTACAAAAACACAGCTTTTCAATTCAGGAGAGATTAATTGATGGACTGGAGTCGTATGGATAACTTGTGGCTTATTGTAAGTTTTTGTTGTTGTTGTTGTTGTTGTTGTTTTTCAGCTTTTTGAACTTTTTGGAATACTGACAGCACCCACTCACTGCAGAGGGGCAAGTGATATAAAGCTAAATTTCTCCAAATCTGTTCCTAAACAAACTCATATACATCTTGTATGGCCTAGGTACAAGAGGTTAGGTACAAGTTTTCTAACTTGTTTTCAGAATTAGGAACAACCATACTGAAAGGTCAAGACTCAATTAGCATAGCTTAAAAAAAGGGTAGCACTTTATTTTACAGTCCTGTTCCTCATGTACATACTATGTACTTATTATAGTAAATACAATAACTATGTAATAACTAGGTACTAACCCTGAACCTACCCCTAAACCTAACCCTACCCCATGTAGTTACCTTGTATTACCAGAACTTTCTTAGATAAATACACTGTAAGTACACTGTAAGTACATGTTAGTACACGTACTGTAAAATAAAGTGCAACCAAAAAAAGAGCACAAATTAATAAAACAGCAATGATGCTGAAATGGATTTTCTGTCACTGGTTCAATTTGTGTGTTTGCATATGGTTCATTTTATCAGACGAAGGCGAGAGATGAATACACAATCAATATTGTATCATGGGAAACTTCAAAGTTTGTGTTTTTGCTCTTTTCTTTTTGTAATACGCAAAGGCACAGCTAGTTCTGTCAAGGGAACGCTTGCATCTCTGAGCAATTTTAAGGTTCAGCCTAGGGGTCACTTCAAGGCACGGGCGGGCTGTTTTTGCTGCACTTACTGTTTGTTTTTATTATCAGACTCCGTTCTGTTTTACCGATTGGAACAGCAGCACCTGGGAACACAACAGTCGGCAATGGAGTATTAAGTCCCATGGGTTTTCCCACCCTCCCATATGTTTCCTCCTTTGAAAGAAGGAAAGATGTGTTAGCCCAACATCACTGTAAAGCGCTTCTGGCAGTAGCTGTGTGCCTGTAGCTCTGTCGTGGGAGTTATTTTGTTGGTGTTGAGATGCTGTTTGATTACATTTCTCACTACTCATATATCCAGTGTGTACATTTTTACATGAAGGGTGTAATTTGGCGATAGTTTGCAATGCGCTAAATGTTCCCTAACAGATGTTAGAATGATGTTCAACAGATGTTTTATGGTTTAGATTGTTTGAATATGCAGAGTTAAATATGCCACAAGATAAGGTTGAGCGGTGAATGTCGTGAGGTTATCTGACAACAATGTAGAGTTGAATTTTTTTCTGCTTTTTTGAAACTTTGAACTATTGTGCATTATTCAGTAGTAAGCTAGTATTCGATTCTGAACAAAAGTGATGTTAAAAATCATGCCTGATTTTCAGTGAGTGATTTAAGGCTCATTGTTATGAAAGCCTGTTTCCATCAAAGTAAACAAAATCAATTAGTAATAGGGACTTTTTGGTTTCACGATTCAAACTTTTTTCTGTAAACTCGAAATAAACTCAGGTTAACTGGCAGTTATTGAAAAAGGATTATTATTTTTTTCATCATAGTTTCACAATTCAGACATTTTTCTTGGAATTCACAGAGTTTACATTTTTGTTAGTTTGTTTGTTTCCACCTTTTTATCTCGCAGTACTACATTTTTTTCTCTCACGGTTGTGAGGTTATATCTCACAATTCTGACTTTTTATAGTTTGATTTTGCAATTATGAAAAAAACAAAGTCTGTTTTTTGAAAGAAGTTGTGGTTACCATTTATTTTTTTATTTTTTACTCCATGTCGGAAACAAGCTTCCATCCGTTGTTTTTGTGATATCTTTTATTATAATGCATTAAAATCAAATTTATTCATAAAGTGACTTGAAGACACCTTTTCTATGAATACGTTTTTTTCTGTATTCACTTTTAATGTTTTTATTTATTTATTTTTATTTTGTCTATTACTATATTAAGTGAAAAGGAAATTGTACTTGCAAGTACTTTGGCATAATCTTTTATTTTTTAGGAAAAAACAACTCTGAACATATTTGAATAAACTGCTTATTAATGTTTGGAAAAACTTTTATCTTCAAAATCAAAGCGATTCATGCAGAATCAAACAAGGAAACAAACATAAAAGAGTAAGTAAGTCTCTGAAGCCTCTTGAAATATCGGATCATTTTGCCTTTTTATGGTAAGACTAGATTAGGTTAGATCAGATAAAGTGTCATATTCTTTTCAAAACTATGTGAAACCAGCAGGAATGCAAAGTGTACATTAAGAACATGTTTGTAAACTATTTTTATTTTATTTTATCATGAATGCCCTCATGTCATTGACCCATTATATTCTGTACATTTGTACATTAAATAAGCATTGCATTGTGGGAGACAGTAATCTGTGCAGTGTTTTGTTGTACACTGTTTGCTTACAGAAAAATGTGCATATTGTGCAGAATATACCATACATACTGTATGAGTTGTATGGTTGTATGCTGTTCTGAACCCAGTCCATGTTGTTCACAATTACACACTGTGTTCACACAGAACTAGAAACCGAGATTATGAGAAAACATCCTTTTTCCCTGAGAGAGTCACATGTGCAAAACCCCTAAAAGATTCATGATGCCTCTCATTTTTAGTGTAACATTTAAATTTTTTAAAGGGGCCCTTATTAATGTTTGGTCCCAGGGATATTCTTAATGAGATGTGAATATTTCATCGGAGAAACATCCTTTGTTCATTTTGCGGTCAGGGTGATTTAAAATAGAGTGAGAAAATGGGTATTAGACACGAATATCACACATTTCAGGGTTTGTACGCAGCAAAAAAGTTATTTGTTGACTTTTAAAGGGAAATCTTGGTGAAGCGAGACGCTACTGCTATGAAGAAAAATGTGTGCTAAAACTAACCTCGTAACTTCTTTAACTTTTAGTTACCTTTTTACTTAACCTTTTAGTTAAAAAAATGTGAAATTTCATGTGAAATCAATACATTTACTGATACAGAAGTCAGTTTTTATTCTTTTATGTATTAATTTTTCTCACACAGAATTCAAAATGAAGTAAATTTTTATTTTAACTATTGTTATGCATTTATTTATCTCAGGTAGGCGTCAACTGAAATCATCAATATACTGAGACAGAAGTAAATATTTAAATTTTAATTTTAATGGATTTTATTTATTTATTCATTTCATTTAAGCAGGCAGGAGTTATGTCCAGTGGATAAAAACAAACAAACAAAAAACATCTCTTTGGTAATTAACATTCTGCCCAGAGCCTAGAATATTGCTTTAAGAAAATGTCACTTTCTGACCTAGATCTAGCAAAGAATGACTTTTATAACATGAGTCTCATGTACACATACTCTAAAGCCTTCATAATTAAATGTTGTTTCCCAGAACATTCTAGAAGCATCTGAACGACTGTAGGGAGAGTGTGAAATGGTGCAGTGCTATAAGGCCTCTCTGCTCTGCCCTCCTGTCATGTGCGAAATGCTTGAGCGTGTTAGTCTGAGCTCTGGGACGACTGGTAATGATCAAGTTTTAATTAAGACCCCTTCCACACTATATCAGAGCTCGCCTGCTCACTGGGGAAGTGCCCGAGCTGAAAGCAATTCATGCTTTGGAGGGAAAAAAGGAGAGAAAATGTTTGATTAAATGAAGAGATCTCAACAGACTGTCAGATCCAATACATCTCGGAGACGGCTCTTGTTCTGCGTTTTAAATGATTCTGTAATTAGATTCCTCTGTGATTTGCATTTTATCTGAAACGAGAAAATGGAGCAGCTTTAGTCTCGGAAGTTCTGGTCTGGATTACAACAAATAGCCATTTGAATAAAAAGAAAAAAAATCAGTTACACATATTCTTCTAATTTACTTCTATCCCAAAATACATGTACAAAAATAGATAGCAGGCATTATTATGTAGATATTTCTGAAAAATGAATATTGCTAATTTATTTAGTCAGACAAGTCAGATTATCTATATGTCTATCTATCTATCATTGTATCATTCTATTGTTCTGTCTATTGTTTTATCTGTCGTTTATCTATCTATCTGTCATTCTCTATCATTATATCATTCTATTTATTGCTCCATCTGTCTGTGACAGTAAAGACTGGAGTAATGGCTATTGGAAATTCAACTTCACCTTTATAAGAATAAATTATTTTTTTTGAATACATGTTTAATTCGATCAACCGTTTTCAGCAGCTTTAGGAGCATTTTGAGTTCAGAATCCAGTCTGAATGGAGAAAATGACTTTGTTAAAGTATTTTGACTATTCAGCACTATTGGGTGTTAGAGGATACAAAGGCTTGTATAAAATGGGTGAAATGAGCTGGAATGAGAGATTGAACGGTAGATGAATAGGCTGCCAGTTTTTTCCATTGTTCCTCTGTAAAAGTAAAGACAAAAAGTGTTTCAAAAGAAAGAACAATAGCCTGCTTCAGGTACATGTTGTTTGTATTGTATGTAGTCTCTTTGTGTGTGAAGTCTGTCCTTGACGGAGTTGGTCCTCTCATGTCCAGCAAAGAAAAAGAGGCCAGCGCTCCCTCAGGTAACCCCCAACCGTCACTACAATTCCTCACACAGTGTGTGTGTTCAGTGCCCTGTCGCTTTGACTGATGGATGCAGGTGGATGTGTTGAATATGAGTGTGAGGTCATAACTCAGATGAGATGGGAAGGTGGAGTGTTGCACTCTTTCTGTCAGGAGACGGACAGACGCGTAGATGAGCGGGCGATTGAGAACGCAGATGAAAGGTTCATCAGATAGCTGGAGTGTGACTGTGATGTTGCTATTGCCACATTAAAAGAGATGTGCGCACTCGCTTGTGAGAAACAAACATGTCTGCCAAGCTTTAAAATGGTAATTTACAAATAAATTACACCAGCAGTCCATTTCATCTGTCATTCTCTCACACACTTTCACTATATTTTGGGAACGTTATCACAGCTCTATATTTCTTGGGCCCGAAAACCATTTCCTGTGCAAATTGTTTCTATTCTCTGAAACGTATCTCTTCTGGATGAATGAAGGGAGCTTTATGGATTGAAGGGATGGATTTCCAAACCTTTACATTTGGGTAACAATAGTCATCTGTGAGTTTGCGGTCTTTATTTCACTGACATTTTGTGGTGAATAATGTCTTTTTTTTCTTTCTTTGCAGGTGCATGTTTTGTGCGCATGTATCCATCTGTTGGTTCATTTGCATTCAGATTACTCTTGTTCTGTATCTGCTATGTCTAAAGCTAATGCAGCAGAGGAAAAGATTGATAGCGGAGACTTTAGCTGAGTCCATGAGCATCAGGAAGCATTGAGAAAGCTTTCAATCTCTGCTTGCTTTCCCAACTCTCCCAACAGGAGAAACAGCACAGGTCATGCAAATTCAACAGCCAACAAGGGCACAATGTAAGAAAGAGGTATACAGAGCATAAAATACAAAATTTTGTCCTTGAAAGTATGCTCGGTGTGTACCGTACATAACTTTATTTATTTGTATTTATTTAGCCATTATAATTATTTATTCAGCCATTATAATGTGCCTCAAAGGTTTATATATTTATCAGTAAAATTAAATTAAAAGTAGGTAAAATGCAAGAATAAGAAAGGCATTTAAGTACATTAAATACCTATATTTTTAAATAATTTAGGATATATATATATATATATATATATATATATATATATATATATATATATATATATATATACATTTGTAAATGTAATAAATGTAAAATTTTTATAATAAATATATTTTAGAATATATATATATATAGTATATTTTTATAATTAAATTGTTTTATTATTATTTGTAATATATTTATAAGTACTTTATACATTTTTGTGTATAAAATGTTTTAATTATACGTGTGTGTGTGTATGTATATGATGGATTTTTATTTTTTTTAATTTCTTAAATTAACAAAACAACTCACAAAAATAGACTTACAGTTCAATGCAAAAATAAATATATAAGGTTAATAGTTGCGCTCTATGGAAGTTAAAGCTGTTAGAGTTGTTTAAAGTAAATTTATTTATTGTTTATTATTATTTATTAAATTATTACTATTAAAGGGAGCATGTTTTACAACCTCTCTCCGTAAATAACCTTGGCATTTTAACTCGGAAACGAATCCACATGCTTCTGCTCGCTGAACGATAACAAATTGTTGGATTTCTTCTGGGGTTTGGCAAATCCCCTGGTCATCCTGTGGCGGTATTATCCTCCGTTTCCATGGAATGTCTTCTCATTCCTCTACGGACCACTGTGGAATTGGACAGCAAAAGATGGGAGAAAACGAGAAGGGATAGAGAAAGAGAATGAGAAAAGGAGATGAAAAAGAAGATGAGATGCAGTGATAGCATCTTTGTGGGAACGGTCAAGGGTGTGTGTCGGATTTTTGTGCATCGGATCAGGCCTTAAGGGCAGGTTGGCTATTGTTGGAAATGCAGTTCTCTATAAATAGTCGTAATAGCTGGTCCAAAGGGTACTTTATGTAATTGATTCTCAGCTCCAGAAATAGATCTGTTCTCTGATCAGAGCTTTCGGTTTCCTGCACCACAAGAGTTGTGCAGAACAGCTTTAGGACGTCACACTTGGATAGTCCCATTATGTTCTAACACCATATGTGAACATCTAGATATAGCTCTGCTCCAAATCTTAGAAGCTGTCTACCTACAGTAGAACGTGTTTTACAGAATGTTCCTATGAAAGTAAATTGTTGTATTTTCATACTTAATATATGTAACTTAATCTCTCAATTTTGACAGGTTTTCATGCTTTAGCTGTCTATCTATCCTGGCCATAAAAACTCCAAAATTCTGTCTTTTAAAACTATAAATCTAAAACTATTTCAAACATAAAAGCTTTAAATGAAAACATTTTAAAACTTGACTTTCTCAAGCCAACATCAGATTTGGTCTTGACAAACTTTTAGTTATTTGAATTACAATTTGAAATATCTCACAACTGTGACTGCATTTATTGTATTTATTGCATTTATATATATATATAAAATTTATATATATAAAAATGCAAACAAAAATGTTATGCTTTCTCAATAATTAAGAGTTGTAACTGACAGTGTGAACCGTATTATCTCACATTTAGTCACTGTTTTTCTTGTAATTGCAACTTTCTTTGAACTGTGACTTTATTATTGAATAATTGAAAAAGAATAATTAGATTACAAAATGTAATTGATTAATTTAATTGTATTTCTTTAATCGTATTAAACTTTTCTTTTCTTTTTTTAATAAAAGTTTGCTTTCGCACACTTTTTTTTAATGTGTATTTTTTTGTATTTATGTATGTTTTCTCTATTTTTCACAACGTTTATTAGAACATTGTGCTGCTAGCTTTGTTTTATGTCGAGCATTTGAGCAAGACTGCTCATTTGGGTTTTTGGAACAGAAATCTTTTTTATGCCCTGTCCTAGCTTCTGTATGTTTCTTATAACAAATTATGAGCGTCTCTCTGCGACCTGCCTCCATTTTGCTCCACCTGTGTCATGGCCTTATGGTGCTTCTCTCCCTGGAGTGGGTCTGTCCAGGTCACTGGAACAAATCCATTTCTAACAAGTGAGAATAAACCCAGAATCCTGAAGTGCACTTGTGAGAGTGGAAGGGAGAGAGTGTATGTTTCAAGATAATTACTTCTCTGCACTTCAAAATGTGTGTGTGTGGGTGTGTTATGGTCTTTTGGGAGTAGATTTAATATTGCAAATCAGACTGTTATTAAGAGTATGTTAAGTTTATTTTTTGCACATTGAGTCAGAGCACAATCTAATGTCCCGCAGCGCTGGATGTAAAGTGTTCGGAGTGTGTGTGCATGTATGTATGCTGAAATCATGATATTAAGGTTGTCTCACAGGCAGCCACCATCTGTTATCAGGGCTCTGAGGCCTCATGATGGGACGGGAAATGTCACGATTGTCTCTGCAGGGTGTGTGTGTGAGACAGTTCCCCTCACACCGTGACTTGCAGGTCATTTATGGAGAACGGTGACCTTTGACACCTCTCAGACCACATCAGGTTTGAAGTGATCATACGGTATAGGATGTGTTTCAGTGGCCCAATAGTGACCTGTGTACCGGACCAAAAAAGTCTCTTCAGCCATCTTAAGAGAGATCTCACATTTTTAAAAGAAATGTTTTGCAAGGTTGTTGTTTTCAGGTACTATATAAGGCCAGTTCAAATCAATAAACACTAACAGGAGAAACACACTGATCAGATAAAAACGTGTCGATGTGGTTTTACAGCGTCTGTTGGTGCAATATGAATTTTACTGTATTTGAAATAAAACATTTATTTTGCATTAAACATCAAAACAGAATCAACATTTGTTATTACACAGTGCATTCAGGAAGTATTTAGACCCCCTTCCCTTTTTTTTCTTTTTTATAGAATTGTCTAAATTTATTACAAAGAAAAGGCTGAAATAGCTGGAATGTTGCAAAGGGTCTGAATACTTGGTAAATGTGATGTTTCAGTATTTTTCTTTATAATAAATGTAAATACATAAAAAAAAAATGTTTTCACGTTGTCAATGTTGTAGATTAAGGAGAAAAACAATATTGAAATGATTAAAGTATCAGACTGCAACAACCTTTGCACAGACTACACATTATTCAAGCTATCACACTGTAAACTATCTAACATTGTTACTGTACATAGCACAGTAAACTATTTCTATAAAAATATTATTGCACTACTGATTACTTACATAGAATACATTGTTCAACAATACTATTGTACACTCAACCAACCACTTGTACACTCAGATTACAACTGTTCTTACATTGCTGCTGTTCATAATGTATATACAATCCTACATTGCATTCTTATTTATATTCTGTATATACTCTGCTCAATATTGTATATAGCAACTCCACTGTACATTCTGTAAATCATAGCTTCACTTACTCTGCACTTATTAAACACTATATTCTTGCACTTATAGTTAGATGCTAACTGTATTTCATTAGCTCTGTACTTGTACTCTGCATAATGACAATAAAGTTGAATCTAATCTAATAACAAAATTAAGAAAAGTGAAGGGCATGAAGGTATGAATATTTTACGAATGCGTATTAATTCTATTTAAAATATAAAGCATATTACATAAATATGAACTTTTTCCTTTTCTTGCATATGTGTGTGTGTGTGTGTGTGTGTGTATCTAATATTTACTAATTTAACATGTTAGAATAATCATGATCATGATACTTTTTAATTACTGTATTTATAACTGAAAACCTTTTATATTTAACACCAAAACAGACATTTAACTTCAAATTTGAACATTTCTGATCATAGTAAAATAATTGATATATAAATAATATTTAATATACAAATTTTCCTTTACTTATGTGTATTTGCATATAGTATTTGTGTAATACTATGCGTTTTTATTAAACTTGCAATATGATATAAATGCATATAATATGGAATATATTTCAATATAAAATTCATTTGCATTTGTTTTAGAAAATGTGCACATATACTTAGACATTTATATGAATAAACAAATACAAATGACATTTGTTTAAAAAGCTAATGTGTACAGTACTGTAATTATATGGAAACGTTTAACTTTATAGCCATCATAAAAACTGACACAGCCAGCTCAGAGTCTTAAAATATCTTTTGGACACTGTAGTTTTCAAAGCCAATTACTTAAGAATATTTTGAGATAGTCTTTTGATAGCTTACACAGAAAAAGAAACCCATCATCTTCTGATCTAACAAAAAAAAAAAAAAAAAAAAATCCTGAAACACTTGACAATAAATTGCACACTAAATTTAGAAATGCAATTAAAATACAGATTTCTTTTTATAATTTAATAAGCACTTCAAACCATTATAGATCCAAATGAAAGGGTTTATTGTCATGTCTTGACATAACACTGTTGAAAAAGAAACTCAAACTGGTTATTAAATCACCCACGTGCGCATAAAGTATGTATAAAATACTACTTTGACCACATTTTCTATTTAGTTTATCAGTCAGAATGAACAAATATGTTTGTCATAAATATATGATGGATATCAGTATTTGAATTTGTTCACATTTTTTGTTTCATTGATGAACAATTGAAGATACTGTTGACTCACCAATCTGGCCATGCTAAGCATTCTGGGAAGGTGCTTTGAGTTCAGCTCTCAGATGAAAAATGAATGTGGCATTTAATAAATCGTCCAACTTGACCTGTATGTCACACTAGTTAGAATGTGTACATGAACTGCCACACTGAGAAAGAATTTGTGTGTGGGAGAAAATGGTCATTTTTAATATGCTCTTCCATAAACAGCCATTTCTATGTGTATTTATACCTGCCAGAGCTCAGATGTCTGATACATGCAGGTCTCCTTCCTTAAGACTCTATAAGCAGAAAGATTAAATGTGACATCTAAGTGTAAGGTGCGAGCAATGGGGTGGTAATGAGCCTTCAGCTGGATCACAGAGGATACGCCGAAAAATGAGGCAGGAAACAGGTAGTTATTTCACGTCAGGACACTTATCAGACCACACATGGAAATGATACGCACTCTTCACTAAGATACTGACAGCCTATTAGCCAACCGTCAGAATTCCAGCTCCAGAAATCCAGGGAGAGAGAGAAAATATTGAAAGCGTCTGTCAATCTGATTGAATTGTAAAATCGTTGATGTTCTTTGGTTGTGTCGTTCATGTTCATGTGTGTGTGTGTTTACGCGTTTAGTGTTGGTTTAGTCAATGCTCAAGTTTTGTATTCCTTTCCAATTAGTCGTCGGCAAGCAGAATGACGGCGCTCCCTTGTAGTAATTGCACTTTGATCCTGACTTGTCTAGCTGTTTTTGAGAACCGTGAAGTCGGATTTGGAGATTCTCTTTAATTGCAGAACTGTAGGTGTATCAGGGCCTGATCTTATTTGAGATCTAGGCTATAAAAATAGCATAACACTCCAGCTAGAGTTGAGTGCATTCACATTGTTTTGTTCTCAGTAGTGTTGTGTGCTTAACATGATTCACACAATTAGGGCATGCATATATTGGAATGTTTTATCGACCAGTCGAGCTCTCATTTTTGAAGTCAGTTTACAGCTGGTTTATGTCATAACAAGGACCTGCAGCACCAAGGCTTGATTAGTTTCCAGAAAACTGTGTAGGAAATCTCATTTAGTCAGGAGACAGATTCAGACAGACGTTCAGGAAATTGCCTCTTTTGTGCAATATGAAATGACATCCAGTGTTTCACTCCTTCAGTTTTATGTTGCTTTCTTTGCTACTTTATTCTTATATTTTACATTTCCCAGTGCTTCTGCTTTATTATAGTAATTTTGACTTTATTCTTAAAATATTACTAGTTTATTCTCAGTACTATAACTTAATTTTAAAATTATAGTTTAATCTCAGTGCTACTACTTTATTATCTTCATTTTGACTGCAAAACATTATGAATAGTTAAAAAAATATTACTAGTTTAACATCAACATTAATACATAATGTTAAGGTTAATTCTTAACAATCAAAATGTTTATCTGTTAACATTTTTAACTAACATTTACAAAGGTTAATAAATGCTGTAAAAATGTTTTTTATTTTATTTATTTATTTATAAGATTTATCATGCATAATTTTAAATAGTAATAAAATTGGATTACTGAATTCAGTATTTTGCTTTTTTTATTCTTTTCAACTAATATCATTTTTAAACGACACATAAAAATGTACAGTCCTTGTGTAATGTATAACACTAGACTTGTCTGATATTGTTACACTAATAACACGACATATGCAAAACAGAATAATCTGACCTTTATTGCCAAGAAAAACAAGTAAAACATGGACTCGAGCAGTTTACTGGCAAAATATGTCTCTCTTAAGAAATAATCAATGAAGGCTGGGATATTGATGGAAGCTAAAGGTCAATGGAGATGATTCACTAATGATGAAAAAGCTGATTTATGTTGCATTGAGATACACAACATGGCCAGAAGCATGTGCACCGACTCCCTATTAATTCCAAGCGTTTTGAAATTAAATATTTAATAAGCACATGCATAAATTTGCCCAAATAGTGTAGATGACAACAGCTCGTCACCTTGACTGACTATTCAAGTAGTGGGATATCTCTTACCCCCACAGACCACTTCATGAAGCATCTTAGAAAACACATCATCAAAATTCAATCACATAAACCTATACTGTATGTATTACTTTCCTATTGTTCCTCTCATACTTCACAATAAACCCCAGAGTCCCCGTAGCCGAAATAGACTATATTGCAAGTATTTTTATGTGAGATTTAAAAGATGAAACCAGGGTTAAAAGACTAGTCAAATCACATATTTTTTGAAAGCTATGACTTAGATTGCCGCTTGAAAGTTTGTGAACCATTTAGAATTTTCTATAGTACTGCATAAATATGACCCAAAACAACATTAGATATTCACATAAGTCCTACAAGTAGACAAAGAGAAACCAAATCAAACAAATGAGACAAAATATTATACTTGGTCATTTATTTATTCAGGATAATGATCCAAATATTACATATCTGTGAGTGGCAAAAGCATTTGAAGCTCTAGGATAAGCAGTTAATTTGAAGGTGAAATTAGTCTCCATCTGTTCAGCGATGTTTTCAATCAATGGGATGACATTCAGGTGTTTAAAGAACAGGGATCTAGCAAAGTCTGAACTTCACGACGTGTGTTTGTGGAAGAACCATGGCATCGACAAAGGAGATTTCTGAGAGGAAACGGTTCTAAACAAATGTGTTTTGTTGTGAGAGGACAACAGTGGGTGGACTTTTTCACTGAAGGAAGTGTTTTTATGAAGCATGCACTTGTATTTTGGCCAGAAGTCAATGTAAAGGAAAAAAAAAAATGCATTAATGATGCATTTGTTTATTACAAACATGCTGGTTTTCACTTCACAAGTCATTAGTTGATGGACCGGAGTCATGTGGATTACTTGTGGATTATGGTGTTGTTTTTATCAGCTGTTTGGACTCTCATTCTGATGGCACCCATTCACTGCAGAGCATCCATTGGTGAGAAAGTGATATTACCCATATGCTCAATTTCTCCAAATCAGTTCTAATGAGATTTTGCCATTATTATTCTTTATTTCCAGTCGTGGTCCCATAACATGAAGCCTATTCCCTGCACCGATTCCTTCTTTCCCCGTCCTGTTCCAGAATAGTGATGGCCACAGATGTTAGATGGACATTTAATGTTTTGTTCACCTGAGCAATGATGTTTGTCCTCTGTTTCTCCATCTCTTTGTCTCCCTTTCTCTCTGGACAGTAGTGGTAGCCATCTGTCATCTACACCGAAGGGTGTTTTTACTTTTTTTGTCAAAGTGAAATATGGAAAACACATATCAATGTCTGTCATGGACATGAGTACAATAGTTAGTGCTCTAGGGTTTTTATAGTTTCCATAACACAAAGGTGGTCTATGGAGCCTTCTGTTATGCAGTCTGTCCCATAATGCAGCACTTGTTTGTAATGGAAACTGTCTCTCTGATACCAGTGATAACACACTCTCACACAGTGACCTTCACACTCAAGCTCAGCCGTACACCTCTCTACCCTCTCCACTCTCGACAGGCTGAGGCCATCACTCCTGATGAGGAGTGAGCTGCGTTCCAAATCACAGGGTCCCTACTCAGTGTCCACTGCTCCCTGCACACTGAGCACAGAAGGACTGTTAGAGTGCATTCATTTGGAAAAAACACTGCAACATCACACAACATATTTGACAGTCATGTATATTTTGATGTATGATTGGAAATGTTCTTAAATTAAAAGCCGTGATAAAATATAATATATTTAGATAGCCGGGATCTACTAGAAACAGAAACAACAACAAAAATGATTTGTCGATATAATATTTTTGTTTATTAAAATATAAACAAAACATTTA
Organism: Carassius gibelio; assembly: GCF_023724105.1. Classification (NCBI taxonomy): domain Eukaryota; kingdom Metazoa; phylum Chordata; class Actinopteri; order Cypriniformes; family Cyprinidae; genus Carassius; species Carassius gibelio. Next base: position 30,388,557 of record NC_068374.1, on the reverse strand, counting down.
AATAGTACATGTTAATGTTATGTTAATTCTCGTAAAAAGGCCTATTATGAAATTATTCTCAAGCACTGCTAGTCTATTCTTTATTACTTGATTGAAATTTAAAAATGAATTTAAATGTCTATATAGGTATAATTTGTGATTCAATATCAGACTTGCTTATTGGTATGAATATATATATATATATATATATATATATATATATATATATATATATATATATATATTTTTTTTTTTTTTTTTTTTTTTTTTTTTTTTTTTGAAATAAAATTAAAAAAAATAAAAATAGTATAATGTTGTTGTTGTTGTTATTTGAATTAATTTATTGTTCAATTTTTGTTGAATTTTGTTGAAATTAGTTTTAATTACTGTTTCAAAATATTACATTAACCTTGTTTTGTTTCATTTATACAATTATTATTATTAATATTATTATTATTTAAGTTTTAATTATTTAAGTTTTATTTAAGTTTTATTAAGTTAAGAATTTAAGTTAGTTATTTAAAAAAAAAATATTTAATGAAATAATTACTGTTTATTTAAAATAGTATTCTTGCGTAATTTATATTAGTACTTAAGTTAAATATGAATCAAAACCCCTAGATCTAGTCTGACTAATGTCTGCTACAATGTTTAATACACACATAAATGTTTCATATAAATATGTTTAGTTAAGCGACCCTTATACTGAGCATATACTGTACATTCAGCAATGCGCGAACAACCCATTTAATTCAATTTTCAGGCCTACTGGAATGTACCGAGATGTTTAAGATGTGTGTTGGGTGTGAAAAGGTGTAAAGGGAAAGTTGTTTTAGGGTTAGTTAAACGCCTGTAGTGGAACAATGTCATGATAACCTTGAGCCAAAAGGCCATTCAGGGTATTTATTCCCTCTCTCAAACTCATTCTGAAAAAAAATCAGTGCTGAAACACATCCAAATCTCCTTTCCCTGATAAATATAGGTAATCCTTCCTGCTCTCCATCTCGTCTGTGTGTTCAGACGTCTTGAAAAGTCTTGTCACGATTCTAATATTAGCAGCTTGTGTGAGCGTGTGTTTTCTGTTTATTTGCCAGCGGCCGGTTTGTGATTAATGACTGAGTTAGAAAGCTATTAATTGTGTTATCATCACTGAAGTAGCATTTTTATCAGTCTCTCTCCCGTTCCCTGTCTGAGATTACTGATGAGAGCCAGAGCGAGAGTGTGTGTGGTGGAGGGTCACTTTATAGGGAGTATAATTAGATGTTATTGGAGTCCAGATGTTGCCTGCCTGGGTCACACCTGGAGGGAGACATTTCAGGCACAGAGATGTGAGAGTTCACACCCGCGAACATCTGTGTCTGCAATCTCATGTGTGTATGTGCGCAGTGTGTCACAGTTGTGAAAAACCATCTGATGTTGCTATGTTTAGAAAGACTACATGTTTTGATGGTAACGTCCTGATTTAATTTATTTTACTGTGGATCTGACTGTGTGTAGCACCTATTTTGTGTTTTTAGTGTAGTGTCACATTTTTTCTGCTGCTACTACCAGTAGAATAGTTTTGTTTTGTTGAGCTTTTTTTTTTAAGATTGAGTAAATTTAAAAAATACAAATTTTGTCGAGAGAGAGAGAGAGAAGTTCTGAAGAATATGAGTGTAGGTACTTTCATACTGATCAATATACCAGTAGTAGGGTTTATATTATCGCTATTGCACATCATTCAGATTTTAATTCAGTTGAAGGACTGAACTTTCTGAACAATTTATTATTAGTACACTTGTGTGGTTTAGCGCAGTCTATTAGTTATATATATATACATATATACATATATACATATACATATATATATATATATATATATGTATATATATATATGTATATGTATATATATATATATATATATATATATATATATATATATATATATATATAGTTATATATATATATATATATAGTTATATATTTCATGACTGTATATTATTTTAAAAAGTATCTGAAAACTGTGGATATAATGAATATGTAAAAAAAAAAGAAAAAAATAAGAATGAAGTCAGTTTTAGCCCAATGTGATAACATTAGCATTTTCTGCAAAAAAGAAAATCCTCTCTGGGTCAAAATAATCTGAACACAATTTGGGTTAAAGTAATTTTTTCACTACACTAAAAAATAAGAAAGTAAAAATAAATAAATAAAGTCACAGACTCAAAGCACGAGGGATAGTGGGTATTAGCCCCAGAATGCATACGAATGCAAACTTTTGAAAATCTAACAGAATTTTGAGGATTTTTGTGAGCAAGATTCAAACCTTATCATCACATTAGCACCACGAAGCGCTTAGATTTGGCTCTGTTGTACACAGCATTAGTTATGGGTTAAATCCACTTGCATCTACAGTACAGAGCGCCACTATTGGGCTGTGACTGATCAGTTATGCACAATCTGTACTTACGTCTGTTGCTCTGAGATAACAGCAAGAACGGCGGTGGAGGAGTGGAGAACGAATGGCTTGAGAAATGAGGTGCGATGTGGGGTCAAAGGTTGATTGCTGTCAATAGACGTCAATATCAAGGGTGTATAGACTAGTATTTGTGTGTATGTGAGTGTGTTGGAAGCATGCGGCACTCGATTTGTTGTGGTGATGTGATGAGTGTCATGGACTGAAACTCTGGACTGACTGATGTGCTGTCATAGCCAATCAGAGTGCAGAATGAATGACAGCATGCAAACATGGGGAATGTCAAAATGTGTAATGTGTTTCTTTCATATTAATGATTTGAAGGCATGTGGACACCATTTATATGCTAACAAGTACTTTTAGGCAGTCTGGATCCCTTTAATTCCCAGCTTTCCCCCATTAATGAAAATCCTGACTGTGTTTGCACTGGAAGCAGCAAATGTCTCGAGGCTGTCTACACTAGAAGTATTGAAGCTGAACCTCAGAATGTTCTAGCACCTGCTGGGAGCTCAAGGCTACTGTCCACATCAGCAATAGCGGTGCATAAAAAAAGTATATATTGCACAATATTAAAACTTAATTTGCATATTCATGAGTGAAAAGAGAGGAAAATTGGTCACTTTCCAGTTACTGTATAAGGTTAAAAAAATGTATCAAATTCTTTGAGAAAGGATGTGCTACAGAAAATGTTGATAGTAAACCTTCGAACGTCAAATTAAGTGTATGAGCCATTTGATTTTCTACTAACTCTACAAAGATTTTCTACTGGTTTTAAAACACTTTTACCTTGGGAATTGTCTGTACTATATAGCTTAGAACTCTAGCCAACATTATTTATTCATGGTTTAATATTATACTCCATAGGGGGGAGTCATGGCCTAGTGGTTAGAGAGTTTGACTCCTAACCCTAGGGTTGTGGGTTTGAATCTCAGGCTGGCAATATGTGTGGTTTCCACAAGAATATAACAGTTTTCAACATTTATGATAAGAAGAGATGTTTGAGCACTAAATCAGCATATTAGAATGGATTCTGAAGTATCATGTGACACTGAAGTAATGATGCTTGAAATGTATTTTTTATCACAAGAATAGACCAATTTTTAAAGTATATAAAAATAGAAACAGTTTTTAATCAAATAAATTATATAGTCAGCAGTTATCATCAAATACATTCCAAATAAATATATTGTCTTGGGTATTTTTGGTAATCTTATAGTTATTAGTAATTTCCCATAAAGTGAAGAGAGCATTCTCTCTCTCTCTCTCTCTCTCTCTCTCTCTCTCTCTCTCTCTCTCTCTCTCTCTCTCTGTTTACAGTAACTTTGCTAAACACTGCATTTTGGAGCTTGAAAGATGATATCAACACTACAATTCCATTAAGCATGCAGAATATATATATGAATAAATCATTTAAATGTTGGTGGAAAGTGTCACACACAAGCTCTTGTGTTTATGGAAAGTATACTGAAGGCGTCCAAGCTCACAATCGGTATTGTTTCACCTGAGGATTTCGCTGCTCCCTGTACGGCTGCGTTTCTAAACACCTCCTTACTATAAATCTCAAATGTTTCTTTTGTCTGAGTCGAGGGACAAATGCACACACACACACACACACACGTACATAACACATGCCTCTTTCCCAAGGGACGGTGTTGTGGGAGGGTCCTGGAATTCAGGGATCGATGAGTTTCTGAAATGTAAGGCAGGTTTTAGCGTTTTAAGGACAGCTGTTGGCATGATGCTTTATGAGGCTCATTTGAGAGAGAGAATACTGGCATAGCCATTCACACTGAGATTACTTTCATGAATAAATAACGACTCTAATGGGGAAGCCAATATAAAAAGCAACAGCCATCATTACAAATGCTCTAAACACTTATTAGCCATTGAAATAATGGTCGGTTTTCAGGTTTTAAGTTATTTAAGACAAGCATTGTAGTGAATGTTGACTGGATGACACTCTTCTATGAGGACTAGTGCACAAAAATAATCATTCATCAATTTTGTTTGGGTCGTGTCTGTTTACATTTCACTTAATACATAATTGAGTTTCTTCATAGCTGCCCAAGATGGCTCACACTAGTAAACACTTAACACAGTATAACAAAAGTCCACTAAAGGTGAACTGATGTGATCCCAAAAGCAGTTTATTGAATCAGAAAGTGACCAGAAAACAATAAACAAAAGGTTTGGCTTGGCTTAACTTAAATGTGAACATGGCAAACATAAGGACTTAGACAAGGGGAACAAATGACTATCAAAACCAATGAACAACCAGTACGCACAACCACATGCCATGACAATGAAACAATGAGAACTTAAACTGTCACTTAAGGCAAAGGAACAAAATTACAAGGTCAGATAAGAGCAAGGGAAAGACATGACTATGATAAAAGAAAAACGAAATATAAGACATGAAAACAATGAGCATGAAACAAAACCCAAACCCCACATTTCACACGCGTTGTCCAGATGAACTGACATGTTTATTTTTTCAAGCATTGTTACTTTGATTGCCTATAGTTTTTGATTTTCCAGAGGTTTTTGTGAACAAGGTTTGTTTGGCATGTGGGAGGACGATTATGATGTTTGTTCGCTCTCAGGAACAAAAAGCTGTCTGTCATGCGGCCCTAGGGGTGAAATACAGACTTCTGCCATTCACAGAGACTGACAAAGAACTCTAACAGAGATAGAGAGAGTAAGAGAAAGGGAGGGAAGAATATAAAATGAGAGAATGGGTTAATCATTCACTGCGGAGTCTGCGGTACCAGGTCCACTCATAAAACTGCCTCTCAGAATCAGCATTCACATCATTTCAACCCCATCAAATCATCCAGGTGTCCTGATGTGCCCATCCACTTTCAAATCCATCAACTATCCTACGATAAATTTTATTATCTTGGACAAGTGTGGGGCTTTTGGGGAGGTTTGTCACCAGCCCTCTCTATCAGGTGACATTGTTTACACCTGATATTAATATCTGTTTTGAGATGACAAGGTTTAAAAGGTTTAAAAGTGTAAATGGGGTCCGAAATGTGATTCAATCAATCAAATCACATTTGGTAGTCAAAAATGCATGTTACTTATTTGCATTTGTACTGTAACTGGCAATCCATCTTGATGCATCATGCAGAGTGGATGAAACAGCTCCTCACCTATAAAACAAAGCTTTTAAATTAGTTATATAAAGCTTTAACTGAAAATAAACAGCCAATTGGAACTGGAACATGGGTCACATAAGAAGCACATCCAAAACTCACTAAAAACAAACAGAAAATTCTGTTTATGCATCAGTTGAAAAATCCTTTTTTTTCTCTCAATGTATATTTGCATAATGCATCTCAGGTGACCATCTGTGATTCAAACACCCAGATCGTAGATGCTCAAGTCACAGCCCTTACGAAAATTAACCATGGCTTTACTACAAAAAAAAAATTAATAAAAATAAAATTAAACAACAACATGGTAATTATAGTTAAACCATGGTAACCACAAATTAACCATGGTTTTGCTGCACTAATCATAGTTAAACCGTGGTATTTATAGTAAAACTGTGGTTGTACAAATGTTAATCAATACGCCAAAAACCATGCCTATTACACTTTTACTATGATAAAATCATGGTTAATTTTCGTAAGGGAGTAACCAAACAAATAACCCACAATTTGTTGCACATTCAAATGTTCTGCTGGCTTTACCTAAATCCTTTCTATTTTTTGCATCTAGACAAAGCGGAGAGTGTAAAATTAAGCCGAATTCTTCAAAATGTGTGTCAGTATAAACCATGAAAGAGAAAGTAGTCATATTGACAATAGCTGTCATGTTTCTTTCTCTTACTGGCGATAGACATCACAAGCGGCCTGGAATGAAAGCACGGTCTGCTCTTTTTGACAACGGAGATGGATATAACTCAACCTGAGCTGCGCTGAATAAAGTTTCCCTTTGTTGCTGTGCCGTCGCATCGTCCCAGATCTCTCAGTGGATCGAAACTAATCGCTTCCTGGAAACACTTGATAGCGCCAGTAGTGCAGGATGTGTTTGAGGCAAAGCGAGGGATTGAGTTTAAACATAAGAGGATGAGAGTGGTCAGGTTTCAGTTTCAATGCAACAAGCCCTCTATTATATGACATTCTGAGATTGAATCCTTTTCTTGTGCTTGCCTTAGCTTATATCGGACTGACCATTCTTCGTTTAATATTTTCCTCCCCACTTGTATTCCATCACCTCAAATCCTGTTTCCCAGTTCCAATCTCATTTTTTTTGTATCTATTGTGAGGGCATGCATTCTGTCCATTCAGATATGTGGACTCGCACACCATTTCAGTCCCTCTGAGTTGAGGCAACAGCCCCCCAGGGCTGCCTGGGGTCTCTTTACAAGAATAGTAGCTCTGCCAAAGGACCCAGAGCTTTCACTGAGGTCTGTGTCTCATATAGACTAAATTTGAAAGCATTCAGTAATGATCACAACAGTACTGCTTCTGGGACCACAAGCAGTCTTAAGGCATGCTGTCAACTGATGACTAAGGGAGTGCCTTGCTCCTCGTGGAGTTTTACTCTGCTGCACAACTGGCCATAAAGACATACAAAAACAACAGGAAGTGACAGATATAATGGGACAGTGCTGATGGATTGATGGGCAGGGTCGATAGATATGGATAGATAGGTAGGTAGATGGTTGGATGGACATGATCAGATGGGTAGACTGATTGTTAGATAGATGGGTAGGTAGATGATGGACTACATGCAATGGATGGTATTGAGATGGATGGATAGATGAGTAGATAGATGCTTAGATAAATGGAGAGCTGGGTGGATTGATAGATTTATGGGTAGATAGATGTGCATGTATATAATGTACAGATGGTGAGACGGATGGATAGATGGGTAGATAGAGGATGGATAGTTGGATTGATGGTTAAATGGGTAGTTAAATGGGTTGATGGATGGACTGGGTAGATACTGTAGATGTTTGAATAGATGGTTGGACTGTTGGGCAGATAGATAGATAGATAGATAGATAGATAGATAGATAGATAGATAGATAGATAGATAGATAGATAGATAGATAGATAGATATTTTGACCTTTTTATTGTTATTTTATAACTTGGCATAATTGACTTATTCTCTGTTTATTATTTATTCCCTAAGAAGAAATAAAATGTTAACTGATCAAGAGAGAGAGAGAGAGAGAGAGAGAGAGAGAGAGAGAGACAGACTATAGTGCTATAAAATGAACAAGTTATTCAAAAAGGAAATTAACTAAAAGCAAGTTTTCTATCACCTCCTTCCAGTCTTATTCAGACAGCTACTATGCTAGTTTGTATAAATTGTCTGTCATCATGGCAGCATGGTAAGCTTGGATTGTGAATGACAGGCGATGAGTGGTGGAGTGATGAGCGTAAAATCAGGGGGAAATCTATCTGAAGAAATAGCTAAGTAAAGAGGAAGGAGGAGAGAGAAAAAGGGAAAGCTAATCTGACTGTCAATTAGCATGTCCGGCTAAAAAGCCGTGTTTGCAGTGAAGAGAGGGGTTTCCTGATGATGTATGAGAAATGGAAAGATTACATACCAGACGGGTAAAAAAGGATTATACAAGGGAAGAGAGAGACTTATTTTGGCACATGTTTGTTGATGTGCTGTAGCTTTACTCTAACTTCAGGCTGGTGATGAAGAGATAGATTGATGTGTGTTTATGTGTGTGTAAGGAGCTTGAGTATGATAATGGAGAGTAACAGGCTCCAAACGTTATGCAGGCAGTGAGAGATAAGGGCCAGACAGAGCTTGGCTGTTGTCAATGCAATTACCCTCTCTGCCAAACACGGCAAATCAACACACACAATGCACTTTATTGTGTGTTTCACTCTAGGGCACTTAGAAGCAAAGACAGTGACCCCTGTTTCTACACCAGCGGGTATTACGTTAGTGTCCAATACGTTTGTTTGCCCTCTTTGTATTTCTGTACTTTTCTTTATCCCAGGCCATGAATCAACCTTGAAGAAAACTGTATTACTCTTTCACAGCTCAGGAGAATCAGTTATTAGGTTCTCCTACAATTTCTAAGGAGAAATAAAAACAGAAAAAAAAATGTGGAAAAAAAGTAAAGGTCCATTCTCATCAAGAATGATAACTGTAATGAGAACTGTATTAGCATGCCTGCCAGCATGAGGTAATGTTCTGTTTAATATAATTGCACAATGAAGTGTATAGCTGTCTAGTTTGTTCAAGTTGATTGGCATTCAGTGTTTTTGCCGTTTATCAGATGAAAAAAAAATATTCAGAAAAGGATTCCCAATGATATCATTATAGATGTACTGTAGTGTGGACTTCCTAATTCTAAAAAAAACTGAAACAATTTTTAAAAACGTTAAAGGAATTGCTATGGTTATTGTCCTTGGCCCACTTTCGAGCTGTTGGGAAAGAAAATTAGCTAAGCTGAACTTGATACTTGAAAAGCTACCTTAAACTTGAAAGTGACCTTTTAGTAAACTTAGCTAGCTAATTTATATAATTACATTATATAATGTAACTTGTTTATTTGAAGCTATTTCATTGTTTATAAAGGTGTTTGCAATTTTTTTCTCACAATTCGGACTTGTTCTCTGAATTCTGAGTTTATATCTCCTATTTCAGACTTTTCAAGCCAAAAAAAAAAAAATTCAATTGCAGTTTTTAATTATTTTACTCCATGCTAGAAAACAAAATTGTAAGACGTGAACGCAGAATTTGGTGAAAAAGGTGTATTCGATATTCTGACTTTTATTCTTTTTTCCTCAATTACGAAAAAGTCTGAGTCATGAGTTGAAAAGTCATTACCTTTATAAATGTTTTATTACATGGTGGAATCAGGCTTCCGCTGAAGAGCCCACCAGAGACTTGGATTCAGTTTAAACTCTGAAGTATTGCCTTGTCCTACATAAAGGTCCATCTGGCTATGCAGAGAAGAAGTCTGCAGAGGCTGAGCTGGACATTGTGTAGTAATGAAGCACTTGGGACCCTTTTAAGTTGTTGTGCCTTCCTGCAAGTAGACCAGATCACTGTTGGGTGACGCACTTCTTCACACAATTTACTTTTGAGTTAGTTGTGTTCTTAATATAGAACTTATAGATGAATAAATTACAAGTGTTACACTAGCTTTTTTTTTTTTTTTTTTTTTGAAGCTGCAAAGAGTAATATTTACTTGAACACATGAGTAAAAACTCATTATACTTATTTGTACAAATTGATGAGCAAAGCATTTGGTGTACAATTGATGTTTTGTCTGTATGTTTAACCAGAGTCTGGCAGCTACAAAGAATGATGGGGAATGTAGTTTGTCAGGCAAGCATGTCACCTAAAAAAAAAAAAAAAACGGGCTAATTGAGTAGCATTTTCTAGCAAAGAACTATTTTCCCTCAATTGATTACAATGTTGTGAAGAGTCATTCCAGTGTGGCTTGAAGATATCCATGCGATCTCAATATGTCCGCCCCCATGAGAAGTAGCCAAACTCAAGTAAAACTTTTCCTAGTCCACTGATAGAGCTGGAGTCTTAATCTCATGTGAGTGTATACGTCATTGTCTTACTTGTAGCTTCTTTAGTTGCAGTTAGCTTCTGGATTTTTTTTTATGGAATTTTTAATTTTAACAACTTTTTTGGATGTTAAAGACTGAAAGAAATGGCATAGCTGTTCCTTTGAAACTTGTAAAACGTACCTACTTTGAAAAAGTACAGTTTACAGTGTATTTAAAATGAATATATATATATATATATATATATATATATATATATATAAGAAGCTGAAACTCACAAACAAACACCTGTCTTTACGGTAGCTTGGTCTAATTTTCCTCTTCCTGTACCCGACTGCCAGCTATGACATGGATACAGGATTCCCTACCAGCACCAGGGACATGCCATATGCTTCACCAGGACGGCAGCATATGTGAACCTCAGCATTATTGGAACACACCCACACACTTATATATATATACACATGTGCCTGCAAACCATACCTGTCACTTCAGTGCGCATTGCTTCCGCTGAGCACTTCATTTCAGCCGGAGACAAATTATTGTTGAAGTGTGCAATTTCAGTTCCGCTAATGTTGGAATTGCTTAACTCTAGAAAAAGATCAAGTTGAGAAATGCTCAGCTTTATGCAAATTAGATGCTAAAACGCTGGAGATTGTGGTGCGTTTAGTGTTTAAATCCTATATTTATAGGCAGTGTAACACACTTGATTAAACATGAAGTGTTAAAGTAGAAAGACTATTGCAGTATTTTGTTGTAAAATGTACTCCTATGAGCTTTGTTTTATTTACATAAAACTTTTTTTTATAGTGATATGGAGACTTTTCAAGCCTTTATAGTTTTAGAGAAATAGGTGAATATAGATGTGGGTTTCATCATCTTTTTGGAAGCATGACTCTATCGTCAGGTGTGTGTGTGTGTGTTTGTGAGTCTATAAACAGATGGAATTGGTGACCGCGGAGGCCGGAAGTATCAGCGGGGATCTCTTCCCTTGTGTCCCGCCTCTGCCCACCTCACCTTGGGCCAACTGTGTTTGTCTGCCTGGTCATGACAGGTGATGTCACCATGATACCATATCAAACAGAGTGTGACCTGTCTTTTCCTCTGTTCATCTTTCTTTTTCTTTCTTTTCTTTCTTTGGAGTGGTAAATGTACAGTTTATAAGCATATTGATAATAATTATGCGTATTGTTTATTGAAGTGAAATGTAAATAAATGGTCTTGTGTTTATTTGTTAGTTTTTCTCTATTGTAATATTAATAAATGAAAGAATGTGATGTGTTTTTAAATTGTTTAATATTTATAGGTTAGAATAAAGGTGATTTAAAGGTTAGTTATATATTTCTGTTGGTTCTTTCTTCTTCACTTCCTCCCTACCTTTTTTCATTCTTGTTTTTTTTCTTCTTCACAAATGTGATCAGTTGCACAAAAAACCCAAGATGTTTCATACAGGAAATTTATAGTCAGGAAGTTTGTTGTTTTTGCATAAACGTCAAAGTGCTTAAACAGTACAATAAATTCATAAGTTCAAGTCTGTTTTTGTCTGATGCTGTAATCTGAAATAAAATGTTTTGGATGTGTATTTTCTTTATATGAAGTGGACAGACAACCTACCCATAATAGCACAAATATGATGTCTCACTTTAAAAAGCATTTGACAATGTGAGAAAATGATTAAAATAAAAAAGTCACATGTAGATTTTTTTTTAATTGATTGCATAACAAACATAATCAGATTGTTTCATTATATATTTATATTCATATACAGTAACCCTACATCCTCATATATCCTTTTAGAAATTGTATGATAATGAATAATTTCTTATTGTTCCAGTATTTTAATAATTGCCTTGAACTTCTTAGTGACATAACCACCTTAATATCACACATTCTGCAATCATCACAACAATCCAGCTAGAATATGGTAATGTTAACATAAATGCGTGTGATGTAGTAAGAAAAGTAGACATCAGAGCAAATTATCAAGATTACCCAAATTATCCCTAATTTTTCCATCTACAACTTTCTGATGTTTTTATGTGATTTTGACAGTGAACAAACAACAAGGGCAAAAAACTGATGGAAAATGGACTACAAAGTGTGGGGGGGGGGGAGCTGATATTCTGAGGACAACATGGGGTTAAACTTCAAAGATGCTAGAGGAGAGGAGAAGGACACATGTCAAACATTGACAAAGAGAAGCTTTGGCACATTAGGGCACTCATAGCAGAATCTCTGGAGCCCAGAGCCTTCGTGTGAGTGTGTGTACCCGCTCTCTGTAGCTGATTGGCATGGTGGAGGTTATTTTGGGCGGCTCTAGGATGCAGCTGTCTTATGCAAAGGAAAGAAGCTGAAAGGTTTAAGATGGAGATCTAACTCAATGTCCTGCTACAGATGGGCTACACACACACTCAAACTCATCATGCATCAGTCAATAAATTGAATCATACCTCACATCCATTCCCATCACCCATCAAGGTGAAATTTATCAGATTAAAGGATTTTATATAGGACGGGCAACGCTGAATGACAATCAAATCTGGTCTAAATTGTGTGTGTGTTTTTGTCGATAGCCAGTGTAAACGATCAGGTTGGCTGTTGTGCAGATGGTCATAGGGTTACTGGGAGTACTGATCCTCCTCTCTTATGCAGGCTGTAATTGCATGTTGTGTTCTGCATCTGTCCCGCCGCTGATGAATGGGAGGGAGAGGAGATGTGGTCAGGAATATGAATGTCTTTCCTCTGGCTCGCATACACACTCAATCCACCCCACTCTATTCTGCACACACACTTCCTCTGAATCTCAGTCTAGACACTTCAAAAGAGCACATAGCAAATTGTAGTGTACTCTGAAAAAAAATATGCTCTTCACTACTTTTGTTTCAATAAAAAAAGTTTTTTTTTTCCTTTATAGGGCTTATGAGTTGGCTGTATTATTCTTTGGAGATTTAAAAAGTCATTGATGCTTCATCATGGGTTCCTCAGATTACACTAAACATATAAGATGTATAAAAACCCTTTCAAAATTGTATTTATATTTCACAATTGTGACTTTTACTTGATTGTGACTTTTTGTATCTCGCAATAAGATTATTTTGAAATATGACTATTTCATAGTTGCAGCTTTATTTCTCCAGATTGTAACTTTATATCTCACAAAATCTTACATTTAGGACTTTTACCTCATAGTTGTTACTTTATCTTGCAGTACGAATATATCTCAAAGTTGTGGCTGATTTCTGACTCTTGCAATGTGGCTTTAAATCATAAAATTATGGCTTTTTCTCATTATCGACTATCAGGCAATATTAATATACCTAACAATTATGGCTTTGACCATCTTTTAATATGACTGTTTCTAGCAACTCTAACTTTATTTCTCCTTATTGTTATTTTCTCATCTGATTCTACATCTATCTCACAGTTGTATCTTTATTTCTTCCCACTGTAATTTTATATCTCACATTTAGGTGACTTCACACTTACAATTAAAACTTAATTTCTTGTAACTGTTTATTTATCTCACATAATTGAGACTGTATCTTAAAATGTGACTTTCATATTTGAAACTGTTTTTTAAATATCTCACAATTCACTTTACTCTGAGACGGAAACAGGCTTCAATGATGTCACTTTTTTAAATGATAGTACAAGCTCATTTTCAAGTGAAACAAGTGAACTGACTTTATACATCAAAAAAAAAAAAAAAATCATCTAAAGTCTGGAATACACTACACAATTTCTGCACCAATTTTCTGCCAATTTACAGTCTGGAGAAGTTGACACTAGTTGCTGAAAGGCAGAGCCAGTCTGCAGATTTGAGCTGAGAGATTCCATAGAAAATCGAGTAGTGTATGATGGTCTATAGTTCCATCTAGTCAAAGGATATCAAACATGTTTCATATTATCAGCCAATTTAAGAACACACTGTTTTCCTGTTCCATGTGTTTAAAAGTCCTGTAGTGTATTCCAGCCTTAAAATGAAAAACTGTTGCAAAAATGGCTCTGAAAAGTGCAGTCAGTTCTGAAAAATACCATAGTATTTTGTTTGTACGTAGATGCCATTTAGTTTATCCAATGCAATGAAATTGACATTTTAATCTGTGCCTAAAGTGCTCAGATACTTTTTGTGGCCATTATAGATACTTTTCTAAAGAACTAGCTAATAAAAGGTTATTTGTGAAAGTGTAAAAGGCTCTCCGATGGCATCAGGCTGTAAAAACCCTATTTGGTTTTAATGGGAACCTTTAGTATGAAATTACTGAATGGGGGAGTCTTCAGCCTATACAAAGTTGAGATAGAAAACAGGTGCTAATGATTTGTTGTGGGTTTCCATCAAGCTAGAACACTATCAGACTATAATTTGCGTTTTGATCGACTCTGAAAAGTCTCAAGATTCTGACTCTTATTTCGTTTTTAATATGTTTTCTCTCCCTCATTCCTGCCTTTCTGTTCCTACTTTCCCCCTCACTTTACTGTGTTTTAATGAAGTTTAAGGCGAATGCATTAAATTAGATGGAACGGTAATTACGGAGTTCTCCGACTTACAATTGCTCAAGCTGTTTTGACATAAGTTATGATTTGCCGCCAACACGTTTTAGCATGAACAAAGTGGCATTTACTCAATCTGTCAGTTGTTTGCAGTTTTTCATAATGTGTTGTGATGAGAAATTAATAGTTAGTCAGCTTCACAAAAGGCAATGTACCTTGGCAGCTTCTTCTCTGCCTGAGAAAGTGAAGAATGAGAGTCTGGAAGTGTCGCATGCTCAGCTTCTGTTTTTCGCATTGGTTGACCAACCATTTAATGTCCTTCATAAGAAAGAATCTAGTTATCTATTTCTATTTTCTTCCTCCATTCCTCTTGGACAGTAATATACTGTATGTATTACAACCGACTTGCTGGTTAGTCATGGTCTGTTAGACCACTGTAGTCTCTGAGACCAGTTCTTCTCATGCAGCATGATTAGAAAAAGTTATGAGGTATGAACCTGATAATTCAGTTAAAATGACCTCTCTCAGACTCCTAAAATAACCATTGAGGCTTCTTCAATTCCTTTAAAAGTTCATTCAGTTCAGCTTTTTCCCACCTCATGGACGTTTTAAGAAAGTAAGTGATTCATTCCCTGCGCCGTCAACCCAGATGCCAAACCTGAGTCAGCCCTTACTCTTACCTCTCCATTTCCCACATATCGTTCCCTGCCAAGTGCTATGTTCTTTATGACCTCCTCTGCCACATCTAATGTGGGTCCCATTAAAATCTCAACCACCTTTTAATAAACCTCCCTGTGAACTTTCATGTGCTCTGATTCTCAATCGTCATAGGTAGGCCTTCCAATTTCTCTCGAAACCTGTATGAATTATTCGCAATATTTCTGCCACTTTTACATGGCGTCATCTCCATGTGATTGACACCTTTAAATATGTGCAGACAACATATTTATTCATCGGAGAGATGGAGCAGAAAAACGCAAAGATCTAATTATACTGATCAGTAAAAGCTGGAAACAAGCACTCGTAAGAGATATGTCCAGCTGGGCTTTTCATTGTTTTTCACTGGGTTTGGCAGTGTGGACTTTAATGAATGCCTCCAGGACGTGTTTGAAGACTATTTCAGCCCTATCGCGTGCCCAGGAAAAGCCTCCTAAATTGGGCTGTAGCTCATCATTCAGACTCCCAGCTTGTGCAGAGCTCCCAAGTAAAAGCCTAGAGAAAGCGAAAGGAAAATAAAGCAAAACAAGGTCCTCAGAGAATTCCCAAACCTCCCTTTTGTCATTCGAAAGAATAACTGCATTTAAGAAACGCTGATCTCTATGTCATTCTCTGTGCTGGAGAAACGGAAACCATGCAGCTTCTGAAGTCGTTCTTATGCATAATAAAACTATTCTGCAAAAACCGACATGTAGAGATTCTGTCTCTAAAGACTCTTTAACTTGGGCGCCTATACTGTTCATGAATCAGATCTTAATCCTGTTAGGCGATTCCCCAAATACAGCAGATGTAATATTGCAGCTGACCTCAGTTCAGCTGTACGGGGAGCTTTCAGTCTTACTGAGAATATCATGTTCACCTTTTGTAGTTTTTTAGTAGTACATATTCAGTGCGAAATCTGTTTATTCAGAAAACGATAAGCTCACTTATTAGCGCATAAACATGAACTGCCATGTCTGACAGATATTCATAATATGAATATTTCACTGTTTTAATCATGCATGGAGGCTTTGAAATGCATCACGAGTTGTTTGTGTGAATCTCAAGCTTGTTTTGAGTTTGCAACAGCCTTGTGGCTAAAGCAGAAGGCCCTTGGTCCAGTCCACATGGGGTGATGAACGACCGGTGTGGCATGCTCACTCTGAGCAGCATTGTCAGGTATGAAAAATGACATTATTACGGTTACGCCGTTACCATGGATCCTGTCAGAGGGCTTGAAAAACACCAGCAGTGTTCATGATATTCTGTCACTCACAGCTTGGCTTGAGTATGAGTGAAGCTTGATGGGAAAACCAGACAGAAGCCAGAGATTTTTCTCTTACTCTTCTTCAGTAATGATCATTTTCCCGAGGAACATTAATTTCTCTCTCTTTCTGAATTAAGATTTATTGATGTTACTGTGTGTAATTTTATGCATGTTAAAAATGGTTATAAAGGATTGCATTCGCATTGATGCTGAATGAGTGACTCATGGGACTTTTAGTACATATTTAATCTACTTTTACAAGTGAGGGCTGTATAACGCTCCTATACTTTTTATATGAATGAGTAACGACCAAGGCAATGAAATAGGCATCATACTGTTCAACATTCTTTAGAGAGATAACAAGGGATTCAGATTGTTCACCTTCACCACACAAAGGTAGATACACAAATTTTAATGAATAATGTTCTGATGAAGAAACTTTCAATCTTGAAAACTGACATAATTTACTCACCTTCATGTCATTCTAAATCTGTATTGCATACTTTCTTATGTGTAACATAACATATATAAATAATAATAATAATAATAATAATAATAATAATAATAAACTGTATTTTCATATAATGAACTTCAAAGGGCTGTAGAACAACCCCATTGATTTTAATTAGATGGACAAAAAAAAAAAAAAAAAAAAATATATATATATATATATATATATATATATATATATATATATATATATTTTGAGGTCCACATAAGAAAATAAGCTTTAGGGTGAGTAAATTATGCCACAATGTAATGTTTATATTTTAAGATGATCAAGTCAGGTGTCCAAATGGTCCTGGGCTGCATTTCTCAAAAGCATCTTAAGCTAATTTGATCGTAGAGTCAATTGGTGGCAATGGTTCTATGATCTACTAAGGCTTAAGATGTTTTTGGCAAACACAGCACTGTCTGGTACTACTTATACACCTGCCCATAGACCCAGATCACGACCTTTCAATCATTATTTCAGATTTAATGCAACATTCCTGAAGGCATAACATTGCTGGCAAAATAATGTTTGTCCTGAAAAAGAAGTTGAACATAATAAATTATGAAAAGCTCCACATCAACCCTGCAGAATTTCAAATACATTGATCAGTCATATCCAGCTTCCATGCATGCTGAAACGGCCCTTTTGATATCCTCCTAGGCCAGTCTCCAATGACTAGGATCATTTCTAAGGAATGTGTCTCTGTGGTTTGACCTCCAGTGGAAAGAGTTTGAATAAAGATGTTCCTTTTCATTTTCTGTAAATTGATATGCGTTTTATATTCAGCTGTGGTCTTGCACTTAAACTGCCGCCTGTGGGCTGATGCAGCACGTCTAACACCAGCTCAAACGTCCTTTATAGATTCAAAGTGTGATCCCGGTGGAATATTTAGAAATTCTAAATTTTTACTGAGGTGTGAGTTTATCATGCTTAGGCGATGAAATGAAGGGGTGCACAGTCTCTAGAGTGGCGTGCAAATATGCTCATCAACACTGTCAGCTTTAGCTCACGGGACTGAAAAAGATATGACTGGTAACCATGGTGATACAGAAGCCTGTCATATTTTGGCGCCATTTCTCTAACAGCCCAGGGCAAGGAAATGCTCTGAACAAAAGTCCCTAAATTGACTATGATGGTGCTGAACACTACTATTCTGGTTCATTCTGTTTCAAACATAGTGCATGGTCACAGTACAGAATGCTTAAATTAGGGAATCCGGTTAGCTTTGGAAATTAATTAAGTTTAGCATGGTGTGGTTTTGTGTGAAAGCGAGTGTGGGTTGCCCATGACATTCCTAAAGTAGATTTGCTTTTCCTAAAGGAAACATAACTTATTTTGCAGCATTGCAAGCACTGCTGTGTAACTGAAATGCTGTATCACAGCCATTGTGATGGTGAATGAAAAGGTGGCTTATAAGCCTCTGAACGTTTTTTTTTTTTTTCTATACATTTTCTATTTGCATGTATGTCAACCCTCTTGATATACACTAAACCAGAATAACTATTATTTGTTTTTTCCTAGAAATTTTATCAAACATCTAAACAACCTCACAAACTAACAAATAAAGCAAACATCTCTGTTTTGTTTTCCATGCTACACCAAAGTTCACAGTATTCTTGGGAAGTGTCATAGATAAGAAACACAATACGACCCATCGCAAATCAGTAATGCAAATATTACAATTATTTTGAATTGGGAGATTGAAACATGAATATTATTTCTAGCAGGCTACAACAAAAACAAAGTTTAAAATGTGAATTATGTGAATGCATTTAAGCTGAATTGCAGAAAAGTGTATAGAAGGAGGAGAATATCAATACAGTTCTGCGTTTCAAGCACTGTAATAAAGAGGAAGAGAGAGAGAGAAAAAAATCCCGTAAACATAATTAAAATTGGTTATAAGCACTTGATTCGCGTTGTCAATAATCAATAACGCGGCAGAGCAACTGTTGCTGGTTGCTGTCCATGGTGCTGAAGTGAAAAACCCAACAAGCCTTGAGATCATAACGCTCTTTTTCTCTCGCACAACACTGAATCTGTGATATGTCTACGTGACTAATTTGGAAGACAATAGAGAAGAGGAAGGCTGTGCGCCAGGAAATCCATCACGGGGACGCGCACACAAACTCACATGGCGCTCTAAGCTGCCGCAGCTGTCTTGGTTCCCTGGTTAATATATATATATATATATATATATATATATATATATATATATATATATATATATATATATATATATATATATATATATATATTCTCAACAAGCTAATAGAATGAAATTTTATTATTATTTCATTTTTCAGTCAAGCTATTTTGTTTTAAATATGTATATTTGGAAACATTTGTAGGTGTCAAAACGATTAAACACGTTATATCCATTACAGTCGACGAAGTTCCTGACAGAATTGGCACGGCTATTTATAGAAATTGCATTTCCTCTTTTCAGCCATACTTATATTTGTCACTGACCCATGTATAGAGAGCTGCAGCACGTACTGGATAATCGCATTTGGAGTTTGCTGATTGTGTTTGTCACAGAAAGAAACCTTCACGACTCGAATCCAGTCGGTCTTACAGGTCAAATCTAACATCACCTCTGAAAACTGTCTCCATCTAGCGGCTTTCCCCTTGCACATCTATCAGTGCTGCATGGGACTCAATAACCTGAGAAGTGAAAATATCCGCAACGCTTTCCCTCAGTCTCTCAGCTCAGGGTTAAGCACTTCACTGAATTCCAGCGAAACTTTGATTAATAATAATTCAAAGAATACCCTTGAATAACTTTATACAGTTCGCTATGACGTTCGTTTCATTTATGACAGAATACAGTTCTACAAATAAGCATTTAAACGTAACACTTCGTATGGTACATTGCACACCATTCACACAGACTGTGTAACATTCATATGTGTTAACTAATGCCCATAGCACGTGACACGCCTCCAATGCGCCGTGAGCAGAAGCAACTTGGGCTCCACCGCAGACTCACAGATCTTCGTCGGAAGCGGATGAAGCAACTTCCAGCGAATCATTTGTCACGGGTTTACTTTTGATCGGGTTGCAGACAGACTCTGCGAAGCAGTTCTTGGGTCATTGGGTTAGACTTAAGAGGACAGGAAAGTGTCATTTTCTGCTTGTAAAACAGTACGCGCTTTTGCCAGGGTGGTCTTCTCTTTCTATGAAACGACCACTGTGGCAGGTTTCTCTAAGAGCGTCAATGTCAAACACAAAAGCTGTGGACGATAAAAAGGATGTCCATGGACAACGTGAATCCTCTACCTGACTTCTAAACTTGTTGCATTTGGTCTAAAACACCTCCGGTAGCGCGTTTCGGATACTTGTTTGTGCATAACGGCAGGAGATCTATACAAAGTGGACTATAACTGATGAGCTGTGTGTAAAAACCTGCACTTTTACATAAATATCCATTTATGAGGAGGTAAGTTATTTATCTTGCTATTGAGCAATAGGATACACTGTAAATAAAAAGAAAAAAAGAAAAGAAAAAAAAGCATGCATTGCTTCCTCAGCCATTTGTATTTGACCGAAAAGCCTTTTTTTACTCTTGCATAGTGCATATATACTGTACATCACCATTCATTTCTACGCCCACTGTAATTCCACCTTGACATTCGAATGCTTTGATGTTGATAAATAATATGACTCATTATGCAGTATTCTCCTGCACGTGAGCAATAGCCTTCCTTGAACTTCACATCGAGTGATTGCGCATTGTGTCTGTCCAGATGCCCCTTCTGCTCGTGGAGGACTTGTGAAAGCAAAACCTGCTTCAGTCGCACCGGGTCGCGCACATTGGGTCAGCATGGCAGCTGGAGTCGCCGCTTGGCTACCGTTCGCGCGCGCTGCGGCCATAGGATGGATGCCCGTGGCGAGCGCCCCAATGCCGCCGCCTCCACGGGAAATGAGGAGAGGTCAGGACGGTTTGATCATGTTGAACGTCAGCGGCACAAGGTTTCAAACTTGGCGGAATACTTTGGAGAGGTACCCCGACACCTTACTGGGAAGCACAGAGCGCGACTTCTTCTTCCACGAGGAGACCAACGAGTACTTTTTCGACCGCGACCCGGACATTTTCAGGCATATCCTCAACTTCTACCGAACCGGGAAGCTGCACTACCCTCGCCACGAGTGCATCTCCGCCTATGACGAGGAGCTGGCCTTCTTCGGCATCATTCCTGAGATAATAGGGGACTGCTGTTATGAGGAGTACAAAGATCGCAGGAGGGAGAACACGGAGAGAATTCAAGACGACGAGGAGAACGAAAACAACAACGATTTGGTGCTGCCCGAACTGTCGTTCCGCGAGTCCATGTGGCGCGCGTTTGAGAACCCGCACACGAGCACCATGGCGCTGGTGTTTTATTACGTCACTGGCTTTTTCATCGCCGTCTCCGTTATGGCCAACGTGGTGGAGACTGTCCCGTGCAGCAGCGGGCCAAACCGGGCAAAGGAGGTCTCGTGCGGTGAGCGCTACGCCCTCGCGTTCTTCTGCTTGGATACGGCCTGCGTAATGATCTTCACCGTCGAGTACCTGCTTCGTCTGATCGCCGCGCCCAGCAGGTACAAGTTTGTCAAAAGTGTTATGAGCATCATTGACGTTGTGGCCATCATGCCTTACTACATCGGCTTGGTCATGACGGACAACGAGGACGTGAGCGGGGCCTTCGTCACCCTGAGAGTCTTCAGGGTCTTTCGGATTTTCAAATTTTCGCGGCACTCCGCGGGACTGCGCATCCTGGGGTACACGCTGAAGAGCTGCGCGTCCGAGCTGGGCTTCCTGCTCTTCTCGCTCACCATGGCCATCATCATCTTCGCCACCGTCATGTTCTACGCGGAGAAGGGCTCCTCCGCCACCAAGTTCACCAGCATACCGGCGGCTTTCTGGTACACCATCGTTACCATGACAACGCTGGGGTGAGTCGATGTTGCTGTGATGCGCAAACTTACTGAATGAGCTTTTGCGCGTATGATCTGCTGTCATTACTGCTTCCATGTAGCCCATTTACACCAACGCGTTCCAAAAAGTTGAGAGCTGGCGGTCGGAGATAGAATACATCAACGGCAGGGGGAGATCAATAAAACTGATATAAATCTAAGAAATAGACTCCCCCTCTCTGTCTCCTCTCTCTCTCTCTCTCCCTCTCCCTTTCTCTATCTGGCCCATTAGTCAGGGGCTATCCATGACGGTCTCATTACTTGAAAAGAAAAAACCTATCAAGCTACATAAAAACATATACAATTTAATATAAATATAACCGGTAATTCATATTACTTTTTTTTTATATTATGAATAAAGTATTTAGAATAATTGCAAAATAAAATACTGAAACTTTAAGCAAAATCTTACCTGAATACACTAGTGAGTAAAATGATTAAAGCATTGGCTGTGTAGTTTATATATAAATTTGCTGTGTGAAATGTCAGTAACTACGCTTTTGAATATTTTACGGACAGTTTAGGAAATGAGGAATATGGTTTTAGAGTTACTTCTCCTTCACATTTCTTAATGTAATCACTGTAAATGAAAAAGTGTGCTTCTGTTATAAAACACCTCACCAGTGTCAGTCAGATTGAGCATGGACTCATCCTTCCTTTGGATGCCTTGCTTGTTTATAACGAACCGTCTCAAAGCATCTTTGGCACATTGTTGTAATTTTCACACAGTAAGTGAACATACTGAGAGACAGCTGATTCATGTGACGTTAAGCACTGAAGGCGATTACAATAATGCATTCCCTATTGAGGTGTTATTCATTCATTAATCCCATCACTCAATGCCTCAGCATGGCTTCTCCAAGCCTCCCCCTGTGCAGAGCATGCGCTCTCCATGGTGCTGAATCTGCTCGCCACATGTTGCGGTGGCCCCAAGATGCACTTTGTTGCTCAGGAAACGTCTGCTTCTTTGCTGGGAGGCCGACACGGTCCTAAGTCACACTCGAGGGGATTAATCAACCCTTATGCTCCAGTACACATCCCACACTTTGATCGACACGCCTTTGAAGTGCATTACTTTGAGTGTGTCACAACTTGTGCTGTGAGTTTTAATCTGACGCCTGTGCCTGGCTGATATGATGCACCTTTCAGATGTTAATGTTTTTGGGAGACATTTAGTTTTGGAGTGTTTTTTTATTTTTTATTATTTGGTTTTTAAGACTTGTTTTATACTCTAGTTCAATAATGTTTGGTTCACAGCATCTGTCTGCTTCTATACATATATATGAATTCAAGTCTGTGTATGGTCTTTGATGTACTGAATGTGACTAATGTTGTCTTTGACACAAGAAATGTTAGGCCTCCTTCTTTAGACACCCTGAACCTTTAATAATAAGAAAATTTGGTTGCCAGAGTGATGGGTAATGCATGTCATGATATATAAAGAATTATGGCTCACAGAGTTCGAATCAGTCCAATTCCCCTTCTACTTTCTTGTCAGGTCTGCATTGTCCTGTAAAGAAAATATGAGGTTTGGAGACATCAGGAGCAAAAGCAGAAAAAAAGAGATCCATTGTGAGTGAGAGAAAGAGAAAGTTTAGTTTCAGAGCGTATTGGCACATCTTATTGTGTGCAATTTGTGTCTTGCCGTTCCTTGCCCGTCAAATCGGATGACATCAATGAGAAAATGAAATTGCTTGCAAACGCTCTGCACCAGCTTGATGTTGGGAGGGCTGTGTGTGTGAGTGTTAGGGAGAGATGATCACTTGTTGGAGCCAGCTGGTTATGAACTATGTCTTCCAAACAGACCCACAGCTGCAGGGCTTCAGTGATGCAGCCCATATACTCATCTCCTCTCTCTGCAGGCAGGCATGCTGTCCCTCATTTCAGATTTTATTGCAATGCCTCAGTGAGCCCATCAAGATGAGCACTCAGGGGGGTAGTCGCTACAGCAGAGATCTGACCTTGTAAAGTCAAGTTCATCCTGTGACGGCAATAGCCAACGATTGGGCTTTGAAGTCGATGCTGTGTCTTGAGACTATTTCATGATTGAGTGGCTACATTTTGATGTGAAAGAAAAGTTTCACATTGTAGACACAGTTTAATGTTGAGACTGTGGGGTTTGGATGAACCTTGTTTCTAAGGTATGAGATCTCATCCTCTTATTGTCTTTTGATTGTCTAATTCATCCATCTCCTCTTTGTCATATCTGAAATCTCATTCCCTTCCCATTTCTCCTTAAACACATACTGTAAGTGAATGGCCAGTCTAGGCATTACTAAACGACTTTACCTGCTCTGACTGAACAAGAGCCTGGCTCTCTAAATGTATGCATCACTTTTTAATGCCTCATTTCCTAGACTGGATGATAGGGATGGATCTGTGATTCAGAGATTTATTTACACAAGTTGGGTGTTTTAGATTAAGTGAACCTGGTGTTGGGTTTGAATTACTAGTAATTGTGATGTTCCCTCAAAGAGCAACTGATAATTGAGAACATTTCGCCCATAAGAAAGGTTTTTGCTAAGATAAAAGCCAGCGTTAAAGTGAAAGTTATGCTTGCTAGATTATACTCAAACCTTAGGAACGTTCAATCTGTCTGTGTGAGAAAGATCAACAATTATAATTATCCGTAAAGATAGCCTCTATCATGCACGACTCTATTTAAGTTACCTAAATGTTTCAACCAGTTTTAGCCCCAAAAGATATGGGTACACGCACCAGGGTCTCTTGCTCATCTCAGGGTTTTTGGAACAAGTGGCTTCTTTTATCTTTTGCTCTGCTTAAAGTATGCATAGAGCTTTTCTGTCTGGTAGGGTAAGATATGCTGCTTATCTCCCAATTAACATAATGTCATGATGGAGAAAACAGAAATCGCATGGATGTTGTTTTAAACGTGGCTCCGAAGTTCCAAATCAATTTATTCCACAATATGTCACAATGTTTCCCCAAGAATTTAAACCGAAGCACAGTCATGACCATGACATGACTTTAGACCAGGGTGCTGGAGGGCCACTTTCATGTAGAATTGAGATCCAACACAGCTGCCTGAAAGTTTCTAACGTTCCTACATACTTTTGATTTGACTGGTTCCTGTGTGCTTAATTGGGGCTAAAGGTATACTCTGCTGGACTCTTGCCCTACAGGAGCAAGATTTGACACCTTGCCTTAGACTCACTTGGCGAAGCCACAGAACAAACCCATTCATTGAATTCCATTTTCCTGTAATCCAGCATGAATATTCAGCCATCACTGAGTCCTGCTCTTCCCAAAGGGGAATGTATGGATGGAGCAGGAAAGAGATGGGATGTGACTTTGGTTCACAGCACGGATGGCTTCCACTTCACTGGCCTCTATTGCCTCTTTAATGGACTCATTTTCTGGCACAGGCTGATTTTGCCCAGCTCAATTAAATCAGCAGCATTTTAATTGGCTTATGCCATGTCAAACGGGATCTATTAAGTGAGCAGCTGTCAGAGCTGAAGACATGCAGATATGAGCATGAGGGAGAGAGAGAAAGGTGAAGAGGGGTAAATACATCAGCTTTAAAGCACTCGGGTACAATGATAATGTCTTGTAAATGAAATGCCCCCATGATCCTCTAAAATACCCATCATTCTTTTCAATGAAATGCACTTCCCTCCGTTCATTGTCCAATCCTCCAATCCTTTTTTGTCCTCTCACGCTTCTCCATCTTCTCCTGTGGGGTTTTGAAGCCGTATAAAGAGTCCTACTGAGAGGCTGTAAAGAGATTGATGGAGTAACATAGAGTGTCTATTAAGTCACCCTACATCAGGTCAGTTAAGGCCAGAGGCTTCAACAGCCGCCGGCTACGTATCCCCTCCCTGGGATATGCCACATAAGACAGGGATTTGGTGGATTATTCTTCCATAATCATTGTGGTCAACGCAGGTTAAGCAATAGGCTTAATTTCTTCTAAGGGAAAAGATCATAAGTTCATAGTGCACAACCGAAGAGGCTTTGGTGTGGTTTTCAACACTGCGAACAGGGCGAAAGGTTGTTTCCTTGAGAGGTCATGCAACAGGGATGTTATAAAGTCAGGGCTTGGTACAACATGTGAAAGGGACTCATTATTGTGTCTGAAAGAGCATTGCGGTGTGGGGTTACCCTCATTAGAGCACCTTTACCAGACACTGCAAAGCAAGAGCACTGCCCGGAGAAATGCACTGATGCAAGTTTATTATTTATGATCCCGGGCCACTCAAGTATGTTCACCTAAGACACAACAGGGTGATCGCAAAGACTTAATGCCCCGTGCTTGGCTGATTAAAGGAACCGTTCACCATAAAGCTCTGTCATCATTTACTAACCCTCATGTTGTTCCAAACCTGTAAAACCCCATGACTATGAACAACCCCACTGACTTGCACTGTATGAACAAATAGAAGACCATTTTCAAAAGTCATATTGGTTTTTGAAAGACACGAAGGTGAGTTCCTGATGTCAGAAGTCATAAGTTCTATCTTTGGGTGAACTATACCATTAAACCCTTTAGGTGGGAATCATTGTTTGAGGTTTTGCATTTATGCCTCAAAATAAATAAACGAATAAACTCCTCTAGCTTATGAGCCCACAGTGTTCTGCAGAGGACTGATTTATAATTGCCACATTCCACCAAGGTAATAAGTGTTTCATATAATGGGCGCAGAGAAAAGAAAAAAGTGTTTTGACCAAGATTTTTTGTTCCACAGATGTACATGACATGTTTCATGGCCCAAATAGGAGCATGAGAGAAAAGCTGTATTTGAAAGATTTACACAGTAGTACAGCCACAGGGAAATAAAGAGCCTAGAATGAAGTAATTAAAGGCTCTTTGTCATGTGGAATAACCCCTGTGGTGTTGCTGTAGAGGCGCTAACTCTATTCATCCATCCATTTCATACTCGTGCTATTACTCCACACAGAGAGGCTAATTGGACTAGTGTCTTTCTCCTTAACTCTCGTTCTGCCTTCCTTTTCTCCTACCATCCTTGTCCTTACCCAACCTTTCTTTTATTCCACATTTTTATTTGCTTCCACTCTCTGTCTTCATTCTCTCTGATGGTTCAAACACCATAGAAAAAGTGCGTTGAAAGTGGAGCGTGCACTCTTCAGATGGCTGCCTTTAATCAGTTGAATGAAATGGACAGAGGGCTTTCTTCCTCCTCCCCTTTCAATTAAGTTTTTTTCCATTTCATTTTTAATTACTTGGCCTGTCATCACTGAAAAAAAGCAGTAATGGTGCTGTCATGGGAAGGTTTAAGCATTTAAGCACAAAGGGTTAAAAATTTTTCCTTTGAAAAGCGAGGTAGTTTTTAATCCTGAATATGTTGTTCTATGTTTGAGACTGTTCATACTTGAAACTGTATTCCCTTGAGACCACAATTTGGGGTTAGCGCAGTACTTACTGTGCTCTAGGGCTTTGTAGTCCAATATATGCCATTTTATAAGCATGAAACATCTATTATCCCATAATTTAAAGATGCCTTAACCCAAATGGGATAAAAATGTATCTGACCATGTGAAATGGCATATTTAGACAAAAAGAAGCTCACCACGCACTTTCATATCATTCCTCCATCAGTTCACAAAATACACACTATAGTGGGGTACACACACATACACACACACACAGCCTTGATCCCCCCACATTTGTTAGATCAACCTCATTTTATTAATCTGTCAATCAGAAGCACAAACACAGAATTCTTCTCTTTCCATGGCTCATCTCCTCTCGTTCTACAGTATGTGTCAGTTGTCTTTTCGAGATCATGACTGATTTGGTTTGTGTTTAATTAAGATTGTGGACTCTTGCTATTTCTAATTATTTTGCCCTGTGTGCTTCCTGTGCAGTGCTCTGGTCTGCGCTGGGCTAATTGAATTAATGCATTCATCTGCGTGGTGCTTGCTTTTTCCCATTTCGCTCTCGCTCTCGCCCACGCTCATTTTCTCATTTTTATACCCCAAAGCTGAGTAATTAATTTTGATAAAATAATTTTAAAAAATGAATGAAGACACCCTGAGAAGTCCTCAATGACTGTGGTGATTTGATTCTCAGTACTGAAGGAGAGTGAGAGAGTGTTTTGTATGAAAAAAAATATGAATTGGCTGAAATTCGAAAGGGAGCTATAGTGTTTTGCTAAAGCCTGCCATCAGTCAAGAGTTGGCTTTTTGTCATTGTACATTGATTAAGTCTCACTAGGTACAGGAGAGATGACCTGCTAACACTGATCTGAAAGCAGCCTTTAACAGCTCGCAACATGCTCGTTGCATGCAGAAAGAGACGAGAAAGACAAACTGAGAATCAATGAGCCTACAGTATCCTCACTTGTGTGTTTTTTTTTTCTTTTTTCAAAAAAATACCGATTAGTTTGTTCTTAATGATGCTTTTAAAACTATTTTTTACGTGTTTTTTTTTTTTTGTCAAAACCTCTATAGTACTAAATATGCAAGATGAGCTATTAATTTAATGTTGCATTTGAGATACAGTCATAGAGATACTTGCCTTAAATGATCAGTTTTTAAATGTTAATCTTTCATGCAAATATGCAGCCTATTATTAAACTGTGTCATTTAAAAACATGTATTGTTTTAACTGACCTTTGAATGCTGACTTCTTGCATATAGTGCTAGATCAGGATGAATGTTGCTTGTCTGTTTGGAGTTTGTGTGTTTCATTCATTGTGTTATGTTATCAGGCAGTTATTAATCCGGTAGGCAGATGCTGGACAGTGCTTTCTGAATAGATCACTTGCATTAGATTTTTCCTGTCAGTGTGAATCTGAAGCAGGGAGGCTTTTTGTTGGGCTTGCGATTCAGACTCAAATGGAGTGAATCGGTGGGAGGATGTCATATAACTGCTGCAAGTCAGGCAGAACACTAGGGGACACACTGATTTTATGGTTGGGTTACAAATACTTGAACAGGCTATTACACAGCTTATGTCTCCCTTTTCCTTACCGGCGTCTTATTTTCCCATTTTTTTCTTCTGTTATTCATTTTATTTGCTTTAAGGCGCAAACAGTTTTTCCAGCTCAAATTGGTGCATTCACAGACAAAAAAAAAAAAAAAGTCAGCTGTGCTAATGCATAAATTCCAAACATTTCCCAATTTAGACTTTACTTTTTTTCTTAAAGCAATGTTTATAAATGATGTATTTAACTTTTTACCTGTGCAGCTACATATATTTTCCCTGTATGTACATTACTGCAGAGTGATTTTTACAAAATGAGTGATAAGATGAATTTGCTTTTTGTGGCCATAATCAACCAGTTAACAGTGATAATTAACTTATATTGAACCTGGATCATTCCTATTGATTAACCATGAAAAAAATTTACTCCGAGGAATATTTAATATCCTTCCCTGTAGATAATTTTAGAACTGGGAAGCACACAGAAATACTTTTCAGGTGACTGGGTTCAGAGAAACACAAGCTTTATTGGTAAACTAACAGGTCTAATTACAATTAATTACAATTGATTTAAGGTTTAGAATTGTGTTATGGATTAATGCTAACGAGAATATAATTTTGAGGATATTTAAATGCAAATAAAATGCAAAATTCTTTGAAATAATTGCATTACTTATTTTCTATTTTGACAGAAATAGTTCCTGTTAGATTGATCTTACTGACAATCACATGGTGCCTTAGAATGATGCATTGGAACAGCCAATAAGAGATCTCAACCAAGCGTGTCTCGAGAAATTCTGTTAGTGAAGCATTTGATACGTCAAGGTATTATTTCAATTATTCTGAAGTGCGATGGCTTCGGATTGCTTCTGGAATTGCTTATTTAAGTCCATTCTAGCATGGCGTGTAATTTATTTTGCACCGGTACAATCTGTTGGACACTGCCACTTGAAAATCAGGCTAAAATGTAATCCCGTTTTTGGTAGATATTGAGAAATTACTGAATGAGTAGATGTTTGTAGAAGCCGTGGATATCTAGGTCATTGACTGTGACGGTCTTGTAACTGTTTCAGGTGTCCTGTACTGTAGATATAGTGTCGCCCTTCCGATTTAGGTAAGCTGGTGAAGATGGACAGCTGAGGTCGATGAGGACAGAACGACGGTAATAGGAGAGCCACAGAGAGAGAGAGAGAGAGAGAGAGAGAGAGAGAGGGAGCAGGGTGGCGTTTAGAGTGTTACATGTCACTGTGACACATTCATTGGAAAACACAGAATCTATTTACCATCGACTGTCCTTTCTCTGCTTCTGGCGTTTCCCCCAACAGGCCGTAATCTCTCCACTTACACACATCTCCAATGCCAAATATACACACCTGCACTTACAGGAAATGTGCAGTAATGAACTGCCAGTCAGAAAGAGACAGTGTGCGATTGGTGTGGCGGCAAGAGTGGTCAATCTGCATTGAAACCCTGAATTACAGGATGTGTACGTGCCGAATGGGCAGCACTTTCAAAAGATGTGAGGGCATGTTGTGCTCTTTTAATCGAAGATGAAAGATGATGAAAATGGGAAGTGTGGACTGGTGTCGTGGCTTCATGTTTTAAACATCGCTGCCATTCTCCTCACCGCCTGACATTCAGCAAACTCTCCATCTGTCCAGGCTTGATAGTGTCTCCTGCCAGGACGATCGCTCCTGTAAGCTAATTATCATACACACACATGCACGAATCACCTTCAGAAGTTCACCCATACACATCACTCTATTCTAGTAGAGGCAACATAAATAGCACATTTTCACAGGAATAAATCTGCAAACTTTTTGAGTGCCATTGATGAGAGTGCAGTAATTAAAACTACGCTTGTGTGAGTATGTAGTAAACGTCAGCATGCTCCACTGCGTAATTAGAAAGTTTGAAAGAATCTCTGTACGCTTCATTTCCAGAAGCATCAGTCTTGGTAATAAATGACATGTTGCATTGGGAAGTGATGTGCATGTGTGTGTGTACATCGCTTGAATTGAATCCACATTTTATTTGGTGGCTAATGCATCAATGCATCCCTCACTGCCCTCCGCGCTCACAATGCAGGGAACTAAATAGTGATAGTTGAGTTTTTTTGTTGTTGTTTTGCTGGTCTTTATGGTATCCATCAAATGGATAGAGAGAGAGTCACTGCTGTGATCTGAGGGAACAGTACTTGTCTTTGATGCTCTCACTGGAAGCCCATTCCAACATTGGGGAAAAGCAGTCACATCTGTCCATTTCATATTTGACCTAACAATCTACATTTTCAATATTCTGCTCTCGTGAACAAAGCTTAAAATATTAAATAGCTTGTGCATTAAGGGATTAAGCAAAAAAAATAAATAAAGTGTATATTTGTTAATTTTTAATTTTAGTGTATTTAATAATAATAATAATAGTTTTGGCTACCACTACACTTATTCCAAAAAGCCCCACAGCAGAACTGTTGTGTATCTCCGAACGAATCAAGGTTTTGAACAAATCATTTGCATTGATACGGTAATTCGTTTTTGTATAACGTATGACATAATCAGTGATTCCAAACAAATTGGTTGAATGTATGATTCAACGACTTAAAATAAAAATGCATCTAATGGCGTATCGATGTAATCTACAAAAGGATTTGGAAAGACACTGATTATTAATTATAGAAGTCAATTAATATTAATATTATAGATTTACATTAAACAAAGTTTAACCTGACCAAATTTGCCCTGATTTGCCCCTTATTACCTTGTTTGGAGCTCATATTGACGCTCTTATAGGCTTATTTACAGTTAGCAAGAACTGTGATTCATGTGTATTATAAGTTTTGACTGTGTTCCACACTCTTACACTTTGGACCATTCTGATTGGCTGGTATCGGATGGTTGTAGCTTCCTATTGGCTGAGGGAGACATAGGTACTGTTATTGGCTTAGGTTTTGTGCCATAGTGTGAATACTGATGTCTGTGTGTGTGTGTGTGTGTGTGTTGATCTGTACTTCAGTGCTTTAGCCCACACATTGCCTTTGTGACGACTCAGCCAAATCGGGCTCTAAACAATTTAGCTGAATCCTCGATACGCCTTTTAGATACAAGAAATGAAATAATAGCAAGTCTGCCAGGGATCATTGATCCACAGCCGGCTGTGAATATCAATGAAGTACCATTACACAAAGATAAATACATTTTCAGAGTGTTGCACCGTACCCCTCACACACAAAAACACACTCCAGCTTTTAGATCAAAAACCAGCAGACTGAAACGCAGGGTGACACGAATGAAACTGCCAGAAACAGGAGAAATCTAAGAGCTGCAGTCCCTAGAAATCAACAGAAAAATAGTGCTTTGGATGACAAGGAGAATGAAGGTTCTGTTTGAAGCAAAAGATGAAAACCAGAGCAGCAAGTTTAATAAGAAGAGTTGGCTTTACCCAGAATTGGCTGCCCAACACTGCATTGTCTCTTTTAGAACCATTTTGGTTCCTTTTTATTTAAATATCCTGGATCTGGTTCAAATAGAGCTCAAGTGTTGGGTTCCGGAAGTAAGAATTCCATTTATTATGCCCATAGAGAAACACAAACACACTGTGGAAACCTTTCAAGAAAAATCTACTGTGTGCTCTGAGGTTCTTAATCAGTTGTATATGCTACCCTACAAAAAATAGGACAATAATATAATTTGTTGTATTTTATATACACTTTAGAAGAATATAATGTAAAACAGGATGATTTTTTTTCAATTCAAGCATGCCTAGTTAAGAGAGCAAAATAAATTATTTTATCAAGTTCATCATAAAAGGTTCTTATTGGAAACAATTTAAGAATAGGAATTATTCATAACCGGTCCCTCTTGTATCTTTTTTTAGTATTCCCTAATAGGTTGTGTTTGTGATTACCTAATTTACTAATTAGCTGAGCGTATTTTACATCTGTACTCTGAGGCAATTGATATGGATATAAAAAGTTTTAGATCTTGCAGTCACTCCAGGAGACCAAATTCAGAGGGCTGAAATGAAGAGAAGTGCAATTTGCCTTAGTCTAACTAGATAACTGTATGACGATTGTAAGTGTGTTGTGAGTCTGTGTGCAAAATGGTGGCAGAGGTGTCAAAAGAAGTGAGAATATGAAGTGTGTGTGTCGTAGAGAGAGGTTGATGTAATAGTTTTGTAATGGATTTAGAGCGGTCGCGGTGATCAGCACCGGATGACTTATTTAAATGTCGTGCACTCTTCTCATCCTTTACTGGAGATGAGGCATAGAAAAGGA
This sequence comes from Carassius gibelio, assembly GCF_023724105.1. Classification (NCBI taxonomy): domain Eukaryota; kingdom Metazoa; phylum Chordata; class Actinopteri; order Cypriniformes; family Cyprinidae; genus Carassius; species Carassius gibelio. The sequence continues at coordinate 30,355,525 of NC_068374.1, read as the reverse complement.
TGAGCGGAAAGCGCGAACGGATATTTCAGCACTGTCGCTCTTCACTCGCCGTTCCTCCTGGAAAGCTTAGACTGGATTTGCGGTTCTCTGAGAGAGCTAAATCTTCATTCGAGTCTAATTTCAAGTCGTTACAGTTACATGACAGAGAGGGCCAAGGCAAATATCACCTGAAATGAACGGAAGGGGAAAAGAGTGGAAAGGAGTGATAGAGAGGCAGAGACTGGCAGAAGGTATAATTTGTGGTTGGTTTGTGTGTTTCTATACACTCTGAAAAATGTAGATGCCAAAAATGGTTTTAAAGTCTGTTAGAAAAAGAGAACATTGTTAGTTTCCATGACACTACACTGTAAAAAGAATTTATGTGCTTAAACTTAACTTTAGTTCACTTTCTGACGTATTATTATTATTATTTTCAAATTATATTCAAGTTGGTCGTATCAACTTATTTCTAATTCAAGTTGTACTACAATGACTTAAATATGCAGTTAAATCTCATATAACTTCGAAAGACGAGTTACAGTAATAGAACTTGTTCCTACGGTATATTACAGTGTACTGCAGGATTTTAGTTTCCATTATGCTTGAAAAAAAACTGGATATATGATGAAGCCTTATTTTAAAAGTGTGATTTCTAGACCTGACAAAGTCATTTCAGTTTATAAAATAGTAAAAGTCCATGAAATTTACCATGCATTTATAAATAAAACACATTTTCAGTACCAATAGGGCCTTTTGCATCAGCTACTGTAGTTATAGGAACTCAAGTTAGGAACGAGGCACCAAGACAGATCCCAAAGAACTACATTTCCCCAAGGGCCATTTTCATCTTTAAATATGCTGGCTCTGGTTCAAATTGAGCCCAAATGTTGGGTTCCAGAAGTAAGAATTCCATTTATTTTTACCCATTTGCCCATACATTTTCCCTTGGGCCATTTTCCTAGTTGCATTTACACCAATTGTATGAACTCTGAAGTGATCTAAGCTAGCCATCAGCGATGCCAATTAAGCGTGGCTTTCAGATCAACAACGTCAACAGATGGAAGACTTGTCGGTCCATCTATTGCTGTTTTTCATGTTTAGAGTTAGTTTGTGGAGAAAGCATATGTAAGTATAGTGATTTGTGTTATAGTATAGTGTAAAGTGTTTTGTATGGCATGCATTCAAAAATGCTATAAAGTGCTATAGTCTTTTATTTTAGTTCCCATGGTGCCATGGCAAAATGTCACTTCATATTTCTATAGATAACAACACATATACCTCCGTATATGTTTCTTTAAGGAACCTGGGGAGGCTTTATCTTTCCTATGTTAATAGATGATATTTTAATCTGGAGAACATAATGTAGCATCAAATTGAATTAGCTTTTTTTTTTATTATTCCCCTAAGAACCTTGTTCATGTTTTGAAGATGGTACTACACTGTACCACTTCTTAATATTAATAATCCTAATGATTGACGCCTGCAGTGCCATCCAGTCTTTCATGTGCATGTACTTGCATATTTGTCCCTGCTGTTCCACCGGTTGGAGTTTTATGAGCTGAAAATAAGGGAAGTGAAATATATAATACAGCCAGCCATCTCTGTAAATCAAATGACTGAGATGGAAATGAGGAGAGAAGAGAGAAAGAGAGAGAGATTCCTTTGAGACAGGTAGATGATGACACTACTCTTGATCAGTATTTATGATCATGGTCGCAGCGTAGAGATCGCAGAGATAAACCCGCTCGATTCTCTCACACACACACCGCGCCATGCAGAAATGCTGACGACAAGTAAATAGCCCGTTGCTGTATGCATAGCTGTGAGTAATGAGTTCTAAAGGACAGGAGGAGTGGAGCGGAAATGGGCCAGCCCGACGTTTGATGACTGGGGTAATGTGGCACAGGAAGTGATGAATACATCGGTGGGCACCATTTGGCACGACTCAGCGCTTTTCTCCTGATGCAGGTCCTTAAAACAGCCAGATTAATGAATCTCACTGAAATTAGATTAAAGACTTAAAGCTCTCGTTTCCTCCCAGAACCAGACATGAAGTCTTCTGAAATGTACACGTGCAGATAAAAGACAGATGTGTCATGGGTAATATCTGGATCTTTATCTGGAATGCTGCTCTAGATACTGTGCATCAATGTTTTGTTCTGAAATGTTGCATTTTGAACAGTAAAAACAATACGAAGTGAGGAAATGTCTATCGATGGGCTCTTATTAGTCACTAACAGCATAAAAAATTAGCTTTGGTAGTTGTCAAAAGCATGGTGTGTCAAAACTGAACATGTTAAAAAGATTTATCCGTGTTGCATTTGGGATACATTTTTTTTTTGTTTATATATTTATACAGTATATATAGTTTTGCTACAGGCATAAACAAGCTATAAAAATATTTGTTTTTAAACCAAATGCATAACATGCATATATATATAATTTGTTATCCCTTTAGTAAAAATATGAATGTACTTTTTCTCTCTTTTTTTACGTAACAAAAATGGCAAAAAAAGTCATTTATATATATATATATATTTTTAAACTTGTTTATACCTTTAGCAAAAATATATATTTACTTTTTGTGCACTTTTTGGCGCTTACATATTTATCTTTTTACATTATGCATTTAACATAAAAAATCGACACTTTATATTTTTATGCATTTAACAAATAAAATGTTTGTTTGAATTTATATATTTCCTTTTTTACGTTATGCAGTACTTTATGCAAAATAATTACGATTAAATTTAATTTCATTACAAATTATATATATTTTTATTTACTGTAATTCTATTGCATTTTATTGTACTTGTATTTTTATGTTAATACACCTTTATTTTTATTTATCTGGAATGTTGCACCAGATACATCAATGTTTTGTGCTGAAATGTTATTTCCAAAAGTCAAAACAATGTGAAGTGTGGAAAGCTCTATTTACAGGCTCTATTAGTCACTAACTGTGGGGAAAATTAGCTTTGCTTGTGCTCCAAAGTGTGGTGTGTCAAATATGAGCATGTTGTAACTGACGTAAAGGTCCATTTATTTGTGGCATGCGTCGCAGGTAAGCAGCAGAAGGCATGAACTCGCTCATACGTGGATGGAATGTAGCTGAGGGGGATAGCATCTTGGCCCAAAACACTTCTCATCTGAATGCAGCTAACGGCTGCGACAGAACACACACTCGAGATGAGCTTTCAAAAGTGAGCAGACAGATGAGGTGTTCGGGAGAGGAGAGTGTGTAACTTTGAAGGAGTGTGTGACCTTTAGCTTGCGTCTCTTTTTTCCCTGCGTGCATCTGAAGAGCGAGGTGCAGAGGGGCTTGGATGAGTGTACCACTGGGATATGACATTTCTCATTCTTTCAGTTTGGACACACCATGACTCTGACAGAAATACATGTGAAAAGGGAGGTGGGATTCTGGAAGGATGCCCGGAGATGTTAACTCTCACTCTGGGAGTGGAAAAACATCCCTGTGGAGCTTTCTGGACGGGGTCTGATCGCTTTTCAGACCTCAGTCATTACTAAACCACTTAACTTCTTCTGTATTACATTCACTCCATCCCCCTCCCCACCGCTCTCTCTCTCTGTTTCTCTGCCTTCTCTCCGCACCCTGAGGCCACACAATATAACTAGAATGTGTAGAATCCTTCAAACTTACAGGGATAAATCACCTAAAAAAAAAAAAAAAAAAAAAAAAAAAAAAAAATATATATATATATATATATATATATATATATATATATATATATATATATAATTTAGGATGCTCATGCAATTTGTGTGTGTGCGCTAACAAATAATTATTATTTATCCCTGCCCCCCAATGCAGCAACAGTTTATAGTGACCATGACACTATATTGATTAAAGTCACCATTAAATCTAAATGTCAGTTTCTTATTTTTATTTCTTTATTAGTATTCCAGTAATTATTTTAAAGGGTTTATCTGTTCAGATATTTCTTTTATGCGCCCTCTTAATCTTTATTAAAAAAAAAAATAAAAAAAATTATGCGTCCTCCCCCTGGCAATTTTTAATATTTTATGTGAAATTATAATTTAGGTCCATTAAGGTAGAGAAAGACTCCACTCTTTTTTCAGCATTACCTCTTGTATAAGTTTATGCAATTACAGTAGCAAAACAATTTTATATTTTATTTCATTTTAGTTTTTACTTTTTTGCATTTATTCACTTTTTTATGCATTTGGCATACAGTAGTATAAACTTTTAGCAGGATAATAAAGAAAACACTTTTACATATTGACTTTTTGTGCATTTGGATTTTTTATGATTTTTATCATTATGCATTTAGCGTAAAAATGTAGAAAATACATTCTACATACAAAATAATTTATTTTATTTATTTATTATATCCAGTCACGTTTTGATCCTGGAAACACATTATGTTTCCATTTAGCGAGACCAGAATCACCACTAGATTTTTGGGTTCCTTTACTTCCAAAGCCACCACATTGCATTGGATATCGAGTAGACACTAGTCAGCAGTTGTGAGTGTGTTGTGCATTCGTGTGTGTGCATGTTAAAGCAATACAAGCATGGTTTATTTAGCAGGCGGCACTGCTCAGTGCGTGATCTATCATCATCATCATAATAGTTCTATTGTTTATGGTGATGCTCTCAGCGTTCATATATTCAGGCCAAGCGCTGGATGATGCATCTCCCAAACTTCACTCTTCACCGGGCAATTACAGTCCGATCTGCTGAGCATAACTCACCGCAAAAAGAGCCACTGAAAGGCTTTTCATTTGTGCTTGATTTGGTGAGAGTGAGCGAGATGAGAAAAGGGAGACTGGGGTTGGCTGGAACAGTTTTCATCTGTGGTAGAATATTTGGGGTTAGCCAGTTTTTTTATTTTCCTGAGTAATTTTGTTATGCACTTTTTGCCATTTTTATTATATATATATATATATATATATATATATATATATATATATATATATATATATATATATATATATATATTATTTTTTTTTTCTTCTTTTTTTATATTTATCTTATATTTCAGTTGCACTTTATTTAATGAGAGAGAGAGAAAGAGCGCGAGAGAGGAGAAAAGGGATTTAATATCAGTGGTGGAACAAACATAAAAAAAAGCTAATATTGCTTTAGTTTTAGGAGGATAAACAGCAAATTTATATGAAAAAATTATATTAATAATTCAGTAATAATATAAAAAAGAATTATATAAAATATTATTATTATTTTAATATTAGTTTCTTAGTTATTATATGGGGGTTTTTTTTTTTGATTAATTCGTATTTATCATTCATTTATTAATTAGTTTTTCATTTTAATTAATTTAATATTTTAACTGGTTTTATTTTAGCTGCCAAGGCAACATTTCACATATTTGTTTGAGTGTATTAAAATATTTGTATATATATATATATATATGGTTATATATCACACACAAAAACAACTTTTTTATACATATATTACACTTATTAAGTCTTATGTCAGCAAAATTATGTTTTTTGCTTAGGAAGTTTTTTTTTTCACATTGACAGCCTTGGACATTTTAATCTCTCGACAAATGCAATGAATGTCGAGATAATAAAGTCAACTGTAACATATTTGTTGCAGCATTCAATTGTAATCCACAAATGAGCGCTGAAGTTAACCGACTCTAGCCTCCACTAACCAGTCAAACAGAGTCTTAAATCAGCGCTCTGTGCCAGCTGCAGCGTGGCAGGAAAGCATCTCTAAGACACAAACACAAACTCTCTCTTCGACCTTTATCTTACCCGAGACAGCCAGGGGATTTAGAAGAGCCACCCGCAGCCGTTTATAAGCGCTCACACACATGCTGGTTTTTCTAGGTACTAAACTTTCTCCCAGGTACACTTTAACAAATGTGGAGACCACTCCCTCTGGTGCCTTCAGTTACCCTGGCAACAGCGATTTCCTGCTAATCCCCACCTTCCATCACGAGGGAGAGAGAAAGAAAGAGAGAGAGAGAGAGGGAGAAGCTCTGTGATAAAGGGGGAACAATGCACATTCTTTCATTGAAGCAGCAGACACCCATTTGTATTTTTCTATAGAAAGCGGAGGCCTACGCACTCTCTCTAATAAGGGTTTATGAGACGGAGAGAATAGAAGAGAGCAAGAATGATGAGTTCTGGAAAGGTTCAGAGTTGAGACGTTCTCCTATGGCCAAGGAAATTACACATATTTTTATTTAGCATAAATTTTTTAAAAAAAAGGGATAATTTTTTATACTTAAACTAATTTATTTTTAGTTAGTTGCCAAGGGAACTAACCCTTGTATATAGTTTCCTATAAATAATTAAATGTTCACTTAAATGAAATATATACAAATTTTTATTTCATATAGTTAACAAAATATTTCTTATTAGCATTTTCTGAAAGCAGAAAATAGTTGACAAAAAATTCTTCATAATTTAATATAACTTAATATTAGAAAATCAATAAGGATATAAGAATCTCAATGGAACTAAAAAACAACAACAGTGTTTCATCATATATTGGAGTCAGTGAAGATGCTATTTCATCTAGCAATTGCATAGAAATGCACTAAAAACACTAAGAACACTTTAGCAAATGCTTGGCAACAACCTGTGGCAACAAATTTAGAATCATAATTGCAACTTTTTTACTATATATATATACATCTGAGAATGTATAAATCCAGGTTCTCTTGTGTGTGTAGATATTATCTTCTTGCTGTAGCCAGCTTCTTTAACCTGAGCTCAAACAGCAGAGATGTATCAGATTTAACCATGAGCATCACGTGATCATCTGACGAACACCACTGAGCAGTATCGGTTTTTTTTAATGCTAACCTACAGTGAGCATTACTGCAATGTTTACTAATCCACCGAACACTGTTACATGAGACAGGCCTTTGCTAACGTGCTGGATGTGAGGGGGTTTGATGCTAGAAGAGCACACCTGAAAACATTCCACATGCATTAAGAAACTCACGTCCAGTATGTGATCATAATGAGTGGAAATGGCCTGATGCTCACACATGGATGTAATATCCAAACCAAAAACATGACATGTAAGCCAACCACTGACAATTTTTTTTCCGTTCTATAAAAAGTGCATGTGCAGTGAGCTGTATGAAGCAGAAATGCACATATAGTGCTACAATTAACATTAAATATGGTAATCTTTATGAAAATGCCATGGTAAATGCAAAGATTTATTTATTTTTGAATGAAAATGATGCACAGATTTCATACTAAATCTGTTTTATTTATGAAATATTTTTTTATTAAATTACATTTTTAATAAAAAATATATTTTCAACAAAAACGACATTTAAATATATATATATATATATATATATATATATATATATATATATATATATATATATATATATATAAGTTATTTAAATGTCAAATATATCTAGTATTTTTTATAAAAATAGTAAAAAAAATTCTGAATAGTATAATTTATGTATTTATTTATTTTTGTTGGTATAATCATATATTTTTGTGGAAATGTTGATGTAGATTTCAACTAGTATAGATTTCACACTAATTCTATATCTAATATATTACTTAAAATAAGTTGCTTAAGCTTCTTAAAATATTAGCACATCAACTAAAACATTTAGTAAAATGTACTACTACTACTAATAATAGTAATAATAATAATAATATATTTGAATAAATACTTTTATAAACATAAAAAATACGTATTTCAAAATACTTTTTTTATATTTACACATGATTATACTCTAGATGTGATTTTGTATTAATTTTTATTTTTTTGCAAGAACCCATATATATGCTGATTTTGTTTACTATAGTTTAATTACAGATACCACTATTAAACTGCTTACTATGCAATTACTGTGGTAAATCTTCATACATGAAACATCATTGTACATTATTGTATACGGTCATATTTGGCTAGTACACTCCATGAATAAAATTGCATTATTGTGAAATTGTCTGTTTTTGCCTGGTTCCATCTAGGTACACATGTGCGTGTGTTTTGATTAAAAGCACAGCTACCTGCTCTGATGGCCTTTTAAAAGACTGGCTGAACGCTGACTGATTTCACCAGTCATTGGTGGATGCAGCGTTGCCTGTGCTCGGCTCCACTCTAACAGCTGTCAGAGTATTTTTAGCAGGCATTGTGTGTCTGGCCTGTGTTAAGTCAATGATAAACATCTATAGAGAAAGAGAGAGTCACGTGTGGCATCGAACCAAACCAGCTCAGGTTGTATGTATGTTGTATGCAGCTCAGCATGTAATGCATTGTTGTTTAAACTTCCCAAAGAGCCAAATTTAATGAGGAGCATCCAACCATATAACACCAGATCGCATCCTAAAGGGTGTCAGGTGAACCCTGCGTGAAGTGATCACTCCTGAGACATATGTTTCAATGAGGATCAGAGCTCTCTTTTCATGTTTGTGTGGGTATATGAATTTTTTATGCGGATCAGACACTGTAGATAATGCGTCTGGTGTGATACACTTAAATAAATTGTGCCATATGCCAAACAAAGACATTAAAGCACTTTGCAGTAGGCTTGTCCAAAAAAGCAAATTGAATTTTTGATTGCTGAAACTTAATAGTTTTCTCAGTAAGTGCTATTTAGTGCACAAACACACTCCTGCGAGTGAATAAGAGAGAAAATTAGAACAGATAAAGACTTTTGAGCCTAAGGCAGAAAGACTAACTCAAACACACACACACACACACACAAACCCACACTTGAAATCACAAAAATACAGTTCGGCCACCAGCAATACTTTTTTACAGCCTATTTAACACAAGCTGCCAATGTGCAACATGTCTCTTGTCAGCCATGTGTCACGGCCACATGTCAAGAGCCGGGAAAAGGAGAGCTTTACTTATAGCCTGCCCGTAACAGCTGATCCAGAGTCAGTTTGCTCGCCTTTTAGACTCTCGTGGGTGGGAGGAGGAAGTTGTCACAGTGAGGGTTGAACTGTTACCATGGTAACATGACCTTAGGGGTGAATTTGTAATTGCGAGGCCCAGAGGGCGTGCATACTAATTGTTCGTTTAGAGAGCATTTGTCAAGCAGTTTTGTCACATTTGCGCATATACAGATAATCACACATTATGATATAATTCTGAAAGTGAGAGTTCATACTAAAAATGTAAATTGTCATGAGGTTAAAATGGTTGTGTTTTTTTTTTTTCCTACAGTGAAAGTCAATGAGGTCCAAAACAAACCCACTGAACTCCATTTACATTTGTGATATCGGGAAAATTAACAGATTTCCCTAGTGTGCATATAAAAGGTATACTTTAATTCTGCAAGGATGCATTGAATTGATCAAAAGTGACAGTAAAGGCATTTATTATCTGATCCACCTTATTTTTCAGTGGGAAGTAAACAGTGAATGTGCGAGACTTCTGGTTCATTAGCCGCTGTAGGGAAATAACAAGAAGAATAACAAAGTGCAGTAAATGGTAAAACTGTTTACATTTCAAACCGGAGTGTTCATAATTAAGATAATACATTAGAATAGTATGGTAAGACACACCAAAACGAGCTGTTTTGTACAGCTAAAAATAGTTGGAAGCAGATAACACGATGCGGACAACATGATGCAGAAAATTCAGCCTTACATCATACATTTTAAAATAGATTAAAATATACTTCATACTATTATATTCACAATTTTACAATTTTACTGTATTCTTGATTTAAAAAATGCAGCCTTGGTACACCTTTCAAAAACATGTTAAAAAACTCTACTGACCGCGAACTTTGAACAATAGTGTATATTTCCACACATAGTTGTATTGGTCACATGTACAGTATGTGTTGTGAATAGCGTAGAACATGGCCTGACTGTGTTGATCTTTGTCAACAGCGTCATATGTAATTTATTATTGATTGGGATCAAAGTGTAATTAGCAGCAGCTGTGATCCTAGGGTGAGCACAGAGAGACACTGCCATATCCAGCCCATAGGATACATTTACCTGAGCAGGTGTGAAACACACGTGGGCACACGTGTGGGAAACGCATACCTGCGGGCAAGGAAAAAGCACACGCTGACGTGATTATGAACAGGCATTACAAATCCAAATGAAACGGGGAGCAAAGATTGGTTCTTTGAAGTGGTGTCGTTAAACACGGGATAGTCTATACGAGAGCGTGTTCAGGTTTGACACTTTGAGCTGCGTTGAAATGCAGACGTCGTAGGGAAAGATGCCTGCGCTTTGCCAACTCCATGTACGCTTTGAGCAACTGAGCCGACGATCGCTCAGGGAGAGAAAACAACACTGAGAGAGAGAGACATACTGGGGAAAGAAATGAGCAAAAAAGGTCAGATGGGTGTCTGCCAAAGACTACAGAAAGGTACAGTCTCCTGGGAATTATTCAAAAGACTGTGGTGTGCATAGTTCTCTGTAGATAAATGCTACATGTTACACATACACGCTTTCCTCTCTCTTTCTTTCTCAAGGCTCTCTGGTGATGAATGGGGCTTGACTTGCTGGTAAATGAGAAAATTTAGCCGATCCAGGTACGCAGGATATCTACCTCCATTACACCCAACTATGCAATCACAAAATCAGCCCAAATCTGATAAAAACCCGCTAGCAGCGAAACGCAACTTGATCCAACAACCCCTGTAGCAATTTTACATCACAGCGAAGGATGATAATTTAGATAGTAATTTTTTCATTTTAATTAAACCAAATTCCAAAGCCCAAAACTAATGCAAACATTAGCTTTAGCACAACATACAGTAGTAAAAAGACTGCATCCTAGCATGTAAGTTTGTTCAAATTAAAAGCATAATTGTTGTCACCACCAATGAGAAAATGTTATGCTAATCATATGTTAATTAGTTTGTTCTTGGCTATTAGCATTAGCATTAAAAGCTAATGCGAGCTATCATTAAAAATAACATTTGCTATGTGCATTTGTAAAGTTAGTATTTGTATGCTAAAGAGAACCATAATGAAGTAGTAACCTGTAACGTATTATAGTGCACAGCTTTGTGGTTTCCAAATGCACTTAATTAACCTCTATAAAAAATAAAGCAAATACAATAATATCTCCTTAGCACAGTGCTTTTCTCTTGTTGATCTAAACCCCATGCGCTCATGCTCGCTCTCCCAGCAGGGCCATGTACCCGATTTCAATAAGCACTTGTGATATATTGGCACACAAAGCCAGCGGGAATCACCTGCTATTTTTATCTTCCGCAATAATGCTATCCAATAACACGACTCTCTTCCGGCGTGCCATCCGCAAGAAATACAGCGATGCCACGGAGCACAAAAGCAGCCTGCTGTGCATTCTTACAGCATACCATGAGATGGTCAGATCGAAAAAAGGACGTCAATATCAGTCATTAAATGTATGTGTCGTGATTAAAGCACTGCTGATGTTAGCGCTGAGAGTGTTTGTGTAAGTCAGTATTAATTAGCATGCCTGAAAGGATTTTGTTAATGTGTCTAAATGTTGACCATTTGATGATGATTATGATTTTGTCTGTCCTTATTTTGTGATTTATTTCGTCCTTTTTCTTCAATAACCTGTAGATTGTCCTGTCTTGCATTGCCTGTGTGTATGTGTGTGTGTTTAAGGACATTCAGACATCCACCCAGAATAGGAATGGGTCACATTAGCTGACTAGTTAAACAAACGAATAGTCAATTAAAGGTATTAATAATGGTAAAAACTAATAAAATAAACAAATTTAAATAAATGGAAATATTATTGTATTCATATTTTAAATGTAAAAGTATTTGATTTTAAATTTATTTAATGACTTTTTAACATTGAACAAAAATAACTTTATATTATCCACTTCCTGTCTGAAAGGTGAAGGTGTGTGTGCCGTCTGCTCTCATCATCAAGTGCAGGGCGTTTTATCCAAAGTGACTCAGCATTTGTCCACACCATTGAGACTTTCCGGTCAGCTGGTGTCTTTATCCTGAGCAGGGCTTCGCTGGACAGCACTTCCTCACTTTATTCCAATCGGAAGAGAAACGTGTTAATCTAGCGGCATGAATCATGATGATTCAGAGTCCAGACGGATACCTCATTTATTTCAATATATGTAAAAACTGCATTTCTCTAAATGTTTTAACATATTTTGCTGTTCGCTTTTTTTTTTTATGTCACAGTCAAACCGCTGTAAAACTGGCGTAAATTCCTCTTTAATTTATGAAGTCATAATTTTTACTTGTTGGGTCATAAATACTAAGAGTGCATTAAGTTCAGCAGAGCTGTTCCAGGCACACAGGATAGTTTTAAATAAAAACGTTGAAAAGGATTGTGAAAAAAGTAACATTTGGTGGGTTGAATCAATTAGTTAGTATAACTATATATATTCTGGTTTCATTTTATTTTAGATGAAGGTATAGTAATTGTGTTTTGGTAATGGGTTAATGTTTTATTTTTATTTTTTTTGAACTATAAAAACCCTAATTTGGACGAGTAACTCAATCTGGTGAGAAAAAATAAAAATAAAAAACATTCTCATTTCATATTCCTCACATCCTTCTGTTTTTATCTGACACATCTCTGTGTTTTTAAAAGCAGATGACCTGCATTAGTCTGGACCTAGTGTGAATGTGTAAAGTTATTCCGGCAACATCATGCTGCTTTGACAGATTACCACACAGCAAGTGACTCATCGTTTTCACCTTGGGTGCGTTTTGTGCGAATGTGTTTGTGTGGGTGTCCGTGACTGATTTGTTCATCAAAACCCCATCATAATGTGCTGGAATTGTCAAGGATGAAAGGAAATTTGTGTGGAGTGCATGCGTAAATAGCGCTGGTAGCTTTTTCACTGTATGTGTGGTTATGAAAGCGTTTGTACTGTGTTTTTTTTAGCAGAGTGTCTCTGTGTATGAGAATTTAACACAAAGACCCTCATCACTGAAGATTAAAATGTCAAAGAAAAATGACAAGAAACCTGAAAGAGTCTCTCAGAGATGTCTCTTTACCTGTTTATCTTCCCATCTCATCTCTTTCTTCGCCTTACAATAGACTTCACTGCACATGTGGACTGTTTTATATTAATTCATGAATTATTCATTCCTTTTAGCCTTATTTTCAGTGAACTAGTTCACGAAAGTGGTCTAAAGTTTTTGTTCACAAATCACCTCGGCTTCCAGTGAACTTTATTGCAGATTTTATTTTATTTACAGATGTCATATTCCTTTTGAGTCGGTTGAATTGGTTAAATCGGTTAAATCGGATCATAAAACCAGTCTGAACTTCAGTGCAGATATGGACTGCATTTGTGAATGATTCATTCTTTTGAGTCAGATCTTTTTTTTTTACAGTTTGTTTTTACAAAACTGGTGTGAATGATTAATTTGGGATTCTTATATGCCTTTTTCAGTACTCTTCTACACATTGCTATGCCTATGCATTATATTTTAGTGACGTCAGATTCTTAAATGATTCATTCTTTTGAGTTAAATCTGTTAAGTGAAGTTCACAAAACCAGTTGTTTCATCAAGCTAATGTTTCATTCAAACGTTTGCTTGACTCCTACAAGGACTACTTTTAGTTATATTCATTCTTTTAAGTCCTTTCATCTTGAAAGGTCTTTTCTGTGAATCATTTGAAGCAGTTCACAAAACCAACAATTCATTTCATTCTTGACCATGTCCAGTGGATATTTCACTGCAGATACAAACTACATTTTTAGAGTAATTCATGTTGGATCTTTACGATAAATCATTTGAACCAATTCACAAAAGTGGTCTGAATGTTTCATTCACAAATTGGATGAAGCCTTTCAAGTAAACTTAAATGTTTGATTTATGAATGATTTGTTCATCTGAGTTGGATCTTTTCATTGACTCGTTTGAACCAGTTCACAAAACTCTACAAAAGTAGACTTTCCTGCAGACACTAACTATTTTGAATTATGTTAAATTTATGAATAATTCATTCTTGCGAGTTTTCTTTTCAGTGAATCATCAGTTTACAAAACTGATCTTGATGTTTCATTTACAAATTGTTTCATCCCCCTCAAGCAGACTGCAGATATTAACTATTATATACTGTATGATTTGTGAATGATCGGTACTTCTGAGTTGGAGTCTTTTCAATAAATATATTGGAAAAACTGGTCTGAACTGGATTCATTTATACATGTTCATATATTATGAATGTTATCCATATATCTTTTCCCTCCGGCTGAATAACACATTTGCAATCTCATACACAGAGCTGGTGTAATAGGCCAAATGGATTACCACAGACTGGCACTTGCATTGGCATTAAATAATTCACTGTGGCACTGGCAAGCTCGCTCAAGGCAGTTTGGATGATTTGTAGTAATTTTCATTGGTTGGTTGGTAGGTTGGTGCTTTGTGCTTCCAGTGCTTTGTAATTCAAGAAGAATAAATATTTCATCATCCAACATCTTGCTTGTTAAACAAATACAATGTTTTTTGTAGTGCAATTATCTGAATCATGTAAAGCATCTATTTTATTTGTTCAGACGGGGTTGGAAGTGCAGACGTAGTTGTGTGCCTGTGGGAGAAACAACGTTTCCTTTTGCTTTCTCACATTAAAATCCCTTACTCTGAGTGGGCTGATGGAGCGGCCTGTAGACAAATACTGTTTATCATTCATCAAACGGGATATAGCCCGTCAGATAAAAGATGTAATTCAATTTGTGGATTGACTTTAGCTTTTAACACCATCAACATCATCTGTTCTTAACCTGCCTATCATTCCCTCATAGTCTTGTTCTTTCGTTTTCTATCTCAATCCAGTTTACACTCTGTCACTCTGTGATGGCATACATAGCGAGAGCTTCCTCATACTGAACAGCCAATCACAGAACATGCTTATGCATGTGTTTTGTTAATATTCTGCTTCATTGGAACATTTAAAAGGTACAAAATCGAGCATCGCGTTAGTTCAGTCAGGCCACGTTAGTCACAGCTGTTCCTGACGTGTACCAATCCAGTCTTGACAGCTATCACCTGCGGTCTATTTAAATTCCCATTATTCAGTGTCTCTTCCATCGCATTGCTGCTTGCAATTAACTCCCTCCTCCAACCCCAACTCCACCAACTGAACCTGTAATCCGATCTAACTTGTTCTTTCTTTACAGTGTCTTCATTGGAAGCAGTCTCTATGACATTTTGTTTACAACCATGTAATTGTGAATTGTAATTATATATGCTTATAATGGTTCTGTTCTGTACCCCAGGGGGGTTTGTCTTGCTGCTCTCCCCACTCTGTCCAAGCATGGCTGCATGGACAGGCGTGTGGAGTGTTGCCCAGAACATAACCATACCGCCAACACTAACTGTATGCAATTATAATTGTCATTAAATATACTTGACGGAAGTGGTCCTGGTTGAAGTCTATTTATCTCACGTTTCTTTGCTTAAAATAATAATAAAAAAAATCTTAAAATGTATTTATAGGTTTAAATTAGATTGATTTTCAATCCCTGATTTTCAATACATTCTCAGTCTTTTGGTCCTTTCTGTATTTAGTTGCAAATGCTCAGTGCACATTTACTGCAAATGCAACATTCAGTCATTTCCTCAATGTCTGTAAATCTAGATGCCGCTGACATGTCAGCACAAATGTAATCCCAATAATAATGCACGGAGACAGCAGTCATGATTTATAATACATATGTTCAGCATCATGTAAGTCTATAGGCCTATGTAGTGATAGTTTCATGGTAATTGCATTAACCCTCTTGTGATCTTTCATTCATCACTAAAAACTCATCGGTCATCTGGCTAGTCTTCATTTATGTCTGAATACACTGCCAGTCAAAAGTTCAACCACACTTGAATTAATACAAAAAAGACTATTCTATTCTATTCTAATATTATATTATATTATATTATATTATATTATATTATATTATATTATATTATATTATATTATATTATATTATATTATAACACATGCATTAATTTGTTACATTAACAAAATATAAAATTTAATATTGAATACCCCCCTTGGGGAAAAAAATATTCCAGAGTAATGTTACACCATCAACCATAAACTGAGCATACAAAATACCAAAATAAAATGATGAAGAAAAAAAATCAGCAAGTAAAATACTGCAACTACTATATACATATATATAGACTGATGTGTCTTCAAATGCTATTGAAAGCAGTGATGGTCACAAATATAACCCTATGCCTGTTTTTAAAATTATTAATAAGAAATAACCCCAAGGGACAGGATGCAAGCACCATGAATACACAAATGAAATAATATTTTCTTGGCTATAATAACTGTAAAATACACTGTTCCTTTCTGCATCGTTTCGCTCAATTGTTCAATGTTAGGAAATAAATAATTTCAAATGTGGGTTTGATTTTTTACTTGCTTGATTGGTGTCATTTTGGTTATTTCATAGGCTGATGGTTTCTTTTATTAGTTATATTGCCTGGTTCTGCTTGGGTATGTTGTGTATCTTTGTGTGTGTGTGTCTGTACATATGGTTGCATCTATTAGGGAGTAATAAAAATAGTGTTGCATAATCCTGATGTGGATGCCTCCAGGGAAAGTGGCTAGATTCCTGGTGACACAAAATTAGAACAAATGAGAATGTTCTTTTCTCTCTCTTTCTCACCCACGTCTTTTCCCCCTACACTCATTTTTCTGTTTCTGCTTCCTGCCAAGAGGTCTGTCACATTTCCATCTCTTTAGTGTTTCTGAGTAATGATTGTGTTCAAACTGGCACCTCTGACTGTTTTAATGCATTTTACCATTTCATTCAAATCATCCTTACAGCTGCAGTGGTTTATGAGACGTGTTAGATTTTCCTTTGTTTACGTGTGTTGGAGTCAACAAAGATTTCGATTTTTCCATTTGTTTGTCACAACATAATTGCAATCCGGTTTAAGACGAAATTGAAAAATAAATGAATAAAGAATAAAGTAATATTGTATTGTTTTTATTTGTAATTTGTACATACCCACACACACACATAATATACTTACATATATTTACATAGATCTATACACACATACACACGCACACACACACACACACACAAACACACACAGACACAGTATATATCAAATGAGATAGCTAGTTGTATTACATAACTAAGATAAAAAGTAAAATAAAAACTTACAAATACTATTAAGTATAATATAACAACGTTTTGATGTCTGAGGCCTTTTTGGATAGTGAATTAAATACTTCACAAATGAAAAGTACATTATCTTATTTGATAATTTTGCACTTGGAACTCGATGCATTCTTATATTTTTAATAAAAAAAAAAAAAACAGTTTTTACCCTCATTTGGTGCCTGATGAGTGTCATTTCGTTGCAATCATTGCACCCAAGATCAACAGAATCCGCCATATTCTCACCATTAAAATCAAAAAAAGCAGAATAAGTGATTTATTATATATTATGAAGTGTTGGGAGGAATGGAGTTTCCAAAACCATGAATGATCTTCGTAAGGAGAAATCGGTGCCGTGTTATTAAAAGTATTATTAAATATAAGCCGTTTGCAGAAACTACAGCTGTATGCTGTATAGCGACATCTGTTCGGGTGTTTTGCTACAGTGATCATTCAAAGGCAAATCGCACAATAACACAGCTATTTAGAGGATGATTTATAGAGATCACACCTGCATTGTATGCTCAGTTATACAGCAGTGTGATGATGAGAAAGGGAAATGGCAGCTCAGTTTGTAATCACATACAAAACCCAGCATGCCACAAACAAGACCTTCTGACGCCAGATTCATTGGCACTGCTCGTGGAAATGACTTATAAACTAGAACTTAAGAGGTGGTGTTTTTGGGATAGTCAACAGCTTTTATATAAACATACACAAAAAATATAGATAGATTAGAGATTTTTAACTTTTTGTCTATTTGATAAGATGCACAGTCTCATGGCGCACCATTACAAAGCTGTGATTAATCCAATAATCTTATTTCTACAATTCAGTATGACCATGGGCTGGTGGAATTGGTTTCCATGTCTTTCATTTGATTTGACCATATCATATACCAGCACCATGAACAGTGGGCCTGCAGCAGCCTGAGGTTCAGTGGTTTGCTGATGTGCTCAGTGTTGATGGCTCATAACACGCTCCTTGTGGGTAATGAACCAAAAGTGTTCCTGTTACCAGCTCTGAACCTTAAACACCACACCACCAACAAAGTTGCATCATACGTCTCACACCGAAACCTCAGCTGTAACTCAAGGCCGAGATGCACAAGTTGTTTTTTAAACAATAAATGGAAATATGGAAAATACTGTACCTTAGTCGATATCAGTGGAAGTCATGGCCTAATGGTTAGAGAGTCTGACTCCCAATCGAAGGGTTGTGAGTTTGAGTCTCGGGCGGCAGGAATTGTGGGTGGGGGGAGTGCATGTACAGTGCTCTCTCCACCTTCAGTACCACGACTTAAGTGCCCTTGAGCAAGGCATCCAACCCCCAACTGCTCCCCGGGCACCGCAGAATAAATGGCTGCCCACTGCTCCGGGTGTGTGCTCACAGTGTGTGTGTGTGTGTGTTCACTGCTCTGTGTGTGTGCACTTCGGATGGGTTAAATGCAGAGCACAAATTCTGAGTATGGGTCACCATACTTGGCTGAATATCAAGTCACGTCATGTTTTTATATATATATAAATTATGCATATCTTTATTTTATGAAGAATTTTTAATGTAATACTAAATCATGACTTTTTATTTTATTGTATTATTTGTTCAAATTTGTTTTACAATTATTTTTCCATTCGTTTAAATATTTCTATGATGTTTTCATTTTCCATTTTATTATAAATTATACATATTTTTTTATTTTTTTATTAAAAAGTTTGTATTTATTAATGTAATACAAATTTATTTTATTTTACATTTGTGAATGCCTTTTAATATGTTTATTATTGATGTAATGCTAAATCATGTTTTTATTTCATTTTAATTATAAATATTTAATATCAGAACTACTCTGATGGAAAAAATGTGAAGTTAACTGCCAGACTAACCAGCACATTAACATAAATATAAATATATATATATATATATATATATATATATATATATATATATATATATATATATATATATATATATATATATATATATATATATGTTAATGTGCTGGTTAGTCTGACAGTTAACTTCACATTTTTATATAAACTATATATATATATATATATATATATATATATATATATATATATATATATATATATATATATATATATATACTGAGTGCCCCTTTAAAGCTAAATGGGGGGCATCTTACCCCTGCTTACCCAATTTTGTTTCCGTTTTCTTCAAGCCCATTTAGCTCTTTTAATACTCTGATCCATGCAGCATCACTGAAGTTGGACTAAGAGAGAAGCTAATGAGCAGAAGTGGAGATCGACTCTGATAATCTGACTGAAGCCCAGAGAGGTGGAATGCTTAGGGCTCTTAATTCTCCACTTGAGTTTGAAAGAAGATCTCTAAAGACTTTCTTATCGCTTTTGACAGTCCTTTGTTCTGGAGTGAGGGAGGTGACAGAGGAGAGGAGATATCAAAACGAATAAGAGGAGAAGAGATACCACATACTCAGAGAAAGCAGCGCTCCATTAGCAAGCGCTAGAAAAACCAGGGACTGAGAAAGCAAGGGTTTGTTTCATCCAAATCTTCTTCTCTCACTTTACCACCTCATTTTATATCTCCTCTTTTGTCTTATTGGTTTAAACAGCTAAGGAAATGGGGTATAAAGTATAATCCTTATCTTTACCCCCATTTTCACCTCTAGTCTTCTCATTCAGTTTGCTTTAACACTGCCAACAATATATTTGTAGTGCATTCTCCCCCCCGTTAATTTTTCCTCTTGCTGTCTACATGCAGTGAAATTGTATTTCCCTTACGTGCCTACTGAACCAGAAAACCCATCATATTCTGCTTTGGCAGACTGATGTATGTCTGTTTATGTAGTGATTATGCCATCCTCCTGCCCTGTGCCATCTTCACGTAGCCCAATGTCACATTTTCCCTCCCTCTCGCGCGCTCGTTCTTTTTCTAAACATAATTTACCTGCCACTCAGTGTGAAACTGATTTTCCTGACCTGAGACTTATTGTGGGATGCATTAGTGATAAAGCAGTTGGTGTTTATGGATTAGCTTCGATCTCCACTGTTGAAGGTGACCTGTATGCTAGAAAGAAGGAAATAACCTTTAATGTCACGAGGGGATTTTAGCTAGTTTATGAGTCAGTTGATGGATTCTCTCTTTTGAATGATGTGGGGTACCACTGTGGCATTTAGTGGATTTATTTACTACAGTAAAACAGACTTCCTACATCGCTAAGCTCATAAAAGCAGTCGTTTTATTGTTTATTTTTAAAGAGGCATTTCACTTTTGGATGACTAATCGATGAATGTCATCAGAAACTGGGGAAATATACTAGTCATATTTACAGGAACCCCATAATCAAATGTATATATTTTACGTAAATGTATTTTGTTTAGAAGATAGGTGGAATAATGTTCTTCTGCTTAGTTTGTTTCAACTTAAGTAATAACTGGATGAATCATTATAATTGGATGAATAGCTGAAAAAAAAAACAATTAGGCCCTGAATATAAAATTAAATTAAATTAAATTAAATTAAATTAAATTAAATTAAATTAAATTAAATTAAATTAAATTAAATTAAATTAAATTAAATTAAAAAAAAATGCACTTGCCACTATCATGACAATTTAGGAAATGTTCAGTTTTAGTTTTTATATTTACATTGCCCACTTTTTATGTTAATCTTAAAGTTTTAAATTATTTTGTGGTGCTTTTTTATTTTTATTTTATTAGATTTTGTTATATACTGAATATATCAGTTATTGTAATTCATTAATTCAAACTAAATTTAAATGAGAAACACTAAGCAACTAGCTAAAATATAGTTTATGTAGTATTTTGTTTGGTTAACATTTATTTAATATCTAAAACATGCAATTCTGTATTCATAATGTCTTATTTTATATAGTTTATTTCTTTATTAGAGATTCAACCTATTTTATTTTTCAAGAAAAAAAATCAACGTGCTGTTTTCATTCAGAGAAAATTTCTGTGGGGAAATAGCATTTGTCTGCATAGCTACACTGGTTAGCTTGCAGTAACGAATGGCGATTATATTAGTATTGAATACCTATAAGATCCTTCCCTCTATAGATTGTCAATAGAGCAGCATGTTAAATTAATTAAGCATCCTGAAGGCTGAGCACTCATTGGGGATTTAGCTGTTAATCCGCATCATAACCAGTGTTGGATCGACCAACCATGCGGCCACTGAGGAGTTAACGTGTGTGTCAGCAAACTGAGCCGCGATCAATGGAGCGCTACTCGATATCCGTAGGTTTCTCTCTCTCTCTCTATTCCATCATCTTAACATCACCATCTATCTGTGTCTCCTACAGAAGGGCTGTCTGAATTTCTCCTTTGCTTAATCTTTTCTGCTTTCAAAGGAAAACCGGCCTCCCATAAACAGTCTGAATCATCACCATGGCCTTGGAAATAACATCTTTTTGGAAACCTTAAACGCAGGGATTGGGTGATTTTCACCTAGATAAGGCTTCACCGGTGGCGTGAGTTATACTCCTGGTGTGTGAATGTGTAAATCTGAGCCCTGAGCTTTGCGGTAGAGCTGCTTTCTCTGCAAGTCCAACAGCCTCTGAGAAAAGAAAGATGTAAATAAGCTATTTTAATTAGCCCTTGCTATCAGCTCCCTCTGGGCTCCGGAGCACAACTTGTGCTCAAATAAGGTCTTCATCAGTCCGACAGCCCCTCCACACTGCAACACTTAACAATTGTGCTAACTAATGTATATGCAATGCAAACCTGGTGAGTTTCGGGGATGGTTTGAGTCTGTTTTACATGAAGAACTATGGGTTTATGTCCAGTCCTGGATGCTGGAATAGTTTGTAATAGTTATAATTTGTATTTGTATTCATTTATGTGTGTTTGCACATTTGTACACTCAGTTTCTTTTCCAAATGTGGTAACAGAGTCTTCATCCAGGTGATCTTTTGTCTGCAGTGATACCAGGTTTTGCTTTCTTTGTCTCTCGTTCTCTCTCTCTCTCACTATTTGGTAATGTGTTAAATATTCATGCACTGTTTTGTGTTGTAAGTAGAATCTTTTATCGGCATCTCTCTCTCTTCTGTTTGTGCACCTGTCTCGAAGGGAGATGCTTTGTGAAGACAGACGATGAAAAGAGGCTTCACGGTTTCTCTGAGCGCTGTCTGCACAGTTCACACTCAGCCGTTAAACACTTCAGCTCTGAGCGGATGCCTTAAGACTAGCTCTGTCGGGTCACAGGAGTGGAGATTTCATGCCATCGGCACATTAGATGTCTTAAAAATCATGACAAGTCATCTATGTTTAGCTTCATACTCTAAAAGATTGAAAGATTTTTTTCTGTTCGATAAATATACCTTCTGTGTGCCATAAGAATGCTGTTCTTTCTATGTTGCAGTTTTAGGGTAATCTGTCTATTAATCAGTTTCTCTATCTACTTTTTGGGCTGACAGTCAGTTTGACTATCTGACAGTCTGTTGATCAGCTGATGCATAGGTCTGTCTCTCTGTCATTCTGTATGTCTGCATTGGTTGATCAATACATGGGTCTGCCTGTTTGTCTGTTGATCGGTCTGTCTGTTGACCAGTCGATGGGTGGGTCTGTCTGTCTGTCATTCTGTCCATCTGTTGGATGTGTCTGCTGTTTGTCATTTAGTCTGTCTGTCTTTGGGACTGTCTGTCATTTTGTCTGTCTGTTAGTCTGTCTGTTGTTCAGTCTGTCTGTTGGCCAGTCGATGGGTGGGTCTGTCTGTCTGTCATTCTGTCCTTCTGTTGGATGTGTCTTCTGTTTGTCATTTAGTCTGTCTGTCTTTGGGACTGTCTGTCATTTTGTCTGTCTGTTAGTCTGTCTGTTGTTCAGTCTGTCTGTTGGCCAGTCGATGGGTGGGTCTGTCTGTCTGTCATTCTGTCCTTCTGTTGGATGTGTCGTCTGTTTGTCATTTAGTCTGTCTGCCTGTGGGACTGTCTGTCGCTTTCTGTCTGTTAGTCTGTCTGTTGTTCAGTCTGTCTGTTGGCCAGTCGATGGGTGGGTCTGTCTGTCTGTCATTCTGTCCTTCTGTTGGATGTGTCGTCTGTTTGTCATTTAGTCTGTCTGTCTGTGGGACTGTCTGTCATTTTTGTCTGTCTGTTAGTCTGTCTGTTGGCCAGCCGATGGGTGGGTCTGTCTGTCTGTCATTCTGTCCATCTGTTGGATGTGTCGTCTGTTTGTCATTTAGTCTGTCTGTCTGTGGGACTGTCTGTCACTTTGTCTGTCTGTTGGTCTGTCTGTTGTTCAGTCTGTCTGTTGGCCAGTCGATGGGTGGGTCTGTGTGTCTGTCATTCTGTCCTTCTGTTGGATGTATCGTCTGTTTGACGTTTAGTCTGTCTGTCTGTGGGACTGTCTGTCGTTTAATCTGTCTTTTGGTCGATGGGTGAGCCTGTTTATCTGTCATTCAATCTGTCTACATCTGATTTCATTTTACAATGTCTGAACAGTTCTATCATGCATCCTTGTTTGTCCATCTGTTTTGGTTTAGTTGTTTATGTCATGTTAATTTGTACAAATTTGAAAATTGCTTTTAACATCCTCTGGCTTTCTTTTTGGGTATCATTTCTATTTTTGTGGTCGCGTCTGTCAGATGTTTAAGTGTTAAAGATAGCAGGAGATGGATAAGAGAGAGAAGAGTTGGATGTTTTCCCAGACAGTGGGTTTGTTGTGCGGTCTGAAGATAGATGCGTTTGGCACAGTGACGACTCTAGGAGGAATTGTCTGTCGCGGGATGGTAGGGACACATTCAACAGTCGTAATCACCACAGAGATCACTCCTGATCCATCAGCAAAACAAAGGAAACTGCCCAGTTTCTTAGTGTCAGCAATCTCTTTTTGACATGTTTTCTGGCATGTCAAACAACAGGACAAGATTTTTGAGTAAAAGATCCGATTCCTTTCATACAATGGGATGTACTGCTGGACATCTTCCACCATGAACATCCTCCGACATATGCCACTGACACTGGGAAGATAGAAGAACAAATTTCTGCTTCCACTTTTTCCTAAAAAAAAAGGTCAACCCGAAATCAAAGTTTACTTTGCTACACATTTTTTTCTCTTTGAAAAGCCTATCTTGATAATATGTCTTATTGCAGAAATAAAATGGGGTATGAATGGCATTTTGTTACGTTATTTTTTTTCTTCTTCTTTCGTAGTAATTTCGTCATATAAATATTTATTATTTAATGATCCGACTTGTCTGACTTCAGAAAACATTAAATTGCTGCACTTCTACTTCATTGCTCTCATTGTTATCCCCATTTTTCCTTGAAATCTGTTCTCATTATCATTTGACTGCTTTCAGAGAAACCTTGCAGTCGTTTTTTAAGAACCAATTAATTTTAAAAGCTCTCTGCCTATTTGACAAGATACAGTGGATCTTTACTCAGAATGCATCTTCTCCAGTGCATCAGGGATCTGCGTCTAGAAAATTATGACTAGTCTCTGGGGGTTAGAGTGAAAGTGTGTGGAGGAGGAAAGGGCTCTGTGTGTTGGATCGGTACTGCAGTGTTTCCACGGGCCCTCAGCGGCCCATAAGCCCTCTGTGGTTATTACCAGACCAATACAATCAGCCTTCACTCAGTCTGCTCAAATGAGGCTGCAAATGCAATTACAACGCAACCAGCAAGAGGGAGGGTGTTGGGGAGGGCAGCCCTGGCCTTGGCAGGCAAGGAATTTAATTAAAATAGAACAGATTTGACCCTCTCTCTCACTCTGTCTAATTTTATTTCTCAAGGACTTCCCAGCTTAGATCCCTTGAAGAGATGAAGTCAGGCAAGAAGAACTCTTGGGTCATTTCTTTTTCGTTCTCCGTCCCTTCTGAGTTCATTCAGCCACATGATTTTGTTGGTTCCAGTGAGAAAATTACCAGGGACATTTCTACTAAATTTATTACACCTCTCCGTACAGGGAAAAAAAAAAGCCTTCCTTTGGAAGACCACCATATGTGAGCTGTATGCATGGTCCATCAGACAGCTGACCTTTACAGTTCAGGATACACCGTGCTGGTGTCAGCACTAATGTCAGCAGATGTCTTACAAACGCACTACACCTTGACATTCAACCCATTCCTGGACTGCACAGCTCAGCCTTGTGTGGTTCTTGTGTTTATTGTGCAAGATACCACTCTGATGTTCTGTCTGTTGTTCTATCTATCTATTGTTCTATGTCTGTCTAACATGTTATTATCTGTCTGTCTGTCAGTTTAGTTTAGTTTAGATAGCAGTAGCCTTGCTACATTTAGTTACCCTCAGTTGGCATTGTATTGCATGGGCAAGTGCCTTTCTCGTTATCTTCAGGATACACATACACGCTGTAACACAACAAGACTTGCATTCAATCTTTTATAGCAGGTGCGCTGCATTGTGCTGCAGTCATATGTCTTTGATGTTCTCTGTGGAGATTTACATGAGTAAACTTTCACACTGCCACCAAGGAGCCGTTGAGAGGATGATAGAGCATTACAGTGTGTGCTTGTGTATTTTTGAGCGTGTGTGTGTGATATAGAGACAGCTTGAAATTAATTTTGTTTATTGGCTCACCTTGCCTGTCTAGATGTAGAGCAAACTAATCTGTTTTTATAGCACCATACAGTGAAAACACAAGCTCAGGCTGATACATAAGTACACGCAGAGTCACGCACACACTTTTGCAAAATTTGAAAGGCCCCCAGAAGGACAGCAGGACTGACTTGGGCGTGATCCTCAAGAATTTGATGGTATTTTGCCACATCCATTTATACTTCTATCCTGAGCTCAGTCGTGACTGCATATGGCCTTTCTTGAGGAGTAGCTTTTTTCTTGCAACACTCCCATAGAAGACACATTTGTGGAGAATTTGTTATATTGTTATCACATGCACACAATAACCACTCTTTGTCATAATATCCTGCAGCTGCTTCAAAGTTGCTGTAGGCCTCTCGGTCGCCTCTCTGACCAGTTTTCTTCTGGCTCTTTCATCCAGTTTAAAGCGATTTCCTGGTTGCACTTTATTTTACAGTACGTGTACTAACATGTACTTACAGTGTACTTACAGTGTATTTATCTAAGAAAGTTCTGGTAACACAAGGTAACTACATGGGGTAGGGTTAGGTTTAGGGGTAGGTTCAGGTTTAGTACCTAGTTATTACATAGTTATTGTAATTACTATAATAAGTACATAGTATGTACATGAGGAACAGGACTGTAAAATAAAGTGCTACCAATATCCTGATCCAGGGAGGGTCAGTGTTATACCAAATACCTTCCACTTTTTAATAATAGAGTTCACTGTGCTTCTAGGCTTTGATAAAGGCACTGATAAAAATCCTTTTTCCAATCCAGTGATTGCTTTTCTTTTTTTTTTTTTTTTTTTTTTTTCTTTTTTGGTTTTATATCTTTAACTTGGATGTTATAAGTTGCACTGAGTAAATAACAGACTGATAAAACAAAACTGTGTCTGTCTTCATTTCATGTTGCAAAGAAACAAAATTCCTTTCTATACCCACTGTATAGCACAGTGCATTTTACTTTGTTATTGTTTGGTTACTTATTTTTATTTTTATTTTTAAATTATGGGAGACAGACAACAGTTCCTGTGAGAAAAGCAGCATCTGTAATGAAAGTGTAAAGTGGATGTGTACATTGAAGATTAGGGGATTGAAACTTATAATTAGCTTAGTGGAAAAACAAAAAACAAAGTCCCCAACATCATAGAAAACTATTTTTCTCTATGTGTGTGTGTTTGTGTGAGAGAGAGAGATCTACTTAGTTCCTCAAAGTTTTATTATTCTATGAAAGCAGTTTATGAGCGGTCAATGTCTTATTTAAACAATTTTTCATGGACTGCGATTCCCTTCGAGCCAAGAGCAACAATCCATATTATATGTTGCAGATGTAGCTTGCATGGTCTCGTTTATAGAAGTACGAGACCTTTTTTCCAGTGAATGCTGCTAATGGATTTTTAACACATAAAGCTGCTGTCCACACATACATGCATACAGCTGCTGTTGCTCAGAAACCATCTGCCATGTTTACTGTACACTGGAACGGTATTTGAACAGCAAGGTTTCTCCAGCCCTACTGTATCCCTTCTTAGACTTTCAACATAGACAGAGAGAGAGAGACAGGTCTTAATCTCACTATAAAGCTTTATTCATATTGACTGGGTCCATCTGCACTCTCTCTTTGTATCTGCCTCTCTGTCGTGAGAGCTAATTTGTCCTTCATCCTCATTTCTAATATGAAGTCATTTGGGGCACATACGGATTAATTATCCTAACAAGTCTTAGAACAGATGGGCTCACATTACCAAGCTAGAGCATTCACCTTGTGAAAGAAAGGAGATGAATAAAGGGGGATAACAATGTGTGTGTGTGTGTGTGTTTGTTTATATTAAGTTTTATATTTATTTATTGTTTTGTTTTTTCATTTATGTTTTGACATTTTTTGCTTACTTTGTGTCTAGTGCACCAATGGCATTCACATTGCTTGTGAATTGCTCACTTGCAAATTTCTGAACTGCACAAAATCAAGTATATTTCTGAGCTAAAGAAAGTATTATTGTCTTCTGGTCCTATTAGAAGAATGAAGGGGCAGTTGGGGAGAATGAAAATATTTCCCGAGAGGGAATGTGAGATGCAGGAGGGAGGTAAAACCTTAAAGAAAGAGGTGATTTGTTTCATGCCTTATTGACTCTCCTCTCACATAGCTGATCGATAGCTCAGGCAGTTAGAGGGGCTTTGTGATTTAGGCTTCTGGTTTGAATGAGGCTTAGAACGGGTTTGAAGCCATTCTACAGTGAGAGAACACTGTTAGGAGTATCCTGAATCCTTGCTGTCCACTCATGGGCTACACATCTAATAACACTTCAGGGTCACAGGTCAGAATCTAGTTTTATCAGCATTAGCATTGTGCTGACTCTGTCTTTGGTGTACTCGACAATAAGTGATTGGTTATTTTTTTGGTTTTACATTTAAAAGAATACGATTTTTTTTAACAAACAGTGTTTGGTTTCCAGTGTAATGTTCATGCCATCCCAAATAGCAGAAAATGTTTTTATATACTGTATATTCATAAATGTACTTAGCATGTATTTGAAATACCTTTTAGCCAGATTCTTTTTTGTGTGTGTTTGTGAAATGTTGAAATGACCATATATTTTTTTTTATGTTCCAAAATTGCTGCTTTAGTCAGGAAGTGAAAGAGAGAAACAATTCAAAAAGGCCAGTGAGTTCAAACAAAGTAGACACGATGATATCCAAAGCATAAGAACCTCCCAGGAGGTCTTGAAGGTAAGACTAGTAATGCACTTAGCAACTTATCAATTTAGCATCAAGATTCCGGCTGGTTCACTTCTAGAGATTTACATGTTCATCCGAAAAGTGAGTGATGGGCCTATAAACATGACTAGTGTAAGGCGGAGGCATCACATGATGAATAGCTGGTGGTCAGCCCGACTCTTTTGTCATCATGGGGTTGTGTCAATAAAAAGGGACTCTATTCACCAGCTAATCAATCAACGCTCATAAACCAGACTGGCATTTTACTGGTCTTCTCTCTAGTCCTGTTTCTCTCCCTTTTACGTCTACTTTCTGTGTAAATCAAATTTAACGGCCTATAATAATCACAACAAAATGCTTACACACACTCTAACTGTTCACTTTCTCTGCGTTCATAAAAAGAGACTGAGCTACCACAAATGTAATGCTTGTGTGATAAGATTCCTACCTTGTTTTGAGGAAAACAAATGACAGCGGCAAAGTATACATAGTAGTCATCATCAGGCTGATTTCTTCTTATACAGAATCATGAAATGGGAGATAAAGATGGAATAGGATGAGGGTGTTGAGTTGGGGAATCAGAGTCAGTCCCTCTGTGGCTATTATCGGAAGTCTTGTTTTTTTATTCACTCAGGGTTATTTAGTTATACTCAGGTGTTGAATTAATTTCATGAATGCAACAGTCCTAGATAGTTAATGCAGTGTCGGTGTGCTTTATGCTAAGTAAATTCATACTCATCCTCCTTCCCCGTTCTATGAGAAGCTGATGTGTTTTGCCAGAAACCGTGCCTGGTTTGTGTAACCATAGCAGCAGTGACTGAGGGGATATTCCTCAAAGGGTTTGAGAAATGAGATATGTGTCGTTTAATTCAATCTCTGCCATCTTTTGTTAATGTGTGAATGTTTAATGACTGATGGAGTGCCTGTCATCTGTTTTGAAAGTGGAACGTGGAGAACTGTGCACACAACAAAGACCACACATCCCACTTCACTCATTGCTGGTTCTTTATTGTATGTTCTTTTGGTTTTGAGAGCCCACCCTTACTGGCTCACAGATGAGGGAGCTCTCCAGCTTTTCAATTATATTTCAGGCTTGTGAATATTAAACAATATTTAGGAGTAACTAACTAAAAGAAAAGACACTAACACAATTTTTCAGTAGCTTTTAGGGATACAAAAATTATGGTCAATGGATACCGTCAACTCCTTAAAATATCTTCTTCTGTGTTCAACAGTAGAAAGAAACTCATACAGGTTTGGAAAATTTAATATAATTTAATCAGAGCAATCTTCATTTGATAGATCATATCTTCTGATGTAAACATACATACTGTACATATGGATATGAATAAAAACATGCACTGAGACCTTTGAGACCAGTGTAGAAATTGGCACAAAAAAAGGTTTGTGGTTTACAAATGCACATATAAATTGAAGAGCACAATCTGGCTGTTGAAAGCATCTGTATGTGTTTGCAAAACTAGCTGCTGGGGCAATTTGCCGAAAGGCGCGCGTCCCCTGGAGTGGAGGTGGAAGTGAGTGCAGAGAGAAGAGAGATCTGTTCAGGTCTCCCACTGAGTGAGCCGACCTTCAGTGCAGATCCACACACTTGTACCCTGACACAAACACAATCTAATCCATGGAAATAAATAGAGAGACACCGAGAATGCAAATAAGAAAAGAACTGTGAAGAATTGAGTGTGTCTGGAGGGGATGAGGAACAGTGTCTTCACTACTTCCTGACTTTGATTCCTCACACCAGTGGCTCCTCACCTCATGAATATTGATGTTGCTTATTCGCCATAGGTGCATTTCCCTTCTTCTCTTTTGACTCCACCCATATAGAGCCCTTTATGTAGACCTGATAAAAGAAAGAAAGAATTGTTTTCTAGGATACAAAGGATACACACACACAAAGCATTGCCATGCCATGTGAAGTCCCTTTCACATGACCTTTTAAAGTAATGGTTTAAGCTGTGTTTGTTTGAACTTCGAGTGTTGTTTGGCGCTTTACTTACTAAAAAAATGTTGTGAAAGTCACGATGAAATGTACTTGAAACAAAGTAATCAGACTCAATAGAAACATCCAGACGAGTGTGTTGGAGCTGGTTGGAGCCAAACTCTGCAGGACGTTGACCCTCCAGGAGCAGGATTGGACACGCCTGATCTATAACATATGGAGCCCCAAAAGAAGGAATCTCCAACTCTGCTCCTGGAGAACTACCATCCTGCAGACTTCATTTCCAACCCTGCTCCAACATGCCTTCCTGTAATTGTCAAGTAGCCCTGAACACTCTGATAAGGTGGTTCAGGTGTCTTTGATTGGGGCTGGAGCTAAGCAAAACGAGAAGGGAAGAAAAACTGCAAAACACTTGCGTTCCCCGAAAAACCTTCAGGTTTGCTTTCTAAAACTTTTGTGATGGAAATAATACAAGATGAGAAAAAAACTATATTTTTTTGTGTATTGTGTTTCTCAGGGGAAGACAGATAGTTTTGTGTAAGAACAAATATTTTGAGAGTGTAACTGTAATAACCTGCATTAAGAAAATCAGTACATTTCAATTTCATGTTTACTTTAAAGATAAAAAAGAAAAAAAGACATAAAGGCATAAAACAGTTTTTTTTTTTTTTTTTTTTTTTTTTTTTTGCTACAAGCATTTCATATTGTCTCTTCTTGTGATAGTTGTTGGCTAGTGTTTTTGTAAGACCCCGTGACGCTCCAGGCTTTGGAACAGCTGTGGACCCGGCAGGCTTTTTGGGTTGAGTCCTGCTCCTGTTTCGTGAAAACTGCATCAGACAGTGCGTAGGCACTCCTGTCTTCTCTCCTCCTCTCTTCTCTAACTCTTCTTACCTATTCTCTTTCTATTCCTAAAGAGGTCCAGATGCAAAGAAACAAGCCATCTTTCATCTTAGGCTCTCAAAAAGCCTTTTATCCGGTATGAATGTGGGTGTGAGACAGAGAGAGATACATGTTAGAGGTTTCTGAGCCTTTTCCATCATGATTTCAATTGTCATCATGAACATGGTTGCTTACGGAACATTCTGGATGAGAGAGACATCAGACGAGCACCCACAATCATCTCTTACATTTTAGAAGGACAATTTTCATTACCATGAGAGTGCTTACCATCTTCGCATACACACACCTGAAGTCAAGAGCTACTCAGAACCCTCCGTGTTGCCAAAAAATACCTGCTTTGCCTAAAAGCATTTTGGGTAATTTCTGTTATTGTCTCTCACTTGCTATTTCTCGCATTCTGTCTGTCTTTCTTCCTGGTTATCTCTCTGATCTTGTTTTATTGTGAGTGCAGAAAGCTTGTTGAGATTGCAGGAGTGTGTCTGCTGAAGCAGAGATGAAGGGTGATCAGTCCACAGGCGCGTCACCGGTAAAATAACAGCAGATAAGAGGGTTCTGATGAAAGGTTCTGGACCGGGCCCTGCTGTCTTTGGTGTAGAGTGCTGTCAGGGTCTCTGGGGGGCCTCGCTTTTGGTTTTATCACCTTGCTGGAAAGTGGAAACAGCAGGAAAAAGTTTCTCACTTCAGACGGAATCGCTGTGCAAAGAAATGAAAGTTTGTGGATGTGCCAAATTTTCTCCTATGGACTTGAAATAAGCCAGACTAGGGTCTTAAGGCAAGTACCCAGAACACCCGAAAAGAAACAACTTGTAGCAACTTGCTAAAAAGCGCTATAACGCAGCTGTTTTGTTCCTTTATATAATAACAATAGGTTCAACTGGAGAGCTCAATTTTTTTATTTTTTTATTTATTTATTTTGCCTGTTCTCCATTTGGGCCTTGGGAACCCATGTGTGACTAATTTTAATATTTTATTTATATTAAGATTATTGCAAGAGGATAATAAAACCTAAAAACCACCCATATCACCTTGGAAGCCACATAGCAACACATTCAAAAACTTTTAGAATGTCTTAGCAATACCATTGCAATACCCTGATATCTTAATAAAAAGTTTGACAGGATTTTCACACTCATTTTCTTTAGAAAATGTTAAATCTAGTTCTCTTTTGTGGCTGTATATCATAACTATAGGTTCAGTTAGAGAGCATTGTCATCTCTTCTTTTGCCTGTTCACCATTGGGACTTTGGGAGCCCGTGTTAGACAGAAGGGAATGAATTATATTCTGACCTCTCTGTCTTCCTCCTCTCTCATCTTCCTCTCCCTTGTCTCATGGTGCTAGAAATAAAGCATAAAGTTTGAGTTGTGGAGGGTTCTACGATGGCGCTCTGGAGAGCTGAGCTGGCCTGATTCAGACACACCACCCAGGGATCATAAATCTGCTCCTCGCGTCAGTGCGGCAATCAGCCTGTGGGCCCCTTTAGTCTCTCCCACTGTGTAGATGTGCTGGGAGTGGAGACGGAGAGCAGGTTTATTGCCTGCCTTATGGAGATTAGCTCCATCCCAAATGAGTCTCTTATCCTATGCATGACACTTTAGTGAAGATAAGCACTCCGTCTAGGGGACCGCAGCATTTGCACACTTTGATTTCACTGTAGAACTGCAGAGAAAGACAGTCATGAGTCCTGAACAGTGCTTACAGATTCCTCAGTGAAAGCCTCCATTGTTGTGCAATGTTTATTATTTTGTCACTTTTTTTTGACAGACTGATGGTAAAATCAAGTCCTCTCATTTTTTAGACCCTCCCCTCTAACCACTTGGCTCCATTCTGGAGTGCCGCA
The DNA here is from genome assembly GCF_023724105.1 of Carassius gibelio. Taxonomy (NCBI): domain Eukaryota; kingdom Metazoa; phylum Chordata; class Actinopteri; order Cypriniformes; family Cyprinidae; genus Carassius; species Carassius gibelio. Next base: position 30,322,511 of record NC_068374.1, on the reverse strand, counting down.
CCTGCATCAAATTACTTAAGCAAACTGGGTTGCAATTGCACAATCATTTAGTGAAAGGTTTAAACAAACAGAAATGGTGAATAGCTTGGTAAATCGTAAAGTCACAGATATCTCTTCTATATCCAAATGAAAAAGTTACCTACTCTTGGGAAATAAAATCCTAACCTCTCACTCCCCCCAAGGAATCAGCCCTATCCCACTTTCTCCAAGCCTGTAAATGAAAAGGCCCTTTCTCTCTGCTCAGCACTGATGGAGAGATACGCTTGTCGCTGCAGAGCAGGATATAAACTGGCAATCCTCGCTCGCAATCATCACTTTAAAACCTATGAAAATGGAGGATCAGAGCTAATCTCATCCACCCACTAATAGCGCTGTGTTTGATTGGATAATCTGTCAAGCGGCAGATAAGCTCCACTCTTTCTCTGACTGAGGGAAGAGGATGTGAGACAGCTCATAATTCCCACCCAGAGCAAAAAAAGTCACTCCTCTCACCTTAACTCCACTGCACACTGGCTTACTTTCCTTGTTTTGATGGGATACAACTAAAAGATCCACACAATTAGCATAATTGTCTTTTTTTTTTTTTGGTGTACCATAACATATGAATTGCACAAGCATGCTTTTCAAGCACAGCATTTCACACACACACACACACACAAATGTTTAAATAGGTTTAAAGTAGTGGTGGGCCGTTATCTGCGTTAACATGCTGCGTTAACGTGAGACTCTTATCGGGCGTATATCTCCATTAATCTATTCTCAAAGTTGGGTTGGGAGCTGGGTCTATACTACGCGAGCTACGATGACTTTCACCTTGAAATTTTAGCGTGAATGTATACCTAGCCGAATCTGTAGGGGGCGAGAACGAGTCTTCGAACCTGTGTGTATGCCTACTGTGAAATTACCACATCAAACGTGACGTGCTAACATGCAGCTGAAGCCGCCGGGTTTGCTTGACATTTTTATTTTTTTAAAGAAGCTTCCCAATGGAAACCTCGACAAGACTCACGCCTGTTTCACACATAATCCGTCTGCAGTGCGTATGCACGGACTCGATGTGTTTTCACACAGGACGCGTTTGCAGTCCGCTACTCGGTACGCAAACGATTGATGCACTGCTGCAGACGCACCGCTCCTGGAACGCACTGACGGACCGCAACCGCGTGAATGCTGGAATCTGTTAACATGGGTGCGTAAAAAAATACGAAACGCATACACACTGCAGACGGAGTATGTACTTTGTGATGCATTTTGCACCACCTGTCTTAAGAAACCCGTTCTCAAAGACTTAACGTTACTTTTAGTCATTATTTTATTTGGGTAGCACACATATTCTGAATGCCTTCGGCAGCATTCAAATGAGCCATTTTAATCTAGATTAATCTAGAAGATTTTTTTATTTTTAATTTACTATAATTTTACTATCATTATACTATGACTATATTATCCATATGATGAAAGTTAATGAGGTCCAAAACAACCCCTTCGGATCCCATCGACTTTCACTGTATGTAAGAAAAGAAAAGAAAAAGGAAAAAGAAAAAAAAAAACTTTTTACATTTCAGACAAAAATAAATAAGTACATTATAAATATATTTTGTGTTTCAAAAAGAAAGTCATACATTTGGAATGACATGAGGGTGAGTAAATGATGACATGTATGTGGCGAATATGCATTTCTCAAAGTCTACTGTTTTCTCAATCCTGTCAGGTTGGCCTTGTTAGTGTGGCTTCTGTCTGAGCAATCAGGGCTTATTGTTGGACAGGGCTGAACGTGAGCACCTCCTCTTAACCTGGAATATAAATGAGGGATTACCATAGGTGTTCAAGCTGTCTTCTGTTCTCCTGATATCCCCAGTTGTGTTTTCACGAAAGGCCCAGTCCGCTCTCGCATGAGGAGTGAAACCCACCTGCTCGCTGTCTGCTCTGGTTTTTGGCTCCTGGCCAGTCAGTCACGTCAGGAGAACAGGAGCTGTGTGCTAATGTCTCCCTGACTGCTTCCCCTACAGAAGCTCATTTGAGGTTCACTCACACAGCGGGAGGACAGGAAGGGTTGGAGAATAGAAATATGGAATACACTGAGAAAGGCAGACATGCTGGAGAAAAAAAAAAGAAAGATATAGTCCTGAATGAATGAACAAACAATGAAAGAAAGCAAGTGAATAACCAAAAACTAACGATTAAATGAAATTTTTTATATTTTAATATATTGAACATATTATTTATTTTAATTGTTTTATCAGTTGATTTATAATAATAATAATAATAAAAATAATGTATTAAATTGTTAAAAGAATGAACAAACAAACCAATGAAAGATAATAGTGTATTTTTAAATATGAAATATTTAGTCATTAAGTTAATTTAATGTTCTTGTGAACTTTTAATTGAAATACAGAACAAGTGATATAATTAAACACAGAGCAGGAGGAAGAAATGCAACATGACTCTCATAGCATTCCATGGTTTGTTTCTTCTCATTATTTATGAAAAAAAACAGCTTAAATCACTTGTTGCTATGCTGGTTTCTAGTAATTAATTTTAGGCTTATAAATTAGGTTAAATTATGTTCCAGTGAATGTTTAATGGAGAATCAGAAGAAGGGATATAATTAAACACAACAGGTGGAAGAAAGGTAACATAAACCAAATGACAAAATGTACATTAAATATGTACTCGACTCTAGATTACCCTTGGCTCATATGTTTCATCATGTTGATCAAGTCATAAGGCACAGTGTTCATAGTTAGTTCACTAATTAGGCTGTATAATTTAACTTTCATTATTCCATCCCTTTCAGTTTGCATTAAGATGAAGAGCGCATTTGTGATCCTGTCACTCTTCTCACTGCCCTGCTCATGTTCTTATTTTTGTTCCAACAGACCTTGGTCAGAGCTAAAGCCATATTTTATTTGACATGAATGAAAATGAGGCTGTGAGGGACAGAAGTGCAGAGTGCTGAAATGATTGTATTGTTTTAAAGCATTGGTCTCAAACTCAATTCCAGGAGGGCCACAGCTCGGCACAGTTTTGCTCCAACCCTAATCAGCAGAGCTGTGGCCCTCCAGGAATTGAGTTTGAGACCACTGTTTTAAAGGAATACGTCACCCCCCCTTAAAAAAATTAAAAACTGCTGAAATCTACTCGACCTCAGGCTATCTAAGATGTAGATGAGTTTCGTTCTTCAGAATTTGAGAAATTTAGCATTGCATCACTTGCTTATTAATGGGTCCTCTGCAGTGAATGGGTGCCACCAGAATGTGAGTCTAAACAGCTTATAAAAACATCACAGTATTTCACAAATTACATTTTGTCAGGCGGAAATCTGCATTTTTGTACAAGAAACCAAAATTCAAACTGTTGCTCTTGCTGAAATACTCCATAATATTGACTACAAAAATGTTCTTTACTCATAGTAATAACTATATATTACTATATATTAATAATTATTTTCCTTCTTTTCTCAGACATGATGCCCCTGCTATTTGTGCTTATGTAGTTTTGGTACTAACTTGAGCCAGCTTCTCACACAGATGCTACACGTGTATTTCCTCTCTGTCGTTTACTTGTGCGGGAGTTTAAAGGCATCAACAAGCTATCAGGTGCCTTGCTTTAACAACCTCTGTCAAATGCTTCGCCAACCTGATCTCTGAAGTTTCCATTTCTTCGAATGTGTTTAGCTGTCCAGCAATGTAGACACGCCAAATTTCACATGTGATGCGAGTTCAACAAATATCTGTAATCTCTCTTTCACTCAGGCCAGAAAGCACTTATCTCAGCTGAAGTCTGTTTCGGTTCAATTGTCTTCTTTAGAGTGCAGCAAACAGTATTGAACTCTTGACTGCATTACCCTTGATCTAGATAAGTACCAAGCATGAAACAAAGTGACACTCACAGTCTTTATCAGTCTGGGATGAGGCGGGTGGTGAAGGGACCGGCGGAGACCAATGGAAAACAAATAAGCTTAGAATCTGATGGTTTACAACAAGAGTGTTAAGGCACCATGAGATAAAGGTTGTATTTATTTGATTAATGTCTGTGGTCGTATTGTCCATTATTAACCAGTGCATGTTATTACAAAGATGAAAAAAATAAAATAATTCACGTCACTTGAATGCTTGATTCTGATCTCAGCATGTTGCTTATTTTTGTATTGTGACGACTAAAAAGAAAATGTGTCCATTGTCCCTGGAAATGATTTTATATTTGTTATATATCTGTACACATGTTTGTGTGTGTGTGTGTGTGTGTGGTTGGATGCGGCCTTCGCCATCTTGGCAGCGTGTCACCGTGTGTCACTCCTGGATAATCGAATAATGGGCAAAATTGGACAGCAGCAGCAATCCACCTGTCACTCAAGTGGCTGAGCCCTTAATTATTCAAAAACTTTAAGGCTTTATATAATATAAACGGATAAGTTATATGAAAATTCACACCCCTCACAGTTGTCACGAAAGGCAAAATTAGCTATATAGACCCAAATAACTTTTTGTACCAATCTGTAAACACGTTTTTTTTTTTCTGCTGTAAAGTTAGGCATTTTAACATAGGGAGTCTATGGGATTGACTCCCTTTCGGAGCCAGCCTCTAGCGGCCAGTCGATGAATTGCAGTTGTAGTCACTTCTATGTTGGTTTATATAAAAACCTACAACCTTAAAAAAAACGTAAACATTGTTTCATTTGTTTATCTTTGCTATTTACACAATTTCAAAAAGTGTCCAAGGGTACAACCTGCACCGTGGCCCCACAAACCCCAGCTACGGCCCTGCATCTGCTTGTTGAACATTTCATTGTGATTTCCTTCTTTGGTAACACTTTATAATAACTGCATGCTATTAATCATTAGTTAAGCATCAGGAAACAGTTAATCATTTATAAAGCATTAATAGACATTTATAGGCAGTTTATAAATACAGATATACATGCTTTATAACTGATTTAAAAGCATATCTATAATGTATTTAATAATTGTATTTTCATACTTTATTAATTTATTATTTCTAAATTAAGTATAGCATTATTTACACACTAGTTATTAAGGAGTTGTCCGTGGTTTATAAGATCACTTGGAAATTGTAAGTAAATAGTTTATTAATCATTGAAATGTGCATACATCTTTTTATTCAGACATATAGTAATAGTTACTTATAGTGTTAATAAATGGTTTATTAACATGTATTTCTACTGTAATTCAGGGTTAATTCATGTAGTTGTTAATTAACTATTTTTGTGAGCTCATCTAAAGTGAGGACTATTTATGCCTTGTAAAGCTTTTACAAATGAGATTTAAAGGCTGTTAATATTTCTATGTTTTGTATCACTGTGTTGTGTTTGTTTCCGTTTTTTGTTTAGAAGATAACTGAGCCTTTAAATATCCTTTATAAATGCTTTACAAGGCATAACTAGTCCTCACTTTAGATGAGCTCACATAAATAGTTAACTGACCACTACTAAATGCTTTATAACTGAATTTACTACATTTCTTGTGATCTTATGAATCACTGGCAACTCCTAAATAACTGGTTTGTAAATAATGCTATACTTCATTGATAAATTATAAATTGATCATGAATATGAGTATGAAATTACACATTATAGATATGCTTTTAAATCAAGAATAAAGCATTTATATCTGTATTTATAAACTGATTATTACTGTCTATTAATGCTTTATAAATTATGAATTATCTGTTTACTAATGCTTAATTAATGATTAATAGTGTGCAGTTATTATAAAGTGTTACCCATTCTTTTAATACTCTACAATTTCATAACGTATGCCAAAGCATTATTATTTGGTCTTCATTTGATTTAAGGGGCCTATTCAAGCCCTTTAATTAGGAAATATCCATATACTTTTAGCCTAGTGTATTTCAACAGTCTGTGCCATTACAGGATTAAATCATAGCCTACATTAAGCCTTCAGTATCCTGACCGACCGTGTCCTTCACTCACAATTATCATGCCATCTCTGGCGGGCTTGTAAATTATTCAACAGTTCATGTACTAAGCCACTCTGGTTTACTTTTGGTAATGGCATGCTGTGAAAATTGTTTTATCAGCTTTCTGTGTGTATGTGAATGTGCGCGTTATGCTCTATATTTTATGAGTTGTCCTTTCATCGCTCAGCTTGAATGAACATTTAGGTCTTTATAAATGTTACACGAGCCCTTTCCCCTGCGTCATTTAATATTCGTTGTTTACGGTGCAACACATATTAATGTATGTTTACATTGGAGTGTATGTTTGCGTGCATTTGCCGGTTTGTTATTAGAATATTCAATCTTCCCACTGCTGAAAACCCTCTATATTAAGTTTCCTGTGCCCCATGGGCTGTTTAAAGTAGAGGATGGGAAAATAAAGAGGTAGTGTGTTAGATATTAGTCTGCTTGAAAAAAAAAATTTATATGTATGTTTGACATGTTTACTTGAAGAACAAAAACACTGAGGAGCACTACTCCTGTTCAGCCTGGTCAGCCAATTACAGGCCAAATCCCCAGAGAAAGAGCTTGAATTTACCTTCTTTGCACTTGATTGTGCTATCTATATATGTGAAATTATGTCTTTACAGAGCTGCTCTGGGGTAAAGATAGATTGCATATTCTCAGTTAGAGGAACAGAAGGAGAGAGTGAAAATTTGATTTATATTCCTGCACACAGGAGAAGGTTTCTTTCTTTTTGTGTGTGTGTACATTGATTCTCAGCACTGAGAGATTCAAAACAAAAGCTGGTGCTGAATTTATATCATTCCTCCAGTTCGAGCTGTAATGATCAAATTAGAATTGTATTGAACTTAGACACAAATGATTTCATTATACATTGTAAGTGGCCTTTGTTAGTGTATGAATAGGTCAGCCTTGAAGTCTAATTCATTTTAGCTAATTGATTTATTTATGCATTCATAAGTGCTCAAAGTACTACCATTTTATTATTTTTTATATATTTTGTTAAATACCGCTGTTTATCACTGTTATATTGAAACCAATGCTGTTGTTTTCTCTATCATAAATTTGTATGTTTTTTTTTTTTTTTTTTTTTTTTGAAAAAAAATATTAGACATTCTTGAAGAATTGTTGAAAGAAGTGCTGTTTCATATCGTCTGTTTTTCTCATGTGGGTTTTTTATTATTTTTACTGTTTTAATGTCAGTTCATGACATTAAATTTTTTATTGATTTCAGTTGATATATATTATTTAATTAATCATACCCCTCACTTACAAAGTTAATCACTTTAATAATTAATCATTTTACAATTTATTTAATAATTCATAATAAACTAATATAGCCAATGATTTACCTAATTATTAATAATATAATAGTGTCATTTAAAACACTAAATATACTTATTTATTTATTATTTATATCAAATATTTATTGGTTATTAGTCGTAACATAGAAACATCTGTTTATCGGCTTGCATTTCTTGCTTTTATGGTGCTATAATAGCATTCTTCAAAAGCAAGAGTACATAACTACATAAATATTTTAAATAATAACAGAATTTGCTGTTTAGGTGAACTTTCCCCTTCAGTTGTCTTCCTTTGGTTATTTACAAATGTGTATCAATTAATAAAATTATACTTTCACAAATCAGACATCACTAGAATGTATCAGCATTTACCAGTAATCACTGTGGGATGCATATATGTTTGTATTTTCTCTGATGTCTTTAGGTTTTAGTTCATTCCGTCAGTGACTCCTTAGTGTTTAATTAGCCAGCTTATGGAAACCCCTCTAGATTCCCACAAACTGGCCCCTCATCTCCCAAACACAACATCTACACACATCATGCACTCTCAAACACACACACACACACACCCTGGAGACATTTACTAACCCTCACAATACGCCAGCCGGTATTAGTATGCAGCAGTGTTTGTGGAAGAGAATGTTTCCGTGGCTAGGAGGAATCTTTAGAAACATAAGCTCTGTTTAACCAGCCATTAAACCTTGATGATTGCAAATATGGCTGCCCTCCGCTACACCGCATAAAAAAATGAGGAAGAGAAATATTTCGTGGTGTTGGGAAGAGTGTGACTTTGATGGTAGGATTTTTTTTTTTTTTCGGAACCAAATTCCTAATACAGCTATCCAGATTTCCTGTCCATCAATGGGCTTTGGGGACAAAAAAAAGAACATGAATGAAAGCAATGCAAAGAAAAAGCACCAGTCTGCCATGTACAGGTGTAGAAAGGCAGATGGAAAGCACTAAGGATTTTCCTTTGAATGAACTAAAAGAGAGATGTGCTTGAGGAAGAAAATGCATTTTTATCAGTCCAAACGTGATTGAAACCTCGCCGCTGGGAGAAATAAAGCATACACTGAAAAAGTCCTGCTGTCTTTGTCACACCCTTGGCATCAGTTCATTTGTGAGAACATACTGTGTCAATGTGCTTGTTTCATCAAAAGGGATTGGTGCTGCTTAAGTGGCCAAAGGAGATTAGTTTTGGTCATTTTGCTTTGTGTTTCCAAGTATTACAACAAACACATGATGCATACCCATGTAATCTGTCTCTATATGCTAAAATGGATGGCTTGGATGGAGATGTGGTTGGTTGCATGGCTGGTTGGATGGACGGATACAAAGATGGATGGATGGATGGATGCTAAGATGGATGGATGAGTGGATAGATGGATTGATGAACGGATAAATGAATGTGTGGATGCATACATGGATACTAAAATGGATGGATGGGTGAATGGACACGTGGTTGTTTGTTTGGTTGGTTGGTTGGTTGGTTGGATGGATGGATGGATACATGGATGGATGGATAGACAGACAAATTGACTGATGGATGGATGGATAGATTAATAGATAGTTAGTGTTAGTTTTTTTTAGTTTTGGGACACAGCCCAAAGACACTCCCTAATCCTGTCAATCATCTCTTTTTCTCCTGTAGAAATACCCAGTGTGTTTGAGTTATTTGGGAACAAATTTGCCTTTGCCAGACATTATTGAAGGGACACAATCATGGCCTTATTCTGGTTCTTCTGGCCCTTTGATAAGAATTTTTCCTTTATGAGGGACAGATCAATGTGTCGCGGCTGTTTGTGTCTCCGGGTCCCCTTTATTTGGGGTATGTCTGGCTCAGGGGTCATGTATCCGCTCCATAAACCACAGTTTGATAGAAGTCAGGTGTAAAAAGAAAATGCTTTCTTTCCTGCTCGCTCTCTTTCTCAGTTATATTCATCTATAAATTACACAGCTTGTAGAAAGAGGCCCTTATTACTCCAATGATGAACTAAAACCAATGATTAGGGTTCATTTTCACGGCCCCCAAGGAGCCACAGCTTGTAAAGACGTCTGAGTTTCATTTTGTTTTACGGCGTGTTGTCTACTGGGTTTACGGTTTGAAGTCCTATGAGTATGATAATACTTTTTTTCAAATGTATGATACCAACTGGAAGTGAATTTAAAACGTTTTTTTTTTTTTTTTAAAGGGAGTAACAGAATTAGGAATCATCTTCACTTCCATCCCACATTCCTCTTTTTGATGTGGTGAACTTTTGCATGTCACTTTAAAATGGCACTGCATTTTGCATCAATGCTGTAGTATTCTAATAGTCTGTTGCATATTTCTGTCTGATTTCATGCTTTATAACTTAAGTCTGGAACAAAAAACATACCAGTTTTTTTTTTTTTTTTTTTTTTTTTAACTAGAGGTGTGGGGCGAAATGATCTCAAATGATTCTGAATCTTTCCACACACACACACACACACACACACACACACAAAAAAACTAGTTTGGAATGTTAAATATTTACTTTACTAATTTGAAAATTTGTATGACTTCATTAGAATTAAATAATTGTTCAGTTTTAGGATACTGACTTTAATCCCAGTTTTCATAAGTTATTATGAGGATAAGAATAATTTCGAATTTGGATTGTAACTCCCTGAATTAAAATTGAATCATGAGATGCTTCAAGATTCTCATATTGTTTGCCAAAATGTATCTTCTCTAATCTCATGATTGAATCACTGTAAAGATACGAACCCTTAAACATCTTTATTTAGAGTACAATTCCACAAGCTTTCTTATTTAACATCCCAGTCACATTTGGACTTAAAAAAACTGAATGAGAGAGACTGAAGCTAAACGCCCACGAGGCCATGTTTGACAAGTACTAGAAGAGAGGATGTGTCAGACAACCCGCCTACAGACAGATCTCAATGTCTCTCTCTTTTCTTTCTCCCTAAGTAAATGGCACTACTATATTCCCTTGATGCTAGTTAGAGACTCAGGTTGAAGCTTTTAAAGAAGTTCTGTGTTAATCTTGTCACACACATCACGCTCATTATAGGATGAAAGCAGACAGTGATCGGTGGCTGTCAAGTATTAAAAAAAAGACAGAAATATATAATTTAGTTTTTACCAAAGCTCTTCAATCTTGTTTGTGATGCATTCAATATATTCATATAATTATTGATTACAATAGATATGTGAATCAATTTAATTTGACATTTTCAGACGTGACATACTGTGTCATTACCTGCCAAGTATGAATATGCAAATAAAGTTTGAAAACTACTTTAGGGAGGAAAATGATCAAAAGGCTTATAAAATATACATTTAATAGACCACTTTACAGATTTTATTTATTTTAAGCTTGACAGCCCCTGGTCACTGATTTCATAGGATTTCACTGTTTGGAAAAGAGAGGCTCAAAGATAATACTGTCAGGGATCTAGGAAGGAGGACCCAATTGCATTGAAATAACAAGGTTTTATTGACTAGACAGACTGATACAAGAGGTAGTGAAGTGCACAAAAGATACCACAACAGGAACAGCTAGGGAAGGCCACTGGGATGGCTTCAGGAAACAACTGGCAGAATACTTTGGCAAAAGAGAGGGCAGCAAGACCAGGTTGATAGAGAAGACCACACAAGGCACCATAGAGCAGAGCTCAGGAACTTGAGACAGACCAAATACCAGGCAGGCAGAACCAGGGCAGGACACATGGGGACAGGTCAGGAACTCAAACACAAGACTAGACAGGACAAAACTTGACCAAAAAAAAAAACAAAAAAAAAACAAAAAAAAAACAATTACTCTAGACAAGGAAAAATATAAGCCAAATGAGCTAATAAAAGGTTAAGTAGCAAAATAAGAAATTACAAATTAACCAACTCAGAATTAATAAAAAAAAAACAAGAATCAAGACTAGAAAAACTAAAATACTACAAATAAAAACAAAAGGCAAGAACAAACAAATTACTAAAACAAGGAGCAAGACAAGAGCATGAAATTACAAGGACTAGACAAAACAAGGACACAAGACCAACCAGACAGCGAGACAGAGGGAGTGAAAATGACCACGGACCAGAAAACACAAAAGCGTAAGGTGCACTATAAGTAGGGAGGAAAATACATGAGGGACAGGTGAGCACAATTAGACCAACTACGGTAACAAGAGGGTGTGGAAAAGAAGAAACAAGGAGGAGAAGCTAAAGGAGCACATGGCGAGAAAATAACTAACAAGGCCATGTGCTGACACTGGACACGAGAAACAAAAACATAAAACATAGTGACAGTGCAAAACCCTGACAAATGAATTAAAAATGTATTAATTTTTAGATTAACCATTAATTGAAATCCAGATTATTAAACAAGGGATAAAAGGATAAAATATAACACTGAACATTCTTAAACTTCCAAATGTTTTTATTGATTCCTGAGTTTATATCTACATTTTAATTCTAATACAAATATAGTGCTTGACATTTATTATAAAATGTTAACAAGAAAAAAAAAAAAAGCTTATTTTTTAGACCATCTCAGTCAAGGTCGCTTCCTGGTGCTGTAAATATTGAAAACCCTTTAAAAGAGAAGAAAGTGCTAATAAAGGACTGTTCTGAGGACATGATGGCAGAATTACACCCACACAACACAATGTAGGTAACAGGACACATTAACTCAGTTTTCAGTTCAGTGTTTTTGCACTGCACTTTTTGCTTCACACAATGTTCCAAAGCTGCTTTCTAGTTTATACAAACATAAAAAAAGTTAAAAGGAAAATAAAAATATATTGCTCATTTTAACCACACTTTCCTGATTATACACACAGACTGCAAGTGTCTGAAAGAAGAAAGTTCCACTGTCACTTTAGTGTTTGTGTGGTAAATTCTCTGGAGAGCTGGATAAAACAAAAGTGAGATCAGGATTAGTAAAATGTCACAGAACAAATAACATCTAAAAAATTGTGACATTTACACATCTCCTTCATTTGCTAAAGAGAATGACTGCATTCGTGATGGACATTAGCAGAATGAAAATGAACATAATCATCTGTGTTAACTCATTATCGGCACATTAGAGGGCTTCAGAACAAAGGCAGATAATTAGGAATATTGTTTATCATGCAAAGTGTATGTGAGTGTGTCCGCAGGTCAGTCTGTGAGAGATTCAGACACGTATTATGCCACTGTCAATATTTGGTTCACATTACACTGATGGACGCAGCGGATCGTGCGTTGAATTTCAATGTCTGCCACCATTGTGGTTTGGGAAGGAATCAAACGCAGGTCTAATTATGAGTTGTGTGTGTGTGTGTGTGTGACGGTCAGTCAGACGGTATCAGTCGTGATGGGTAGTGTGTCTTGTGTTGCCCTGGGTGACAGCCAAAGAGGAGAAGATGTTGGCAGAGCATGTGGTGTGGAACCCACTGACAGCTCCAGGAGGAGGAAGCACAAGTTTGTGTGTGTGTTGTGTGTGTGTGTGTGTGTGTGTGTGTGTGTGTGTGTGTGTGTGTGTGTGTGTGTGTGTGTGGTTATGCACTTTAGCGTGTATACTAAAATTGAATAGTAGCAAACAGGTAATTTGGTTATATAATAGGATTACAAAACATAACTGTAATGAGGTTGGGCTGCAATAAGAAAAAGTGTAATTTGATTACAGTTGCATTCACAGAGATGGATTTGTGTAATTACGTTTTTGCTAATCTTGGGAACATATTACAGTCCTGAACAGTGCAATCAAATAATTTTTTCACTGAAGTGGGTTTATGGAATAAAAGGAGGAATTTCTCAATGGAATATTTATATACTGTATGCTGCCTACCAGACACAGTATATGAAATAGTGTGCACATAAGTGTTTAACTAGTGTTGTTATCACATTACATATTTTTATGCTGAAACAAAGGTGTAGGATTTGCTGAAATTATCTTCTTTTAGAAATTGCAAGTGCATTTCACAAAAAAAAAAAAAAATGTAATAATTAAGTAATGCACTGAATGAAACATACATTTTTGAGTGGAAATTTCAAATTGGGAGCAAAAGATGGGAGTCAAATCCAATCATGTTTTGCTATGAGCATGTCTATTATTTGAGTTTCTTTTGAGTATGGTATTTTTTTTTATTTATATATTTATTTTTGATTGTTTGCTCAACAGATTGTCAAAAGTGTTTATGGTGAAATCAAGAGCTCACCTTTTTATTTTTAGTCTGCTTGTCTGTTTTTAACTCTTAGAATAAACTCTTTTAACTCTTGGAATAAATTTTTTTTGGTTCTTTTTTTCTTCTCTCTTATGTTTTTATTATTATAATTTTGATAAACGCTACTAGTTTATGAATATTGAATTTCAGCCATATTCAGAATATTATCATTATCCAATTTTCTTATGTAATGAATGGTGTCTCTAATCAGGAAGACTGACATGTGGTTTATATTCTGTAATAGATTACATTTTGTAAATCTCGCAAGGAGTGTTGCATGTTTGTGAGTATTATGATACATTTGCTTCCAAATGCAGCCTTGGAAATATTAATATTTCTCATAATGCAATTGCATGCATTGTTCTTAATTATAAGTGTATGTTCTTGTGCGTTTGATATTGAGTCTGCACTTTGCAGCTTAATGAACCCTGTCCGTATGTTTGTGTGTGTATTGGTACTTTGCATCTGTGGGTGGTAAATGAGGATTGTTGTAATTGGATTATACCTTATTAATGTTCTTATAGCTGGCTGGGAATTATTAGGGCTGAGCAGCATGGCCAGATTAATTTAACGCCCATAGACTGTGTAAGGTGTGTGTGTGTTGTGGATGCTGGAGTTAAAGGGTTAGAGGAATGTCCTTTCTTGCTCACCTAAAGATTTGACATTCATGGTTTGATTGTGCCTTTCCATTTCTCAAAGATATGAAAGGTATTCTCACGCCATTGCTGTCTACAGTACACACACATACACAAAAAACAATCAAATATACACTTCTCCCTACAGCAGCACACATATAATTAGGATGATGTGATTGGCAACGTTTTGGTATGCAGAATTACAATACAACCAAGAAAAATATTTTAAACATTCAGAAATGTCTTTCAACTGAATGGGAACATTACCAAAACTTTCTTAGAACATATTTTTGTTAGCTGGATGTTTATCAGCAGTTATTTGCAATATAGGCTTTCATTAAAGAACATACAGTAATTATAGTCTGCATTATGATTATTTCTCACAATTGCGACTTTGTTTCACAGTATGCATTAATATGTTGCTACGTGACTACTGAAATGTGACTGAAATGAAGTAACTGCTGCAATTGAAGCAGTTTGGTCTTTGTACATTACCATTGGAATATAAATGTTAAGTTCTGCCTATTGTAAATTAGATCAAGTGTAATTATTCTGCTGGTTTTGTAGTTTATAATGGTTATTAAAGCAAATGCACAATGCATTTAATTAAAAATCATGTTATTTTCTGTGTAGAGATTCAGGTTGTTCAGTTTGAAACCACCGTTTTATGTTGTCCTAAACTCCATCAGTGTGTATTTCCAGCACAGTGGGCTGTTTTGGGGTCATTCTGTGTTTCTAATTCAGTGGAAACAGGGGTACACGTAGATGTAATTAAACACCTCCATTACATCGTGCCAGATTAAAACATGCCGTGTTCCACCATCGCCGGTTACATAAACACAGCTTAGCACCAAATCCTGGCTGCAGGCCACTGCTGCCAAGAGCAGAGAGAGAGAAAACTGTGACTGGCATTTTAATGATGGTTACATGGTGGCAGAGGCAACTGGAAGTTACAGCTTTGTCACTGGGGCAAAACATTGCTTTTGGATATTTTTGTTTGTGCATACGTGCAGTATTCAGCATATTATGTTATTTTATGTTATTTAAGCCGTCATTGTTATTTATCAATTGGTATTCTATTCTATTCTATACTATTCTATTCTATATACAGTACACATGTATGTCATATATTTAGCATCACATTTGGTGTCAAAATCATATATTTTTGCTTAACATGCATTCACATACAGTACATTTGCAGTCCCTCTCTCTTATTTAAGATTGTGAACTCTTTATAGTGTTGCTCCATTTAACTTATGCCAGTGAGGTGCTGAGTTCACTTATTATATGAGGTCAGACCACTATCTAGGGCATGTACAATCATTTCCATACTTTGTCATACATAACCCCCATAACCCCATGGCCCACTTTAGTTACTTCAGATTTTTGGGGCCAGATCAGTCCATTGAAATGGATTGTTTTCTGTCATTGTTGTTGTTGTTTTTTGCTTTCAGTAGCACATACTAACCAGTAGGCTGTTATAATCTCAGTATGTTCAGCATAAATTGGATTGATCTTTTCAAACCTCTGATTCCATGTGTGTGCATTCGGATGCTGGCAGTAATTGTCAAGTCTTAGGAAGTTTTTGTGCATTGCGGTCGGGTGAGTTGGGAAAGCTAATGGGATGCTTGGCTAATCTCCTGTATTGTGTGTTCTACACTGATATGGCTTTGGATGAAGTACCAGAAATTACGTCCCAGAAAGCGTCTTCAGCGGCCAGCTAATCTGTGTGTCCCCTCCCTCTCGTCTCCAGAACTCCCACATAAATGTTGTAACTTCTGTTTATTTTGCACACAAAACACTAATTTAAAAAATACTAGTGAAAAATACTTAATCATACTAGTGGTAATATCACAGTAAGGCATTATCTTTAAATACTTTTATTATTTTGGTTTGAGCTGTTGCCAGTTTTGTCATGTCTCCAGGTGCTATTATATTAGCCATTGACTAAGGAATGTTTTTATTTTTATTTTATTTTCAAATGTCAATTGGTTTGTCTCGGGAAATCTATCATGCTTGATTTACCATTTACCCGTTTACCAATTTTTAAAATACTTTTTTATAAAGTACAGAACTGCACAGTCAGCGATAGTATGCATGTAGAAAGTTGTTTTAGGCAATCGTTCACCTGACCTTCTCCAGTTTTAGCCTTCATGGCAGTCATAGGACTGAGGGGTGTTGGTATACAAGTTTCCTGGGAAAGCCACAAAGTTACGTAAGCAAATGTCTTCTGTTATCCGAGAAGCAATCTCCTATTACCCATGTTTTTTTTCTGCCTTATGGTCTCTATATTTCTCTCTGTCTCTTAATCAACCTCTCTAGGGCAACTCGTCTTACCTGCTCGGTTGACCCTTTGTTTCCACATGCCAGGCTCTAACTGTGTACACCAGTGGTGTAAGGGTTTCACCTGTGCATGTGTCAGACTTGCTCGGGTATAAGGCTCACACTGTTCTTAAATTGTGATGCTAGAGATAAATATAGCATTGCAGTTGCTGTTACTTAGCTTAACATGTGTTGCCATTATCCATGTCCCTTTAAATGCCACTGACTTGTTAAATTAGAAACTGGTAGTTGATTAAAATATATGACAGTGTTTCTACATGTTTTCTCAATAATAAAAATGTTTCAAAAAATACTTTTTGGAGTTTTTAATTGTTTGCAACAATTGTTTACTTTTTTAATCTCTTTGCATATGGTTGCATTTTATATTTTGCCACTTGTCTGTCCATATTGTGACTAGAAAAAACAGTCAGATGAATGAACATAGTAAAGAGAACACAGGAAGCGGTGGATAAATTCGAAAACAGGCTTAAGAAATGTTGCAAACCAAACTCGAACCTATACATTGCTCATTCATCATGACACAAAATAGTTAAATGCTGAATCAAATGAAAATTCCTTAAATTGAATTACGCTAAACCAAATTAAACGGTCTTCAATTTTATAATGTGTTTATGCTGCAGTTTGCAAATTCAGTGTGGCTCAGTTCACACCGGTCAAATTGTTTCCATGGAAACACTGTCGTTCCATGCAAACATGATATTTTTGTTTTCAATTTTCCTCTGGCATAATGGAGTTGAGTTAGCCTAATTGGAGAACTTCAAAACTACACCCACTTAGATGTTTCATTTACTTAAATCTCACTTTAAAATGAATTAAAAATTAAACGTTGAACAGCCCATATCAGAAAGTAATATCTGTAACTCTTAGACTAACTCCTAAAAACTCTTCTCATCTTTGTTGCTCTTTATGAAACAAACATATAATACTGCTTTTGTATTTGCACTTGGTGCATGACTAAAATTTATAGCTTGAAGCTAATGCGCAGAGCAGCAGTGGCAGGGCTGATTAAAGTTTCATGCAATCAAGCAATGCTATGAGCCACTCTGTGTCTATCATTCGCTCTTTTTTGTTGTTGTTTATATCTCCCTCTTTCCCTCTGTAGACTCTCCAAAGTACCGTTTAGTTCAAATCCCTCAGAAATCGATGGTGCCCAACAGAAATCCAGCTGAGATCTATCTGCTTGCGCCACATGCTGACTTTTCTCTTTATCCTCTCTGCCTGACTTCTCTTTTTGTTTTTTTTCCCACACTTATCCCATCCAGCTCTCCGGGGATGGGTCCAAAGCTCCTTCTCACTTCTTGCCTTGAGCAACAGGCCCTAAATTCCCTGTTGAGTGCCATCCTGGTCATGCAGCTTTCTTCATTTCCTGTAAATCCCACATATAACACACACACACATGCATGTGATCCCCTATTTCCCTTCCGTCATGACACAGAAGGACGTGTCCCCCAGGGGTCTGTCCTGGGTAATATGCTGTTCTCAGCAGGTTAGTGCTTGTGGGGGTTGCTACTGTTAGGGGTTTTTCCATGAAGGATTGGATTGTCAGGTTTCTGTTATCACTAGATGTTATCACAACTGTAACACCATCCCTCCAGCCAGTGTCTCTGGCCCTAGACTCTTTTGTGTCCTCTGAGCTAAAGATGTAGTCCTATACCTCCAGCCAATTATCAGATGTCTCTGTCTATATGTGTGTGTGGTTGATGGGTTTGACAGTGGTAAATGGGACATGTGTGGTGTATGTCTATTTTAACGCTCTTCTGTCTGTGTCTACTTTCTGATTAAATACGTTATATTTAAATATATACATTAAATATCCAAATATACTCATCCAGAAATATCCATTCTCTTTTGCTTTAAGCACAGTCTTCCAGATACATGTAAAGGAACACATAACTGCCATTGAACAAGTAATTGTCTGGAAACTGAAAAGTGGGCATCATATTAAATTCTAAAACATATAATGTATTAGAATCGAATGAGGTGGTTAAAGAGGGGAAAATTGTTCACAATATGTCCCAATATGAGTATTGAAAAATTCATATTTATATTGACTTTAATATATACCGTATGATGTTCATTAAAGTCAGACTGCTAATGTATTTAATTAATAGCGAAATCTTTCAATTTGTCAAGAAAATATGGTTATATTAGAAAATAATATATGCTTGAAATTTTGAATTCATTAGAAATGTATAGGTTTGTGAAAAATACTTCTCGGTTACATTCAGTAAAATGCATTCAAAACCAGCTTGACTGAGCAGAATGGAACGGTGTGCATTTGTAAAAGTATTTTCTAGGATGAATGGTCCGCCATCATGATCCATCTGTTTGGTCACAAATAGATGATTGAAAGTTGAAATTAAAAAAAAAATAGTCATAAAATAATCAATAAGGGTTCATTTTCTAAGGTTCATTGTTCAAAGACATTGTATTTCATATAACAAAAAATCTGTATTTAGTTAAAAGTGATGACTTTGCAACATCAATTTGTCAAGAAAATGCGATTAAATTAGAAAATGTAGGCTAGAACTTTTTAATTAATTGAAAATTGATTGGTCGTTGGTTGGAAGGGAGGGGTTGAAAAATGAGGGGGCTTGGTGATGTCAGCCAAAAAGGAAAGTCGTTTAAGAGGAGGAGCAATTAGAATTTTTTTTTTTTTTTTTTTCAGATGAAAGACTAACATGCACTGATAAATGGTTCAGGAACATATATTTAGAGTCCATTTGTTTTCATGTTGACTTTAAAGCATCAATAGTGGTAAGCTGCACCAAATGGAATTGCAAAACTATCCAAATAAGTCACTTAAACCCAATGGAAAAGCTTATCCTGCCCCAAATTCACAGCATTAAGTCACAAGTTGACATGTGAGGCCACTCAAATGAACAGATCGATGCATGTTTACACTCTTCAGGAAGTGAACCTACTAATGGCTTACTTATAACTGTCTCTTCACAAAAGACTATTGGATGAGAAAGTATTGTAACATCAAAAATATTTCACACCTGTGATCAGTGTCCATTTATAAGTGAACTCTCCTACTGTGTATTGTCTGTAGCTGTTTTGTTGCTGCATTAAGTGGGACATATGCGCACACACCGCTTGTCAACCTAGATGAGACTCACAGCGAGAGTTGGTCTGAACGCGGCTGTCAATCAAAGTGAGAGATCATGTAAAGTGACACCCTTCCCATCATGCAATAATGTGTCTCAATTTAGCACCCCCACATCTCTTTCACTTGTTCTCTCTCTCTCTCTGAACCTCTCTCCATCCTCAGACAGGGATTTGGCCCAGATCCATTCCTCGCAGTGATGGATGGATAAGGTGCAAACAAAGTCGGGAACAATTCTTTTTATCTAATAATGCCTTCGTCTCTTGGCAAAATCTCATTTAAACACAACACCTTTCACCTTCTCGCCTCAGCCATCAATATTGTTTGTCGATCGGCACCCACGTGAGCATGCAGTATTTCGCGCAAACAAAAAAAAAGTATCCCTTCCTGTCGCATGTGGGCTACCATATACCAGGTTCTCTGGGGATGGAATGAAAGATGGTGTATCTAACTTCTACTGACCTGTGAGGGAAAGCTAATTAGCTGAGAAAGCGTTGCTAATGGTGGAGCGTTCCACCTGCAGGGCTAGCCAGGGGCCACTCTTGATTAACCTCAGAATGGATCACTCCAACTCCAAGGACCAAGTTAAACTGTCTGCAAGATCATGAGCTGAGGTGAATCATGGGAAAAGTGCGAGAAAGAAAAATGGAGGTTTGAGGGGAACTCATGTTGGTCAAGAATATGCTGAAGACATTTTCGAAAATTACTACCCACGCATTTTTGGAAAATAAGTCTCACCAGATCAACATTGCATTGTACTGTAGAGAGAGAAATCACACAGGTTTAATCAGTGTCATATTTTATTATTATGCTCAGTAATGCTGTAAAATACAGGTAAATCAATTGTTTACAATCATCATAAACACTATAAACATGCATTTTCTATCGTATTTCACCATCATATCATTCCAAACTGGTACAACATTCTTCTGTTGAACACAAAAGAAGATATTTAGAAAAATGTCTCATTCATTCATTCACTCACTCAATTTTTATTCATTTTTTTTCACACAAAATGAAAAGTCAGTGGAAAGTCAGTCAATGTTTTTTTTGTGTGTGTGTGTGTGTGTGTGTGTGTGTGTGGACGGAATAGTTTTCAAAACATCTTTTGAATTCTGCACAAGAAAGGAAGTCCGGTTTGGAATTAATTTTTAGGACGGTTTGGGCTGCCTGACCCCAATTAAAAACATTTTATGGAGAGTTTCTGCAATAACCACCTTCAAAGAAAGAGCAGGATGAAACAATGGGGCATCTGTAAAAGTCTTTTGTATGACAGTCACCTACGTGATCCATCTTTTTGGTGATGGATGGACGACTGAAGGTAGAAATAAAATTTGTTGTAAAATAATCAATACGGGTTCTTTTTTTCATGGTTCAAGGTTCAGACATGTCTAGATTTTACTGTGCATGATGAATCATTCTGGTTTCTGTAATTTACCACCCCTCAAAGTGTATACAAGCAATATTACAGCATGCCATCAATTTACCCCAACCCCCCCTCACATTTCTGATGTACTCTGCACTCTAAACTTCTTTTTTGACACATTGGCATGGGCCATTATAGACTTTATGGCCTTCACTGTGGTTAAATGAGACACTTTTATCCAATTTAAAGCAATGCCAAGGTCATGTGTTCTACTTGCACAGAAAGCCAGGGTTGTCAAAATGTGTACCTTGAATGCAATGTTAAGGGCTTTTTGGTAAAAGTGTATACCAAATGCTTAAATGTAAATCCAAAGTGACTTGCATTGCATTTAAGGTAAACATTTGATCATAACAACAACTCCCTGGGAATCCAACACTTGACCTTGAATGCTAGAACCTAAACATGCTTTCAACGAAATGTCATTACTGATTTCTTCTTCTTTTTAGCATTCAACATGGTGGCTATAGTCTTTCCTTACTAGAGAGCCAATCATCACTTTTGTATACTTTAGGCATCATCCCATGGAATGCTTAGTTAGCTGGAATAGCCTAAAAATACATTTTTAGCATAATTTGAGGTGAAGAATCATAATTTATGATACCATTGTTGTCAGATTGTATTCATGGAACTTTGGCATATAGCAAAATCCAAATGTGTTAATATAAGTCTCTTTGGAATATAAAAAAAAAATGTCTCCTTTTTATTTTCTCACCATACCGTTAAAGTCATTGGGCTTGTTTTGGACAAAGTTTCAGAGATTCAGATTTTTCTTCAAGTAGATAATAGCTGTATTTGCAGCCTTCTGTCATACATTTTTTCTGAAGTTAACAATAAATGTTGATGAGCATATTTATTTTTTCGATCCTAATTATGCACAATAGTAGCCGAAGTTATTACTTATTACCGTTGTTTTTTTTGTTTTTGTTTTTTACCCGCCTTATCATTGTATTTTTCCACTTTTTTTAAACAACCCTAGTTGACAACCCCTATCCAAGCAATAATTCATAAATTTTGTCGTAGCTCTCAAAGCTCATTCTGTCCAACTAATCATAATCATGTTAGCATAGTCATTGTTCATGTATGTATATTATAATCCGGTTCCTTTGTTTGGTCACATCGTGGCCTGCATGTAACTTCTACTCGTATTATATATGTAGGCCCTCTATCATAGCTGTCAGCTCCTCCATTATTCATGCCATAGTGTTAGCCTAGCGAGAACGCCGCTGATTTATACAGGCCATTCATCTCGCCTCACAACGACAATGTTTGTGCAATGGTAAGCAGACGCAAACAGCTTGCAGTGAGGTGGCGCTATC
Organism: Carassius gibelio; assembly: GCF_023724105.1. Classification (NCBI taxonomy): domain Eukaryota; kingdom Metazoa; phylum Chordata; class Actinopteri; order Cypriniformes; family Cyprinidae; genus Carassius; species Carassius gibelio. The sequence continues at coordinate 30,300,243 of NC_068374.1, read as the reverse complement.
TAGAAACATGTCCAGCATTGGATACTGTGTGTGTCAGTCAGGGTTGTCAAAGCAGATGTTTGATGAAGATGTGAGGAATATCAAGTCAGCCAGATCAGTAATTGGTTGAATTTCGCCAACCAATGATGAAGCACTCAGGTTTGCTTTGGTCGATGGATCGATGCATAGTTAGCCCGGCTGAATTTTGATGGCAGCTTATTGATTTGCAAACCCTGGGTTTCTTTCGGTGCATCATTTTGAGATGTTAGCTAGCTTGACCGCTGAGGGGATATTCAATCATTACTGGAAATCACTTGTATGTGAGGTTTGCACATCTTTTGTTGGATGCTTTGTTAAGTGTTGCATCTGCATGTATGTAAACATTATTATTTGAATCAATGGCAAATTTGAGTGATAAAGAAAATACAAATTATTTAAAAAATCTAGTCTATTACACCCACGGCCAGATCTCTTTGTATTCATGTCATTTTATTATAGCTTTAAGAAATGTTTTGCGAAAAGTTTACATTTTATTTTTATCAACAATATGTTTGTAATAAATTATTACTTTTCAAATATCATATATTACTTTTATAATATGAATATTTAATTGTTTACATTTTGTGTAGGTATGTATATACAGTATGTGTGTGAGTGTGTCTGTGTTAACAAGGTTATTAAAAGCATTTTATAGTATTTTTACATTAATAGCACTTGTAGCACAATGTAACTTACCCAAATGCTATTTATATTTATTTGATGTTATTTAAATGTTATTTATTTATTTATTTTAGCTCTCATGCATTTTGATGTCTTTGATATGCCTTGTCTTGTATTTTTTCTGAACTCTGTAAAATCCAGTTTTGCAGAAATGCTCTTACCAAACATTCTGAATACTGTTCCTTATCAGCAACCAACTTTTCCACTCTTACTTTGTCATCCATAAACCTTTGCTTTCCTTGGATGAGGGAAGACAGGATAAGAGGCAAAAGTGTTTGTGGAAAGAGAGACGGCTGAACAAACTGGATTGTCTTACTTCCACAAAATATGTATATCTCTTTTCCTCAGACGCTTTCTTAGCCTATTTTCTCCTGAAAGTCTAAATGCTGATGAACTCACAGGAAACCCTTGCAGCATGAGCTGAAGGACAGAGGAGGATGTCAAATGCACTGAAATTGTGTGTTTTTGTGATGTAACATCATGTGTTTATGTGTGTGTTTGTGTTCTAGTCTCCAACCAGCAGTGTTTCGCATAATGTAGCTCACATCTAACTGCAAAACAATTTGCATCAAATGCTTTTGGTGCCCAATTTACCTGAGTGACATGTTTCAAAGGGTTTATTTAACTGTGTGAGCTAGTCATAGTATATTAGCTTGGGTCGCCATTAACAGTAGTTGACTGAAGTGGGAGGTTGACAAGTAATATTCTGATGATTAGAGTGGGCTGTATTAATGTGAAGGGAAGAACAGCGTGGCTATTGGAGTCGTTCTGTCTGACTGTGCCACTATTGAGGCGATGAGATACAAAAAAAGGCTTTTAGTACATTCAAATTGAGCTGTTCACTCATTCAGATGAGCCAATCAGAAGCCATATGACTTAAAGCTGCGGTAGGGAACTTTTGACGCTCTAGTGGTTAATAAACAGAACTGCTTGCGTCTTGCGGAAGAACATTGTAGCCGGAACTACTTCTCTCTGTTTATGTCTATGAAGAATCACAAAGGTACTGGGTTACTCCGCCGCGGTACCCCTGAAGCAATCTAAAATAGTCCGAATATAAACACTTATTATAGGTGCACCCTAGTGATTCAGGACAGGCTAAAAACACTGTTTGGAAATGGATTCATGGTGTACTCGCTTATTATATACATTTTTCTACATTTTGAACACAAACAAAGTTACGGACCGCAGCTCTGATTGGTTATTTTTTACCGGGAGCGATGGAGTTTCTGCAAATGGCAATAGGACCACTGGGAGGAGCCAGAGGAGCTTGATTTCTTCACAGATTATCTGTCTCATATTCTACTGTCAGGACATAATGACAGGTTAACAAATATGTAAAAAATATGTTTTTTTACAAAAGTTCCGTACAGCACCTTTAATAATATTGTGTTGTGGATATGTATGTATATATTTATTTATTTATTGCTTGTTTGTCATTTTTAAGCTTGACATAGGAGACTATTCTGTCATCATTTGTTCTCCTTCATATGATTTAGTTTCTTCTAATAAAATAAAATAAAATAAAATAAAATAATTTTAAAAAAGAGAGCATTAGCAGCGTGTCCAGGTTTCTCTTTTCCATATTGAAATTGAATCAATTAGGTGGTTAAAAAAATTACAAGAAAAGTGATTTCATTTTATTTTACATTGTATAATATTTTATACATTACAAAAATACTATAATAATTATTATTATTATTATTGCTGTTGTTGTTGTTGTTGTTAGACCACTTGAAATATAGTCTCTAAGTACTAAGGAATAATTTTATGGTATTTTAATTACTTATTGTTTGTTATTTTGAACTTTGACAGCCCATTCACTTTTATTGTATGGGAATCATCAGCCTGCTATTTTTTTTTTCTAGTCTTTTGATTTATCTCCTATCATGCGGTACTTGTTGTTAAGAGTCTACAGAGTATAGGTGTCACATATTGCACAGATTATGTTTATCTTATCAGTAGTAATTAGAGGGTTCAGACTGATCTTATTATCAATAATTTCTCATCGCGCAAAACTTTTCTCATTCATCTCTCTCGTTCACACCCGCATTGTCATTTGAAGGTCAGATTTAATTGAAAAGTGCATCTAAACTGCTCTACACCTCATTATGTGCCAGATGGCTTTGCAAAAATTAATAGTGGAAAAAAATGAAAGGAGGTAGATAATTTAATGACAGTTTCCCATCAACTTTATCTGCTAATGAAGGCCTTTCTATGTTGCATTGTGTGGGGAATATGTGTTTTCAATAAGCCCTTTATTAAGATGAATCACTGAAAGGAGATTAAATGCGAGGATGTTCCAGCATTTTTGTTTGTGATAGATAATGCAAGCTAGGTGTTTGTGATGGAGGTCGTAGCTTTACAGCCACACCATCAGTAGAGCTGTTTGCTATGCTAATTGCTATGCTTATGTTAATGCTTAACATAAGCTGTATTTTCAGTGTTCAAGAAGACACTTGAGGATTCTTAGTAAACACAGATTTAAAGCAGTAAGCCATGATAGACTGTGCTACAGTAAATCTGTCACAAAAATCATGTAAATATTGGAAAATAGGTGGTGTAATACGATAAAACCCGTCAATTTTCAGTAAAAGTTAAAAACCAAAGTGGGACATTTTGCCGTAAAGAATTTCCAGTCTGTGCACCCAGATTTATTAATAATAATAAAAATCAAAATGAACAAATCCTCTGCTAGTAAAATAATTAGCCAAATGACCTGTACTAACTAACTAAAGTATTTAAATGTTTAATTTTTTCTTTAATTCGTTTATATTGTGTTTTTATTAAATGCATAATATATAAAAGGCAATGAGAAATTAGGAAATTTATAAACTCTAGATGAATGGAATATATATATATATATAAAATTGTGAACAGTTTCAAATGTAAAATGTACAAAACTAAGAACAAAAGGATAATGATTTGCGATATATTATATTATATTATATTATATTATATTATATTATATTATATTATATTATATTATATTATATATTTTTTGTCACAGGTGTGTATATATCAACTCTTTTTCGAACATGGCTCATCCAGTCTGTTTTCTTATCACGAGAAACAAACAAACACACACACAAGGTCCACTGGGTTGAGGGCATAAAATCACAGACACACACATACCCACACACACAGCAGGACAGATAACCACGGAGGCCAACCTCTGCGCTCCACCTGTGGTTCGCTAACAGAACAAGCTGTCGCTAACGCACACACACACCTGCTATTGCTCTTCCACAGGTATAAAACCTGAGTCACACACACACCTGCTGCTTCATCATAGCTGCAGACACAGCCACACGTTACCAAAGGGAGCAATAAGACAGAGAAAGAGACGGCTGGGTATTTTCAGCTACTGTATGTCCTTTTTGTTAGACCTTTTTGTCTCTTTGTGTGTGTGTGTGTGTGTTTGTGTGTGTGTATGTGTGTGTTGCACAGCCTTTCTTATTTACACCTTTCCATCTGTGCAATCACACATCCAAAGTGTGCACCCTGCTGAGTGATGACAGAGTGAGTGAAGGGAGAGAAGAAGAGAAATGGAGGTGAAAGTAGAGAGGGATGGAGGGAAGCAGAGATGCCACTGTGAGCGGAGGAATGGCCCGTCTGAAAACATTTATAGCAGGCTTAATGAGACAACCTGTTTGTCAGACATGCAGAGATTCTCAAGTCCTTCAGGAGAGACTGTGATGCCTGCACGGTGGTTTTAAACAAGCAGATGCAGACTGAGATTTTTTGGAACAGGTCTTGCTGGAATACCTTAGACGAAAAGTGTGTGAGCAAAGTAGAGTGCTGACCGCAGAACGGTGTAAAGACCTGAGGACGTGCTTGATTAATAGGCACCGTCTGCGAGCACAGAGAGGGAGAGTCTGACTGTGACCATTTTTAGTGACTTTCAGGCGGCGGCTGAGATCATGGATTAATATGAATATATAGATTGTACTCAGAGAATAAGAAGGCAGATTTGAGTCTGGCACTTTAGTGCGGAAGAGTGGTGTGATTCATCTCGAAAGACGCTTGGATGAGAGGTTAGCATAACGGATGCATAATTCCACTAGGGGCCAACGAACTGTAATCGCTCAGAGCAAATTTGTGGAAATGATAAATTACACTCGAATCTCACTTTGGGGGTGTCATTTTTCTGTAGTGGTGTGTCACAGTTAAAGGGACAGTACATCCAAAAAGGACAGTTGTTTTATTCAAACACTTGAAAAGATTTGATCAAAGTCAGTCTATAGAGATGAAAGTGATTAAATACTTTAATTAAATTAAAGTGGCCAAAAGTGACAGTAAAGACTTTTATGTTACTAAAGATTTCCATTTCAAACAAATGCTGTTCTTTTGAACTTTCTATTCATCAAAGAATTCTGAAAAAAAGACTCTGTTTTTTAAATATGAACTGTTTTCAACATAAATAAGAAATAATTCCTGAAGAGCAAATCATATTAATAGATTAGATATGATTTCAAGGGATCATGTGACACTCAGGACAAATTCATCTTAAAATGCATTAAAATAGAAATGGATTTAGAATTATAGAAATAGAATTTTAAATGGCAATATTTCAAAATATTTTTTTTTATCAAATATATGCAGCCTTGGTAAGTATAAGATAACATTTTTTTAAAAACATTTGTAAAAAAGTATCTTACTTAAATGATAGTGTGCATTTTAACCTGTTGCTTTGCCGTGAAAATAGCCATAGAAGCTGCCGTGGGGTTACATGACAAACAGAACAACCAAACACCTTCATGTTCTTCCAAACCTGATCTTTTTTTCTCTGTGTGAAACAAATCAAGTTGTTTTGAGCGTCTTGTGTTTGAAGTAAGCTGAATAAGCTCATGAGACATGGCTATGCAAAATTTAGTCTTTTTTTAGTTGTGCCCCCTGTTGGCTGGGAGCAGATGGTGTGCGGGAGAGGGAGAGTTCTGGACAGGTTTCAACGACTCAGATTGCTTTTGGGATTAGAGTTTGGTTTAGGTTAGTTCAGTTTGGTTTGGACATGCTGTGCACAGGACCTCTGAGTGTCACTAAGGCTGTGCCAAGGAGCTGTTTGTGTTTGAGCACCCCCTAGTGCTGCTTTCTTGTACTCTGTCTCGCTCTCTCTCTCTCACACACACACACAGTACACTCTTATAACACAAACAAAAGAGTAGTGTTTATCAAAGAAGTACGCTTCCCCGAGCATGAAATGCCACGGATCAAAGAAGATCTCAAACACGCTTCACAGTGGTAGATTGCTGTTCTCACCTCGCTCTGTAAATCAACTTGCTTAAGAAGCGAGCTGCTTTGATTCGAAGTAATAACGTGTGAAGCGGCATCATTTACTTAGAAATATACACTTCTTTTATCTGACGAGTGCGGTGTGAGGAATTCTGGGTAAATTTGCTGTTTTGCTTTTTCGTGTAAGTGAACTGCAACGTAATCACATTTATTGGCACTGAACGTGATTACAGCATCGACGGGGAGGCTCATTGCCTGACTGTATTTAGCTCATCAGACCCGGTGCAGAGCCAATATGATCTGTCAGGTGATAATCACACAAACACTTCAAGAAAAGCTCCATTTGCACATTAACGCATTGATAAACACAGCATGTAATTTCAGTGTTGCAAATTAGAAAAAGAGAACATTTAGTGGTGCTTTAATGGCCCTTTGCAACTGGTATCATTAAAATCCAGATGTAAATGCACCCGAGACACATCTGAATGGATCATCATATTCGAAGTTGGTCTAAGATAGATTCTAACCTGATTTGTTTTCGTCGGTTGTACATTTTTCTGTCAAGCTTTTATCAATCAGTAACACTATATATTGTAATATAACATTGATATCACAAGATCTTCAGTAGCAATAGCTCTTTTAGTCATACCAAGCACTGTGTTGCACTTTTTTGTTTTGCTCTTGCAATGTGCTTCTTTTTTTCGTTTTCCTGCTTTTCTGATTTCTGGGTCAATTGCATGACACTTTTTTTCTGGATGGACTGTTTTAATGTTTATAAAAATTAATACATTAAAAATATATATATATCCAGATACCATATGGACAGGGAACGTGGTGTTAAGGGGACCTTTGTGTGGGTGTCTTTGTGATTTGGATGTGATGGTGTGATGGATCAGTGTGCGAATGAGGGATTGCGTGGTTGCCAAGGGTACGGCTCTTCTAGCACCTCTCCTCACCCCTTCTCCAAAAAGAGATGGATGACATGGCCCACAGCACCAATTTGGCGGATGACAAGTTCAAAAGCAGACGGATGAGTGAAACAGCCCAGGTGGGCTATTTATAGCTCGCCCGCCTTTCATCCCTCTCCATCCTTGGCTCAGTTTTCCCGCTCATTTTTTTATTCGATGAATTATAGCGGCTCTACCGAAGACAGTCTTTCAGAGGTAACAAGACGCCGTACAGACTCAGGTGTGTGTGTGTGAAGACCTTATGATGAAAGGCTGATCAGGTTTTTACAGTTCTTCTGCTTTCACAAACTTCTCATAACCAAGTTAACAGCCTAAAATAACTCCAGTTGTAATATTTAAGCCCAGATGTAATCTGCAAAATTCTGTCAAGTGAGTTTACCAGAATACCAAAATCTTATTTGTAGGTGAAAGCAGAATTACATGAGGCAACAACTACTCTGTAGAAGTTTATAAATGACAGGTTTTTCAGTTTTACCAACCCGATCGCAATTCGTACATTTTTCACAAGGTGGCTTTTTCGTATGAATTCGTACAACCACACTCGTACAAATTCATACGATTTTTTGCCAATTCGTACATATTTTACGAGTTGCACAATTCGTATGAATTTGTACGAATGACCTACACCTAACCCACTGGGGTCGTATAAAATCGTACGAGTGAAGTCGTACAAATTCGTACGAATAAGCCACCTCGTAAAATACGTACGAATTGGTCGTGAGATAGCGTTGGTTTTACTGAGATTTCTGTGTGCATATTCATATACATTGTGAGTTATGGGGGATTTGTGGGGTCTGACCCTCCTAAAGGCTTTAACCTCACAAAATAAACTCAAAACATAGAATTTAAAGGGGAGTCTTACTTCAGTACTTGTTTTAAGTATGTACACAAGTATATTTATACAATTCAATATTAAATATATGAATAAAAGTTTCACAAAATAGATGCAAACAATAAAAGGCGGATGTAAACATAGTATAATATAGCTTAGCAACAGTACAAATGTTGTCAAGTGTTCTCAAACAGATAAAAAAAAAAGTGTTTGATGTTTCAGAAAATTGCCATTTAGCACCATCAAACTGTCATTGTGCAAGATAAATCTTAAAGGGGGGGTGAAATGCTCGTTTTCACTCAATATCCTGTTAATCTTGAGTACCTATAGAGTAGTACTGCATCCTTCATAACTCCAAAAAGTCTTTAGTTTTATTATATTCATAAGAGAAAGATAGTCTGTACCGATTTTTCCCGGAAAAACACGACCGGCTGGAGGCGTGACGTTTGTCGGAGCTAAAGAATCACGAGCGCCAGTAGGCTTTTGCGTTGAGAGCGTTTGGAAGTTGTGACATTACCGTGAGGAAAAAAAACCATCATCCAAAACAAACCATGGCTAACAGTCAGATTCAGCCGTTTATTTATGATCCAGAATCAGATCCCGAGGCTGAAACTGAACGAGAGCAGCAGCAGCAACGACTCGCTCCGAGCGGGGCTCGAACCCGGGTCTCCGGCATGGGAGGCGGACGCACTAACAAGGAGGCAGAGATATTTTAAGCAGTTTTACTCACCGCCTGCGGTTCCAACACACGATCATGACCCTTTTCGTTGACACTGCATTATCCTTAAGAAATAAACGATATGCAAATCCGTCGTCAAACTGGGCCTTGTTTGTAAAACAAGCATCTTCGAAATGCAGGGAACAAAAAAAAAAAAACTTGCACAACTACGTTGATGCTCTGTAAAAATAAACTCCATCCACTGGTCCCTTAATGCTGTTTTTTTTTTTGGTAATCTGTGCAGGGTTGTCTTGCCCTGGCAACCAAAAACACACTTCTTTTGTGACATTTCGCGACGCTCTCGCTCTGATCAGTAAAGTCTGTTGTGCTCTCAGTGCTCTGCTATACGGGAGCGTGCGCTCTTCCAGCAGAAGTGCCCTCAGGACCCATATAAGGAAATTCCGCTCCATCTAACCTCACACAGAGCCATACTCGAAAAAAACTTTCCGAAACTTGTGACAAACCGGAAGGAGTATTTTTGTTCCCAAAATGTTGTTCCTTCAAATGTACAACTTAATTTTTGAAACTTTGTCCATGTTTAGCATGGGAATCCAACTCTTTAACAGTGTAAAAAACTCAGTATGCATGAAATAGCATTTCCCCCCCCTTTAATGAATTGACACTCAGCCATATCAAATTAGGCGTATGCATGATAAATATATGCTTTAAAAGTATTGTTCATTGTTAGTTCATGATACTTAATCTTACTGAAAAATGTTAAATCATCAGAATTGCTGTATCATTCTCACCTTCCTCATATCTGAAGCTGAAATTCATGTTTTATACCTCATGTATGCCAGAATGGTGTAAAATCCAATCAATATTTGATGTTTCTCTTGGAGAAAATAAAATTCTGAAGAACAAAATCTGCTAATACAACTTTGGAATCCTTCGTGTATCATTAGTATAAACACACACACACACACACACACACACACACACACACACTGACTATGGAAACTCAGAGACACAATAACTGGATTAGAGAGAAATATGGCATCTGCATCTGTCTTGCCCAAGGCCTGCTTGACTAATTGTCCTCTGGGCTCGGGTCTGTAGGTGGAATGAAGTGTCAAATTGGAGCTTGTCTATGAATATATATGTGCATGTGTGTCTGTGTGAATAATTTAGCTGGATTATGTGTTTGTATGTTTTGCTCTGAGCTGAAAGAAAGGGCTATAAGGCTCTCATTTGACAAATGTTTGTGTTTCCTTTCTCATGCGAATGTTTGTGTGCTCTGCCTTTCTTCCAGGGCTACAAAGACAATCAATGGAACTGACTGAGGCTGAGTCAGATCTGTATTTATAAAAATGCTGTTTTTTTTTTGTTTTTTTTTCTGACAGACTTTCAGTGCGTGGGTGTATAAATAACCTGTCTTCTTCTGAATGTTGTGCATAACCATGGGTGAATTTCACAAAACCTGTCAAGGACATGTCCGGGTCATGATAGGATGATTTACAGTCGGAAGGGATGAAAAGCGTCCTTGCGTTGGCGGTTTTGATCTCTTCTTCTAGTGTGGATCTCCTAGCAGGGACCTGCAGGCTCATCGGAGCCAAATGCAATCCACATTATTGTCTATAGTATGGGCCAACACTGTTTGCAGTAATGAGAATCATCATTTAGAATCATGAGACGTAAAACGAATAATAATAATAAATAATGACCGTAATGACAATTTGAGATTGGAATGTATTACAGAAAAAAAGGAAACTGTGTGTTTTTATAGTCGTAATTGCAACATGTTTTAGCAAGTAATAGAAAGTTGCATTTATATCTAATTTTAGGATTATCACAATTTTAACTTTACATGTAAGAAAATGGGAGTGTTTATGTGTGTATTTGTGTGTCAGCTAGACAGACAGCTACAGATGCTGTGGTGAGAAGGTCGGTTGGCACGGATTGAAGCACTGCTGGAACCAGTGTCGGACACACCTGAGCAGTGCTAAGCATTCCCTCAATGCTCTGTGGACATTTTCCAAAACATTATTGCAGCATTATGCCACTTGACATCAGCGCCATACACTGTGACCTCTGCTAGTGCCTCAGTGATGTTATATCTATTCATGTTCTGCCGTCAGAACCTGCTTTCTTTCTCCCACACAGTATTATTGCACGTTGGCCCTTGCCATTTGATGAGGAATTTTCCTTTGTGATAATGTCAGCTCATTGATTTGACCTCGCTCGCTTGCCGTATGCTCAAATAGTTTCCCTCGGAAATAGAGGAATGAAAGAATGAAGCCATTTCTCACAGTCACCACTTTCCATAGCTGCTCTGTTTTAGTATAGAGGTTAAATTACACAGGTATGTTATACTACTGATTATTGATACCGTTTAAGAGGACAGCAGATGGTCAAGAGTGTATGTGTGAATCATAAATGTTTTATAGAAGCGTAACTGTAGCGGTCATAGAACATTAAACATGGCATGCCAGTGGACATGTGTTAATGGACTCGACTGCTCATGTGAGCACCTGCTGCAGGTATTTAGCAGCAATAATGTCGTCTCATCCTCGTGTGGACTCTGGATTCCCCAGATCGTTTTCTCAGATCATTAGCATTGGTGTTCGCGATGGCCTTATTAGCTTGTCCAGAACTCATCCCGGCTCTTTCTTTTGAACTTTGAGACACAAAATGTGTTCTTATTCACTAATCGAACTGATTTTGTTTACTTTGCATCCATGTTGCAGAAGTAGTGTGAATATTAGCAGTTAATAACCTATTGGTAGCTGTAAGCAAATCCAATAAGCCACAAATGTAAGCATAATATTTTTATATTCCATCAACATGAGCAATTAAAAGAAGAGAAAACACATAAAGTGAATTTGAGTGGTCTTTTCCCTTCTGCCCAAATTTGTGAATGTTTTGTCTTTGAGTTTTAGCTATGCCAGTGAAAATTCCATGTGGACCGTCTGTTGCTTATGCACAATATTGTAGTTATACAGTGAGAAATGGTTGAAAAATGTTTTTTTTTTTTTTCTCCCCTTTTCCTCAGTCTACTGCGCGAGGCAGGGGAGCTCCCACGGTTCAGTCCGGTAGGTCATTAGCATCCACACATAATAGCGGCTATGTGATCATAATTATGCTGATTAGCTCTTAGTCACGACGTAAGTCCTATTGGACCGAAAGCAATACGTAAACACATTAAAATCTCCTCTGGATACAACAAAATCACATAAAACAAACACATCCAGAGCTTCAATTATGGCTAGAGATGGTGCAGTTATTATTTCCCATAGTTAATACTGCTTTTTTAATTTGCATAGAAAGAGAACTGAGAATGGAAATTGCATTGCATTCCAAAATATGTCAGTGCAATTTTTTTATGTAACACAAGTGCACATTGCTGCAAGAGGCACTGCAGCATACTTGACGTTAACTAATATCGTATTTCTATGGTGTTTGAAGCTTGTTTAAACTTGATTTATTGCCACCTAGCAAATGTTAGCAGCAATAACATTACGATCAGTTTTGTCTCTCAGGTCACATACTGTCCTTGTGGATTGTCATGTCAAAACGCAGTTTTTAATTGCAATATAGGTGTGCATTGCTGCAACGGGAACTATAACGAACTTTAGCGTGAAAGCTATCATCCATTCCCTCTTTCAGGTCAACTGTCATGGTGAAGCAAATGCTTGGACTTGGCCTTGCTAATTAGTTAAAGTTTGTTTAAACAATATGTTTAGCTATGTCGCAACTGTAAGCATACTTGTTACCATTAGTTTTGTCTTTATGCTAACGCTTCATATATGCATCAGCTTATTGAATGCGTTTGCATACTCAAGTCTACTCATGTCCTAAAACAATTAAGCAGCCTGTTCGATTTTTGAGGAGAGAAGATTTCACTGTTGTTAAGCATCTTGTTATAAATTAGCATCTCGAGCTCTTTTCTCCTCTATTGATCATTTACTCTGATTGAGTCGCAGTAGGGGAATGAGATTGCTCTAATTGATTGGGCTATGAGTTTATCATGTTTGCCCATGATAGCTTATTCACCCTCCTCTATTTCAATGTCAGTGCACCCAACCTAGTCATATTCCTTGTTTTCACCATCAGAGATGACCCCGCTCTGTTCCTCCTCCATATCTCTTCGTGTTTCACACACTGATCCCTGAGCCATGACACAACATAACAATGTCCATTCTGTCCGTATAATAATCATTAAGTGTGATTTTCTCTGGAAATCGAAAACTTTTTGCTTCGTGCACGTAAATTATTTTTTTCTTGCACACAAAAGTGAGCTCAGAGCTTTATCTCTGATTGATCTGCTGTGAGTCAGTGGAGCAAGAGGCCATTCTATGGGTTTATAAGAAAAGATAAAAGACCCTTATCATCTCTTCCTCTCTCTCTTCTTCACTTTTATACCTCAACTAGAAGTTGCATATGAATGCCAGGAGAACATCTTTCATTATCAGGTCAAGGACTTTGTATCTGCTTGTGATAAGGGCTTGGGAGAAGAAAGCATTTGTTGATGCAATAAACTCTGTGTATCTGTCTCGCCTTTAGCCAAACTCGAACAGGGGACATCCCTGATATGAGTCTGAATGAGTTTGTCTGTCCGCAAAATGTCCGTGTGTTTTAGAGTCCAAGAGGGTCAAAGGAGGTAGGATGGTAGGATGGGATAAAACAGATCGTTGAGCATTCATGGGAGGGATAAGGAAAGCATAGACAGAATTATTGATGAGGGAGGAGGGGGTCTTGTGTGAAGCTTCCAACCGCCGTGGCATAAAGCATTCACAAAAGCCTTTCATGAAACCCTTAGTTGTGAGATTTCACCTACAGTGCTGCGCCTGACCGCAGGAAAGGAGAACGAGATCTCAGGAGTGCCACTCATGCATGACAAACACAACCCGTTTGTTTTGCTTCCTTCACTTAGATGAGTTGCAAATCAGTGTTAAGACTTAATGAGTGTAAAATGAGGTGGCAAGAGCATGTTGCTTTAACCTGACCAGTCACAATCACATCTGTACACCACAAATTTTCTAAGCGATCAGACTTACAGTTTTCTCTTGGTGGTCGATAAAAGTTCAACAGCTAGGTGATAAGTGCAATCCTCTCTAAGCAGGGCCCTAGCTGGGTTGTACGGTGTGCACACAGAACCCAGCGCGCAGGTTCTGAATTAAGCTCTTTCACGTCTTTTTGTGCTTGATTGTTTGTTTCAGTGAGGTGTATTTGTTCATTCAAGTGAGAGAACTCAGTTAGCTGTTTGCACACTGTCTGAAATGCAGCTCTCTGTGTGCGCACCGAACACAGCAGGTATTCAGTTCTTTCGTGTCTTCATGTTTTGAGTTCTTTTATGTCTTGTGCTTGAATGCTTTCAAATCTCTTGATAGTTAAAATTGCCAAGGCTTATAGCACATGCAAATGATAATCTTTCATGATGATGCGCAGCAGTCTAGATTGGGGTGTTTACACAACACTGTGTTTACTTACATGACAATGCTGTTAAGGGGGCCTGGAACTGCGTACTTTTGAAAAGTTTGTTTGTGAATTGTGATTTTAGACGCAGTCAAAACACTACAGGACAATAAAACGCGGAGAGTGATTGTTTCTCCATCACGTGTGACTGTGAATAACAATTAGAGCCGGTTAAATGGAACACACTCATCATTAACTCTCAGAATTCTAATGAGCACCACATTCAACTTGATAAGCATATTTCATCTCCAATCAGTCCAGAGCTTCATGAAGCAAGAGCTATTAAGTCAGTGAGCTCTGCGTTTTTTAATTTCACTGTCTCTTTCCACTCATCCACCCTTCTCCTCTCATTTCACATAACGCTAGAGCCAAAGAGTGGAGATATGGACTCATAAAGAAAGCATGGAGAAAAGAAATAGAGGGCTTTACTTATTTCATTGTCATACTATGAGTGTTTCTTTCATTCTCTCGGTCTCTCTCATTGGATTTCGTCCACATCCTGTAATCTGTAAGACTGTGTTTGGGTGTGCATGTTTTTAGAGCTGTTTACTCACAGACGGTGGGCGTCTTTTTCTATGCTGACTGATTGGATCATAATTGCACTGTGGTGTCGAAGGTGTCGAAGTTTCTTGCAGAAGCAGAGTGAGTGTGAGTTTAATTAGATATAGTTAGAGGACAAAACTGTCCTCAGAAGAGGACAGAGGGTTGCCTATGTGTGTGTTTGTGATTGCCTTTTATATTGGGCTGCAGTGAAGTGCTAGTGATGATCTAAACTGCAATAGCTTGCTCAGTGTTCTGTGTGTGTAATGGTTGCCAGTGCAGGTCGGCTGGGTTAATAGGGATGCTGTCATACATAACAGTACTGGACAGTGAGCAGCAAAGAAATGACAAACGCAGAGAGCAAATTAGAGTCCTTGCTGTCCCCTCTAGTTTGCTTCACACACACACATACACACACACCTGACAGTGCAAGGTCAATGTCTTTTATTACGCACAGGCTGGCCGCGGAGCAATGTGATGCTCCGGCGAGAGCGCACACACACTTTGCAAATAACAGCTTAGTGTGCGGATTTGGATTAGCAGCTAGTGTCCAACATATTCATCACGTACACAAATCTAATTATGAGAGTAATTGCCTACAAGAGACTTTATTGGTCTCTTATAATGAGTCTATTGTCTGCCATTGCAGGGAATCACAAAGCTCTCTATTGATCAGTCATGAATAGCTCATGTAACCATTAATATGGATATTTTCCAGGGCTCTGAATGACCGTCGACCATGGTACAAAGCAGAAACAAGAGCCTCTTAACTCTTTGCATGTCTTGTCTTTCTCCCTTTCTCTCTCACTGGCTTATTTAATTACAGGCGTTTAATTGGAGAGGTCGACTCGGTGCCGTCCGTAATTATGGCTCAGGCTTTGTCGCATCAGGCCCCTTCAGCTCATATTCTCAATGCCGTAATTCAGTAAGACCCTTCACTTAGAGCACGGAAGCCTCTCAGCGCCGTCACGGCACACTACACTCCGCTTTCAGAAATGCACAATTGTAATTGTAATTTTTTAGTTCTTTTAAATTATTGCATATGTCCTTTGAGAAAGAGATGTGTGCAGGTGGAAATAAATGTGCAGCTCAACTGTGTTTAAAACACTGCACATTTGCGTATCCACGATGTATTCTGTAACTTCTTTTTCGTCTTAAAGTGACAGGGGTATTTTACAGAAT
The DNA here is from genome assembly GCF_023724105.1 of Carassius gibelio. Lineage (NCBI taxonomy): Eukaryota > Metazoa > Chordata > Actinopteri > Cypriniformes > Cyprinidae > Carassius > Carassius gibelio. The sequence goes on along the minus strand of NC_068374.1, from coordinate 30,284,660 downwards.
GTTTGTCAATGAGGCCCAAAAAAACCATGCTGGACCCTTTTATTTGACTTTTATTGTATGGATTTATTGGTGTAGCTAATATAGTCATAATGCTTTTTGAGGGCATACCCGATTCTTCAACACTTGAAAGATAGAAGTCTTGGCTCATGGTGATGCCCTTAAACATTTTATATAAATTCACGTGTAAAAATTCCAAAAACACAAATTTGTGATTACAGCAAAAATACTGTGGAGGTGTTTTGACATTTAGGCCTACCATGGTAAAACATTATAACAATATTTGTTTGCATTTGCATGCTACTTGCTTGTGATATTCCTCGATTGTTAGTCACTTCAGATAAAAGCATCTTATGAATGAATATATGTCCAAGTATTTTAAAACATGCCAAAAAAATAATAATAAAACACATGGTAATATCATGGTATAAGTGCAACTAGTAAACATCGCCCTTAAAATGTTAACGTAGTGTCATTGCGATGACAGCTTTTGGATTGAGATACACCAGGATGGTTTCATTCTGTTGACTAATGACAGATCGTCTCCTGAATGCCAGTGACGGAGTTGGTTTGTCACAAGTTGGCCTGCTTTAAAAGATGAAGAGGAGGTGGTACAACAGAAGGGGAGTGTGTTTGTTGGAACAATAATGTAATCTTGCAAGTACTGTGTGTTCCCAAGACAGCATGTTCATATGAATGCCATTTTAGGAAGACATTTTGTGTAATATGAGTGCTTTGTATCATTGTAATGGTTATTATTAAATGTAATCTTATATTCAGTGTTGGGAAAGTAGGTCAGAGAACTTCACAGGATGAAAGAACTTCATAGCATAGCTACTTTGTAGCATGAAACTCAGCCCACACGTACACGCAGCTCTTCCCACCACATGCGAACACTCATTTTTTAACATCAAGTTAAAAGTTTGGGGATGTTAATGCTTTATGAGGAAAAAAGCCCGGGGTCAAATACAGAAAAAAAGAGCTTTCCATAGAAATTGGGGAGTGAATGTTTGCCCCATGCTATATGATTCCCTAGTGCCCCCTAGTGCTGCCATCTGGGATCATGCTGAGCTGGTAAAAAATGAAGAAGTGTGTTGCTGACAGAAGCAATAATTAAACCCTGCTTGTGAAGATCAGAAATATTTCTGCAACATCAGGAGCAATGAAATGGCTTTTTTTTTTTATTTTTTTTACATAACTTTTATACAATTCAAATTTTTTTTTAAATTAAAATAAAATTGGATTTTTTTCATAGGATTTGAAATGAGGCTGAAAAGGCCTTGAAGAAAAATATTGAAAATTCTCTAAGAATTTTTTTTATAATAAAAATTGTTTATAATATCTGGTGTAATCTTTTACATACACACACACACACACACACACACACACACATATATATATATATATATATATATATATATATATATATATATATATATATATATATACATGTCAGTGTATTTAATTAAAGATCAGATATTATAACCTTTAATACTACATTTTTTAAATGTTTTGGAAAAAGGAAAGTTTAAAGAAAATGAAAAAATTATATATATAAAAAAAAAGTTGTATTGACTGGAATTCTGGATTTTAAAAAAGACCATGATGTCATGATAGATTGATAGATAGATTTTCGGATTTTCATTGTTTGATTTGTCACTTAACTGTTGCCGCTGACCCATATCTATGTTCTTTTTTTATGTGTTACAGATATGGAGACATGGTTCCTAAGACCATCATGGGAAAGATCTTTGGCTCTGTTTGTTCTTTGAGTGGCGTGTTGGTGATCGCTCTTCCCGTTCCCGTCATTGTGTCCAATTTCAGTCGGATCTACCATCAGAGTCAGCGTGCAGAGAAGCGTCGTGCTCAAAAGGTACCCTAGATGGGCCACCCACGACCCCAGCGTGGGTCCACGGCCTCTGATCTCACAGAGTTATAGGGAGCTGGGCTCAAAAGTAGAAATACAAAATACAATACTTGAAATACAAGCCGGTCTGGCTGTGGCAAAGAGACCCTGACAGAACCGTGTACACACAAACACAGAAAAATGACACTGGGATAGTGTTTAATACAACATGGCACAATGTGCTTGTGACCCAGATGTCTGCACGCTGAGTGGTGTGTGTGTCTCTGTGGTTTGTTAACTGCAGGTCCCTGTGGAATCATCATTTTTAATGCATGCCCAGATCACATCCCGTACTTCAGCACAGCAGACAAAAACACAAACACACAAGACAGGCAGAGAAACTTTGACAATGGCAGATATAAAAAAAGGATGAGAAAGAGTCTAAATAGAAATAAAAAGGAAACGGCCACATACACACTGCAAAGTTTTGGGTGTATTTAAAGAGAGAGAAAAAAGGACATTAGTTGAAAATGTACTCACAATCAGGCCATCCAAGATGTAGATGAATTAGTTTTCTTAATAAGAACGGATTTGGAGAAATTGAGAATTACATCTCACTTGCTCACCAATGGATCCTCTGCAGTGGATGGGTGCCGTCAGAATGAGAGTCCAAACAGCTGATAAAAACATCACAATAATCCACAAGTAATCCACACGGCTCCAGTCCATCAATGAACATCTTGTGAAGTGAAAAGCTGTGTGTTTGTAGGAAACAAATCCACCATTGAGGCATTTTTACATCAAACCGTTGCTTCTGGCAAAAATACCAATTCATAATCCATAACAACACTTTGCATCTTGAAAAAGTCCATCTGCTACCCATCAAAATCCAATGGTATATTTGTTTAAACCAATTTTGGACAGTTTTCACTTGATCAACAAGACTTGATCTGTGCATATTTATCTCCTGGGTTACTGAGTGAACTATTCCTTTAATGGCAAATGTCCTCAATTTTTTTTATGCCATGGACCAGCGAACAAGTGAATAAGTTTAATTGGGTTTGCTCTTATCGGGACTTTGATGTTTGAATAGACAGCAAGTGGTATGCCACTCAGCTCCAATCAGTGATGATGGAATTTGCATATCCTGATGCTTAGCTTCAGGATTATTTAAAAGAAATGATTCAATTAACTCCGAGACCTCAATTAATCTGATTACTTTCGCAATTAAATTGAAATGTAAGTTTTACAGCCCATCTGCACAGTGACTGCCATAATCAGTGAAGCTGTCCGCATGCACACGCTGCATTTATAGTCGATGCATTAGCCTGCGGTTTAGACATCTGAATTTATCACGGCAGGAGTGTTGTGATCTGTCATTACATCTGTCATGAGTATTCCTGTCATAAATCATCATTTCATGTCTGTATGGAAAATGGTGATTGACGTAGTTGTTTAAACCTTTTCTTGAGAGCGAAGGTTAGCAACATCAGTCAGTGTTTACCAAACCACATTCAACTGTTTATGCTCTTAAGTCGTTTAAACCAGTTTTGTTCATACTATGCAATTATTCGGTCATCATCAAACTTAAATGATGGAACTGTGTGTGTACAGAATTAGATTAAGCACTAATAAGGGGAGACACGACTGTATTTAGCTGCAGTGTGTACGTGGCCAAAGAGACCAGGCACAGGAAGAACAGATGCTGTGTTCTGTAACCAGTTCTCCTTTGGGAGTGATCAGAAAACGCAGACGTGGTGACATCACATCATATCTCATTAGATGAGTGTCTTCTCTTAATTTAGCTGTTTGACTCCAGCCACCCCATGGGAGACACAAACAGTTATAACAGTATATCCCACTCCACCTCTGCACACACACACACACAGATAAACAGTACAACCAGTCCACCCAAGAACAACAGTCTGTTTTTTAGATTAACTAGGGACTGAGAACGAGAGTAGGAGAGGGAGAAGTGAGAAAGGATGTTAGGATTGTAAAAAATACCCAAATTTCTGTTATTGATACTAGTACTCCTGAAATTTAACAATACCGTTTATCTGGAGATGTAAAGAGAAAAGCCTATGATGTTTTTAGTTTTCTTTTTTTGAAGAAGAAGAAGAAGAAGAAACCTCTTTTTCTTATCAAGTCTTCATTTATTTGATCAAAATACCATAAAAACAATAATATTGTGAAATATTATTACAATTGAAAATAACTGTTTTCTATTGGTATACATTTTAACATTGAATTGAATCCAAATCTATATTTTCAGCATCCATTACTCCTGTCTTCAGTGTCACATGATCCCTCGGATATCAATCTAATGCTGATTTGGTGCTCAAGAAACATTTCTTATTATCAGTTTTGAAAACTTAAGATTTTTGTGGAAACAGTGATATTTTTTTATTTTTATTTATTTTTTTATTTTTTTTTAGGATTCTTTGATAAATAGAATGTTCGAAAGAATAAGCTATTATTGGAAATAGAAATCTTTTGTGACATTTTAAATACATTTTCTGTTATTTATGGTCAGTTTAATGCATCCTTGCTGAATAAAAACGATTTCATTATTTTTTTTTTTTTTTTTTTTTTTTTTTTTTTTATATTATTATTATAATTTTGTTTTTACATTTTTATATTTAGGATATGGTATCAAAATATCAATTTTTACAATTATAGATATACTTTTGATGTCCCTCAAGGGAAAAATGACACATTACCATTCTTCATGTTGGACATGAGCATGCAACCTCCAGTCAAGCATTGATCACATTTACACACATATTGACCATGAGACATGAGCATGAAGATCTCCGGTCACACCACGATTACACACATTGACCACAGGAAGAGGAAGTAGTAGGCTAAACACCCGTGTGTTTGTCCACCTGAACAGAAAACCAGGCTTGCTAGAATTCGTGCGACGAAGAGCGGTGGCGCTAATGCTTATTTGCAGTACAAACGCAATGGGATGCTGGCAGACGCGGAGGAGGAGGTAACCGTGGAAACCAAATCGCTGGGGTCTCTCTTAATGGAAATTGACATGATGGGCTGGTGCATGTGGACCCCTCTTTCCCCCGGGTCTTTCGCCTCTCTGCCAGGGGGCCGAGGTCCAACAGGGCTGCTGTCCCCATTCAGTGCTTCCATGGTGTTCCTCTAATTCTCTCTCTCTGTCTTTCACCCTTTCTTACGCCTAGACCAGGTGCGCCGGCACCTCTTCCTGGTGGCTGGTCATGAGACAATAAATGTGTGACCTCTTGTCCAATGGCAATGTGCATGCGGCTTGGCCTTGCGGGGGCCACGGCCATCTGCTCCAGTACCAACGGGGCCCCCGTTTTTTACTGCACCCCTTTTCCCCATCTCTCAACTACTTGCTTTTGGGTTTTGTCTCTTTATTACGTTTTGTATCTTGTCTACTTGTTGTATTAACTGCCTTTTTCAACAGCTACTACTCTTTTGCTCCATACATTATTTAACATGCATTTTTGAATGATTTTCTCACTGCTGTCCAGACTGGCCTGTGCTCCCTCTCTATTCCTCTGTCATCATGACATCATCAGAACACATTACGTGGAGGAATGCAACTGTCTGAGCTGCATGTCATTGATTGGCCAACGTCTAAATGGGAGGCGGGGTTTAATGTGAGGCAGAGACCACGGGGCTTGTTGATCAAGTGCCTGTTGACCATACACGGACTCTTGATAAGCAATGCCTTAGTTCGGGGGTGTCCCACACTGCTTCTGGAGGGCCAATAACCTGTAAAATTGAGCTCCAATCCAACACACCTGAACTGGCTAATGAAGGGCTGCATACAAAATCGCATACTTCCCTACCATACAACAGGCAAAAAACAGAATGTAAAAAGAGTTTGAATTCCAAAGATGTCCAAATTTTCAATATCCATAAAACAGTAGGAAAAAAGCTCTGGTTTGAGGGTGGTGTTTCCTTCCATTTTAACTTTTCTTTGGATCCTCTCAGATCAGGGCCCTTGGAATTGTCCTAACCTCCCTTCCTATTGTGGAGCATCTGTTCATTAACGTAGAACAGGCATTCTCAACTCTAGCCCTGAAGGTCCACTTTCCTGCAGTTTAGCTCCAACCCTTATCAAACATCAAATCTGAATTACTTTACAATTACTAGAAAGTTACAGGCAGGTGAGTTTGATAAAGGTTGGTGTTAAACTCTGCTGGAAAGTGGACCTTGAAGGCCAGAGTTGAGAGCTCCTGATGTAGAAAATACTTTTTTTTTTATTTTATTTTTTTTATGCGAAGTAATTGCTTGTAAAAAAAAAAAAAAAAAAAAAACTACCTACTCAGAGACCATTTGATTTTGGAGCTAGCCTAGGTCTTCTAAGATTACTAGAACCTTCCAGGCAAATGTGTTGGTGCTAAACTTTGCAGGACATTGGCCCTTTAGAAGCAGGATTGTGCACCCTTGCCCTAGTCGTCTGGTCACTGCGCCATGCTGATTCATTAAGGCTCTATTGAATTTGGATACAGTGGCCATCATGGTTCAAATACAGAAGACGCTTAACATTTCCATATACCTTTCCAATAATTCACAAGTTCACACTTACATATAATAAACGGAGTAAAGGTTATACGTATTTAGTGTGCTGTCCAAGGGGAGGGCTCTGAGCTCGGAATTTGGCCTAAACACAGAGTACTCCCCCCATCCCAGGTTGGGATGCGAATAGTTAGAAGTGATGAGATGAGGTGGTGGAGTGATGCTAGAAAACAATCAATGACAGAGGCAAGTCAGATGTGTATATATACCACTAATCTTGTTAATTAGGTTAATTATCGAACATGCTCCTCCATAATTTTTTTAATATAACATTATTTAATATATCCTGAATATAAATTCAGTAGATACTGACACACACGGAATACTCTTGTTTCTGCTGTCCACTGTTTTTGAACCAAGAGCCATCTGTCAACGCTGTGATCTTGAGAGAACAGGACGTGGCAGTAACCTAGAGCCTACTGTTGTCACAATGAACTAGCCAAACGCTCCTCAACAATGTCTCAGTGTTGCTGGATCATTGTGAGAATTCGGGCCTTGCTGTCTTGTCTTTTCTTTCAGTTTCTCTCTGTGCTGATAGGTTGGTAAGCAGTGTTTTCTGTTTCCTCATCAAGGCTTCAAAAGAGGCTGGCCAGTCTTTGGTATGTAAGATCAACCCCACTTTTGAGACCCAGCATCACCATCTCCTGCACTGCTTGGAGAAAACCACGGTAAGAACCTCAGGAGAAAATTTCACACACAACTGGAAGCTGTTCTCAATAAAAGCTTTTGCATTATTTGATCTTCTCCTATACCGGTGTTTTTTCTTAAGTAACTTCAAAAGCTACCTGAAGTAGGTTCAGCTACTGGTCAATTGTCAATATTGGCTTTGTTCAAGTTGAAAATTGTGTTAGCATATGGTGCAAAAAGGCCATGTTTTCTAAAAATAGCTTTGTGTGAAGAACAGCCTGAGTCTTTATTATCTGCAAAACCTGGCAAGATGTGATCACTTATGACTGACATTAAACATTGCTTTTTTTGTGTGCCATATTTGAATTAAAATCTATTTAAAAACTCTGGCAGAGGTACAGACGAGGGTGAAAGTGGACAATTTTATTTATTTTTTGGTCTATACTCTTTAACTTTAACCAGTGCCAGACTTCTTCTGCACCTACGTGCTTGTGGGTTTGTCAAAAATAAGTGCTGTTTTCTCTCAAGAGAAATCATTATTCAGACTCTGGCATGAAAACTGAAAATGACAACCACTGTTGTCCCCTGACTGTGACCTGCTCTGGCTTTCCGAGGGCAATAGACTCGAGACAATTCCAGTCCTGCTGGGTGCCGGACTGCCTGAGAAACAGCCAAAGCTACAGTCAGTCTGGATTTAAGGACTCCACTGTTGATACTCTACATACACACACACACTATATTATTAATTTCATTGTTCTAATATAGATTAAGCATATTATGTTTTATTAATACCACATAAACGTCTCATGTTTATGCAATTTGAAACTTTACAACTTTGTATTATATGTACAATTTAATAATCAGTAAGCGCATTAATATAATAATCAAAAGCAGAAATCAGTTCTTAAAGTGATAAATAATTCCCGTCTCTTTCTCTCTCTCAGAATCATGAGTTTGTGGATGAGCAAACTTATGAGACAAACTGTATGGAGGTTTCTCTAACGAAGCCATCCATGTCCCGCTCCTCCTCGATGTCCTCCTCTCCACATGGCCTGTCCTCCTGCTGCACGCGCAGGAACAAGCGCAAGAGCTTCAATGTCTCCAATTCCAACATGGTCGGCGGCCGCAGGGGCAGCATACAGGAGCTCAGCACCATCCAGATCAGAGAGAGACCAATGAGCAACAGGTGCTCTCACAACACTCATGCACACTTACACAGACATGAAGTGAAAGAATAGACTGATACTGGTTGCGGTCTGAATAAATATAAGCCAGCGCTGTGTCTTATTTAGAAGTAATTTGAAACACATTTCATGCATGGAGCTCTCTTCTTACGAATCAGGTGTGTTAAAAGAGACATGCAAAATATTCAGAGCGGTGGGTCGCCAGCACTTGAATTGAAAACCACTGCAATGTTTAGTACAAAGATGATATAATGCATAGTAGAGCTTAGATTTAGTATGCATATTGTGTAATACATAATATGCAGAATGTAGTGCATTGTAATATTTAGTATGCAAATGTGAAATTAAGTATGCAGTCCGTAATTGAAAGTGCATAGTATTTCGTGTACATGAGTAAAATTCAGTAAAAGTGTGTAGTGCATGTAATCTAGACTGCATATGTAGAATATAGTGGATAAGGCATACTATGCATTATGATTATGCAGTTTGCACATGTATAATGCATAGTATGTAATATTTAGTGCATAGAATGTAGAATTATTTTGTAGTTAGTCTCTAAATATATGCGATACAGTGTGTAATGCATAGTGTTAGTGTGTAGGGCATAGTGTCTATTATGCATGATGAACGCAAAGTATAGTGCATAGAATTTAGTGAACTACTAAATGCATAACACATTACATAATCCAGAATGCATATACTGTATACAACTGAGTGTATTATGCATAGTATATTATATGTAATACAGAGAATGTAGAATGCATATTAGAGCACATATTTAGTGTGCTTTAGAATGCAGTGTATAGAAATAAGTATACGTAATATGTCAAATACAGTATGTAACGCAAAGTGTGTAGTACATTATAGAATGCAGTATATAGTGTAGTATGCATAATAAGTCTTGTTTAGCACATATGATATAAAGTGTAGTTTATTTGATGTGGGTTCACTGTATATCTGGGTATTTTGGTTGTTCTCATAGTGATTCATGCTGCTGGAATCCTGTAAAGCTCCCCACTATGCCAGCATACTCTGGGAACGTTATCTTGATTGCCTCCAACAGCTGGCGGAATTTGCCCATCAGCTGGATTATTTTCTCACCCGCCCTTTCTCTCCCTCTTTCTTCCGATGCAGCCGCTCCAGTCTCAATGCCAAGTTTGAAGAGACTGTACCCCTGAATTCAGAAGATCAGTCCTACATCACTGCCGCTGTCATCAGCATGCCCACCCCGCCCGTGACCACACCCGAGGGCGGAGACTCAGCCAGCTCGCATGACTTTTTGCAAAGCAACATTGTCAGGGTGTCGGCGTTATAGACCGTCTGCCATGACCATTAGCCATTTTATTTAGCGAGTGGATGCTGGAGCAGAAAATGATCGATGGAGCCCCCTAGTGTAGTGGAGGAGGCATTGCAGCAGGATGGGCCATAGCTGGACCTTTTAATTTTTTATTTTTTAAATCAGCTCTTGTCCAGAGCTCTCCATCTCTGTGAGCTCCATCAGCTCTAACTCTAGGCCCATACATCATGTGACTCACGATGGGGTCCAATAAGCTTACACTCAACCCATAGAGGAAAACAATGTGTTTATTACAGCTTCTATAATTTTTCAGTATTGTGAGTCTTTGAATCTTTTGTCTTCAGTTTGATGGGATCGGCAGAAAATTGGGACGAATAAGGAGTGTACCAGCAGGGGCGGGATTTTACAAGCTTTTACACAGCTGTACACACTTTTGATACTACAAAGTAAAGCTGGGCTCTACTAGGGTGTGCTGTCGGATGCTTTTGCGTGCGTGTGTGTGATTGAGATCAATCTCTTGCATGTTCTGCATAAGTCTTTGTCTTTTTTCAATTTGGCATGAGCAATAAGGATTGGCTCTTTCTGTCAGAATGCGTGCTTTTTATTTTTGCCTAGTTAAATAGTATTGATCTTTCCAACCCAATGAGTGTGTAAAAACAGCTGTTTTGAGAGATTAGCCTGTTGATACAGGTGATAAACAAAGAAAACCTTGTATCACACTCTCTCTGTCCCACCCATGTTGTGTTCATTCCTTGCCTGACCTGATGAGACGTTTGTTATGCTTTTTTTATTTTAATTCTTTATTAATTAATTTTTTGTTGCAAAAAGCTACACGGAAAAGGAAACACCTTTTGTGTTTCAATATATGTGACTTTCTCAAACTGACAGTGGAGGCTTATGGACTTGAGCTCTAATACTAGCCATTCCATTTTATACTCCAAAGTTTGCAAGTTAACTGTGAAAAGAAAAATAACGTGCTTATTTATTATATTTGTTAAAATTATTGTGCATGTTGTCGTACATATGGTGAAACGGGCCAACTTGGACCAGAGCATAGAGCCCACCCAGGACTTTTTTTCTTCCCTCCCTTTAAAGATGTACTTTTATCAGCAAACATTCTTAGGTCTGTCTATTATTACTGGATAATGGCATCAATCTGTGTGTGATAACACGTTGAGAATCATCCAATCAGGTTCTTAGTACTGTTATGGGGATTATTATATCATTGTGATCAGCCAAACACGCTTAGTGTTGAATATAAAAACGCAAAAATCTCGCAAAGTCACATTCAGGTTTGTTTCACTCCAAAATCAAAAGCGAATAAATTATATTTTGCATAAAAATCGTTTTAAAAGTCATATAAAAAAAAAAAAAACATTTGAATGAAAAATAAGCACACTCCACGCAGATTTTAGTTCTTTGTATTTGTATTGGTGATTTTCATAACTGTAATACAGTATTTTTAAAAGCAAATGTATAATGCTTCATAATGATTGTAAAAATACTTCAGAAATTTCAATTATGCCATTTCAGTAATGAAAATTGTTTTTTGGCATTTAAGAAATGACAGATTTTCAGATGTTGTGCTTAATTGTCCCTGAATATAATGCACAAAATCTGTTTAGAATTAATGTAAGCAAAATATAATTTATTTTGATTTGGGGCAGAAATATGTCTGTGAGATTCATTCAAAATGTATTATTATTAATGAAATAGTGTTAAAACATTTCTGTGCCTGAAAGATGAATTCTCTCTTCTCTGCCATTTAATGTCTGGAATTGGCAAGAAAATAGACTATAAAGTAGGTTTTTTTTTTTTTTTTATACCAATGTCAGTGCAATTTGTGGTGAGGAACTCTTAATGCACCTTGCTCAATACACACACACACACACACACCACTGCCCTCCTGCACAATGCCTGCACCCATTCTTGCTTTACCATGTGACTTATGCAACAAAATTCTTTTTGTAAAGATATGCTTTGTATTAAAAGGGTTACCGGGGGAATAGAATCTCACAAATGCATATTTTTAAAACTCAAATGGTGTTGATTATATATTATAAATGTATTTCAGTTGTAAAATACAAAAAAAGAAAAAAGAAAAGATGAAATAGGAAACTATGAGAGAGTGTTGCTAGTGCACCTGTGCTGTAAATATGTTCTTCTGTGTAGTGAAATATATTAGATTTTCTTCTTTTCTGCTAATTTCAGTGGACAGAAAATGTAATGTCTCACACTTTACTCTCTAAATCAACGAGTGGAAAGCCTGGACCATCTGTTTAGGTTTGGAGATTTTTTTCTCTCTGTTTGGAGGACAGGATTGACCGGACTGATTGAGTGCATGTGCTCACAGACTCATAGAGAACGTGTGGGTTTCTTTTTCTATCAACCAGGGACTTTTAAAACAGACTTCCGGTTAGTTCTATATAATGTACATTTAAACGACTACCAGGTGACGATGGTCCTTTGGAATTGTTACAGCTTGTGTTTTGGACATTAAAATATATGAATTATTGAAAAACGCAAAAAAAAAAAAATGCAAACCAGTTGTTTAGTCCGGTGCATTGTCTATGAATAAAAATAATTAATTCATTGTCCTATTAAAATACAGAAAAAAAAACAATGGTGTTGTGATCATTTGACTAATCTTAGTTAACTACTGAATCATGTTTCCACCTTTAAAAAAAAATGTCTTTATATCTCAAAATTACAACTTTGTAAAGTAAAGCAAGAAATAGTCACAATTGCGAGAATGAAGTCACATTGTCCAATATAACGTTAAAACTTGATAGTTGCAGTTATGAGAAATGTACATTTATGTTGTTATATTTCACAATGTAATTCCATCTTGCAATTGTGACTTTTGCAACTATATGTTACAATGTATGTCACAGTTACCTTTATAATTATTTTTACTTTAAAAAAAAAAAAAAACCTTTAGATGGAAACAGGCTTTCATACGACTTTATAAAGACCTTGTGAAACCAATTTATGTTGTGTCTTCTAGCTTCATTAGAATTTATATGATAGCATACTGCTAAAAAGTCTCTGTAAAATCTTGAATGAGCATACAAAGTTGTCCTGCAGTTGTGCAAAAATTGTTGAGATATCATTCAGAATGAGTTACATGGTAAAGATTTCCTAATAGTTAGGTTTAGGAGGTTGTTTAAAGACCTCTCCACAAGTATAAACATTAACAGCAAATCAGCAACGCTGTACTCTCTTCCATTTCCAGCTGAGCGTCATTTTCTTCATAGGCCTCTTTCCCATTTTGCGAATTTCACACATTTCTCAGGTGGCACATTTAAAGGGACCGATGTTAATAAAGCACTTAGCATGATTATGTTACACATGCACAGTATCTTCCATTATACACGGGAATCGGGGGATGAGGAGGTCCGGAAGGCAAGGAATTGCACCAAATTGTCGAGCTCACTCAGAGCAAGCGAACCGCAGGGCTGTAGTGAGCTCCCAGCAGGCGAGCGATAGTGCTACACATTAGCATATTTCCCATCATGCCGAAGGTAATTGAGACTTTTGAAGTCGGTTGTAGGAAGAGACCATATCTGAGAGACGCAGAAGGAGGGGGACCTCGCCGCACACAGGGGGATATTATAGTTGGACTTCATACAAGCTGCAGCTGTCTGTTTGCGACCTCGCTATTTTCGCGGAGAGGTGAAAGGTTAATGGTTTTATTTCCCCATTGACTCATTTTACTGTACTGTAAGCATGAGTGGGACTGGCTATATGACAGTACAGTCCATGTGAAAGGCTCTGTACATCTCTACAACAGCGAATGACACAAAGTCAACCGTTCTCGGTGTTATGGATGAAAAGTATTATGTTTTGAACACACAACAGCTAACATGCTATAAGGCTAGCTTTATGCTCTCTGTCAGTTTCTCTCTCACACACACAGAAGATGAATGGAGAGGGGTTAGAAACAAGTGAGGAGTATGTCTTTTGTAAGCTTGTATGACGGCAATCCTGCATGTGTCCTCCTTTCTGATTCATAAATCAGATCCTGCACTGACAATGAACGGCGGGGAAGCTTACAAAAGAGGAAGCTTATAAAAGCATTTCTAGAGCTCCAGCTATGTTTGGATTAGCATGCTAACATACTAATCATAATATTTCTAGTAAACTGTGTGAGCGATGTTTTCTGTACGCTTTATTTGCAGACGTGCAATATGCTACAGAAAAGTCTTAACTGGAAGCAAGATGATTCATTCAGTGGCTAATGCTAACTTGCTAATGCGATTTTATAGAATGTCTAAAATGGTTTGCCAAGATTAATTGTTCTTTCAAGTGCAACTCGGAAACTCATTATTATGTTAGTTATTATAATGTCACAAATTTAATTTGGCAACATGACAAGTAGTCTAAAAAAGAATTATATTGTGAGCAATAAACCCAGAAAACTACATTGAAATTCCGAATAATTTAAAATATAGTTTCCATCATGCATGATATCCATTTATTTTTGCTCACTGATATTACGGTCAGATCAAGGTTTCTGCAGTTTTAAGTTTCACTCGTCTTTACTTGGTCATTCACGTGCTCAAAACTCACAGTTACTATATGTATGACTTGTCTTGAAGGGTACATAACTTTTGTACACCTATAGGCCTACATAACACCTACTTTTCACAATCTAATCAATTTCTAATCACAGGTATGTCCAGTTATGGAAGTATGAGTCACGAATGCTGTTCATTTTAAGACATTTCTATTTTTAAAAAATTCATAATGAGGTCTTGTGAAAGAAATTCATGATACACCTGCTTGAAATGTTGAAATGTAGTGTAGCAATGATGCATTGTGTTTTTAAAAAATTAGTATGAAGAGTACAGTGCATCATAGTTCTATTCAAATATTTTTCCATGTGTTTACTTCCTCCCTCTCTCAAAAGCACTCTCCGTTGAGATGTTTTATTCATCGCTTTACATCTGTTAAAATTCATGAAGCAGGCAAGAGCTAAATCCCTTCGCTTTCCCTCTGCCAAGGATGTCTCCCATCAAGTCAAGAGCAGGGCCAAAAATTAAACCTGTGTTTCCACCCAGTAGCACTTAAGCGTGACACCTCTGGAATGCTCACAACTTAGAAACAGAGCGCTGTGCAGAAAATCAGCTTGATTCAGCGGAAGTAACTGCACGGTAAGAAAACCAGGCCCTGCTGCATGCCTCAGTTGTTGTAGCATTAGTGTAATGTAGCATTATGGTTATTGCTAGGCGTGAAATTGGTGAGTTATCTGTCAGATACATGTTGAAAAATAACATAGTGAAATATGCTGAACCTTGCAATGTTATGACAAAAGTCTGGCCACTCGTAAGAAACTTTAAGCCATTGAGTTAATAACATAACATAATTGACTATTTTTACTTTCTTAATGCACTTGTTGGCTCATTTGATTCATTGGTGCACATTATTTCAAAGAAAAAAAAGTGTAAAAAAATTGCCTTTTATGAAATATGATTGTGTGTGTGTGTGTGTGTCTTAATTAATGTGATGTAAATATTTTGTGACTTAATTGACAACATTGAAACTTTTTATAGTACACAAAATGTAGAATATACTGTGTAGTATTTAATTAATTAATAATTAATTTAATTTAATTAAAAATTATATGTACTGTTCAATAGATCTATTTTTATTGACCAACCCTGAACTTGTTGATGTTCAAGACCTTCCATAATTCACTCATTTGATTCATCCATGATAAAAAATAATTTACTAAAACTTCTCAGGGTACACGTTAGTTTAGCTAAAATGTGGCTGTGAACAAACACACACTGGCTTCCAGTAACATCTTCTCGATGTGTTTAATGCACTGTGATTCACATGCAAGAGGTTTCTCAAACTTTCAGCAGAGTTTAACCCTATTATAATGTAATTTATGTGCAGACTATTATTGCATAGAAAATTCATACTACTTTTGAGATCTAAAACATTTTTTAATGCACCAGTCCATTTGAATCTTATCATGGAGCTGTTAAATTAAGACATGAAAATCTGCGAAAGTATGAGCCAGGTGAGATTTTGTGTAAAAGCCAATGCAGACTGTTTGTGTTTTGTCTGTTATGTCACACTGTATGATATATATCTTAGGCAAAATTGCCATTAATGTCCATTTAAATGAATATGAATCTTCAAACAAACATTAAAATAGTACCACACAACTTTGTACTAGTAAAGGAGAGAAAAAAAATTGTGTTTGAAGTCTGACATAGCTTGGTGAAAGAAGGAATTTGTGAATTCTTCTGAACAAATGTGAGGTAAATTGTGATCCTAACATGAAGAGAATCCCAAAATGCAAACTGATTTTGGACTATGATAAAATAAATATTTTACAATTCTTGTCTAGCATGGCAAAAAAATGGCCAAAATCATAGTGTGCATCAACTAGGTCAGTATAAGTGGTGATGGGCCATTTCACTGAGAGGAAGAAAGATTTAAGCAGAAACAGTTCATTCCAGAAACCTCCCTCTGGAGAATTCAAGTCTATAGAGACAGAGGCAGTGACTTTAGGAAGAACGCAGTAAATCCTCTTCAACTTCCATGTGATGACCACAAAAAGCTGCTTTCTCCACAGGCATATAAAGTTTTCTCTAAAACGATTCACACCATTTAAATCGTATAATCCAGGCACCCAGACTACTTCATATTCCACAGGGTCCATTTTCTGGTCCAGTTCACTGCTGCTGTCCGATCCATTCAGTGTCATTTTAAGTGTCTCCGCAGTGTTGAAGTAGGCGATGGGTCACCAATGAAGTCACTGCTAGGAAAGTTGCTCCATCTCAAACTGGGTGTGTCCATTAGCGGGCGCATTGGCCCAGGCCTCAGGCACTCGTGGATGTGGGTGGCTGGGCTTCAGGGCATCTTCTGAGGAGCTGTGCGTGTGGATTAAAGCATCCGGGGATGCTGGGTCAGGTGGTTTGTGGTCATAATAGAGAGCCCACAGGAGTGTCACAGTCAACGTCATGGCTAAAATCTGAGCCACGCCAATCGACACGCCCAAGAACCTCAGCACCTGCAGCTGTTTGGTGCCACGGATAAAACTGTAGATCTTGGGACCGCAACCCTGTCAAAACAAATGTACAGATATTTATTATTTTTTTTAATTATTTGTTTATTATTTTATTTTAATTTTTATTACTTTTTTTATTTATTTATTTAATTTTACTATTTTTTTTAATTATATTTTATTTATTTTTTTAGATAGATGAGAAAAAATTCACACTTCCGCTTTAACAGCTTGTTTTCATGCAACTCTCCCCCACATTTCTGTGAGCGTAACAGCTGCCACGTTAATATGCGAGCAATGCAACACGTTCATCCGCTTGTGTGCGTGCCTGTGTGTTTTGGGTATTTCCTATGCTGAATTGTGGAAGGGCAGGTAAACTGTTTCCTGTTAGTGTGGAATTTATACTGTGGGGTAATTCCCCAGTCATCCATTCAGAAAGAGAGACAAAGACATAGAGACAGGAAGTGGTTGAGGATCAGTCTCCACACCCTCAGTCCTTCTCTCCTAACTCTCCCCCCAGTGATCAATGTTCCCGTCTTATTCATCAAAGCTCTGCTTTCACTCTTCTGTTGTGGGATCTGTCTGAAAGGCTGAGCTCTGGTGGCTGCTTTACCACAAATACAATGTGTCTATAATGTTTATTATATCTATCTATCTTTCTTTCTTTCTATCTAAAAACCTTCAAACCTCTAATTTTTGAAAGCTTTTTAAAGGCCTTGACTGAACTATAGTGTAGCAGACGAGTCACAGACAGGACATTTGAAGAGCAGGGGGTGGATGAGACACTGTGTTGCATTTGTCCTAGATAGTGTGTTTTGGTACTCAACACACAGGTGCGTCTCTGAGCTGCGTGACTGACTTAAATGGCACTGCTGGAGTCGCTCGTAACACACAGCTTGATTAAACACACACTCAGCAGGTCAGTGAATCTCTACACTTTCTGGCCTCAATTTTTCAACTGCAAAGTCATGTTTTAATTAGAGCTGTCAATCTATTCAAATTTTAATCAAATTAATTGCATGATATTTCCCGCATATCAGTATTGGCTGAGAAAAGCCCCTAAATAACGATGACTTTTTTTGAGACATCATTGGACAACATGCAAGAGGACCTCTTATGTGAGTACATTAATGACTTTCTTAATTATTATGACCATAACATGTAATAATTGGATCATCTTGTGCACTTCAATATTTGATCATGTCGTCACAAGTAAAAGCATCTAACAAACTTATGTTGGACTGATCAAATCAGCTGAGATCAAATAAATAGGTAAAATTACGTAATGAGAGGTTTTGTAACCTTAATTACTGAAACTGCCAAAATCAAAATATAAAACTTCAAAATTATCTTCATCCATCTTGAAATAATAATGTTATGTTACCTCCTGGTAAAGGTCACTGAGGTCATGGTAGTGGGCGTGGCGGGCACATCCTGGATACTGATTGGAACAGCAGGAGTCAGGTGGCCACTCCATCTCTGTCATTTCCAGCCAGTCAGTGAAGTAGATCACTCCACAACACTTTAACTGTAAGGCAGGTATGAAAATGAGTAACTGACAGTGATGATGTTTTCGTAAAATATCTGCATACTGAATTGTGATTAACCTGTGTAAAGAGGAACAAAAGAAATGTCTCAAGGAACCAATGAAACTCCTAATATACAAATCTAGACAGCTGAACTGGGAAGAAAGTTTAGTTTTTGTCTATTTCAAGATCAAATGTTTCACATTGACAGAATGGCTTGGCTCAGCATTTTCGCGTTCAGTGTCAACAGTAGAATTACTAAACACCATCAACTTGTCTCATAACCCTGCTATCCTGGTGATGATTTTGACATCTCACCTCTGTTTGTAAAGAGTTCCAGGCATGTGTGAGCCACTGGTAGCGCTGCAGGCCGAAATGAGGAATACGAGACTTTAGACTTATCATATCAGACCTCTGTACCACAGGCTGAAGAGAGAAAGAGAGGAGGAGTTACCATTTCACAATTTAAAAAAGCCCTGAATTGGTCCCTTGTGATTTTGTAATGACATAAAATCAATTTCCTACACTTTCAGTATTTACGTTTTCTAAATAACAAAAACAATGGGATTTCCAGGCAATTGAAAGGACCATACACAGATCCACGCTTCTAATTTTAGGCTCTCTCATTACCAATTTTTTGGCTAGTTATGAAATGCCCTATTCAAGTGTGTGCAAGTGTTGTTTATATATTAGGGTAAGGGTCCATATACAGTCCACATGAGACACTTCTGTTTTCACCCCTCGGAAATCACCATGATGGCATATGATATGTACTCACAATGCCGAGGGCTAGATGTGTCATCTATGTTTTTTCCAGCAAAACTTGCTAAAGCTCGTCAGTTTAAAGTCAACATGAAATTACAGTCATTAATGCATTTTGTTCTAATGTAATAAAGAAAAGAAAGTAATTGTCATGTATTTGTAATCTTTCAATAGAATATAATAACTTACTTAACCTCTGGAATTATTATTATTATTATTATTATTATTATTATTATTATTATTATTATTATTTTGGCTGATGTAAGGTAGACCAGTTTTTCAAAGACTCTCAAATACGGAGATTTGTCATATATAAAGACCCATACTTTAACTTAAACTGTAAAGAAATGAAAATATATAATATATAATATGAAGTATATAAAGTTAATAAGTTAATAAGAAGGTCAACTTAATAGAAAGTAAATATTTTCTATATAATATCATGTATATTTTCTAATAAGTTGACTTTCTTATTAACTTCTACATTGAGTTTTTTTTATACTTTTAGATTTAGAGTTATTTTTATTAAGTATTAAGCATACAATATTTGTATTAATTGTATTATTTACTTATTTCATTTTTGACACCTTTTTTATTTATTTATTTATTTTTTTGAAAACCCTGACCTATGCTCTACAAGTGGGGAGAAGATGTAGATTTTTAGACATTTGCCTTTGGGATGTCTACTCTTCCACAGTCTAATTAAATTCTGATTAATAATTCTTGTTCATCATTTTTTCCTCAATAATATTCAGTTTCACTCCTAAAAATGCACATTTCGGAAATAAGATAGATAGAGAATGCCATTTCATGATGACTTTAAGCCAAGAAAAGTTCAAGTGGATGCACTGCTGATACAACCACTAACATCAGACCAGGTGCAGCGGAGTAAACAAGTTCATTGCCCACCCACACACAGGGGATCACATTAGGCCACAATAAGACCATCACACCAAACAAAGGTTTTTAGGTTGGTGATAAGAGCGTGTCATCAAGCAGAAGCTGTGTATGTCTGAGTGAGAGAAGCTAGATTAAAGCTAGGTGTGTGTGATATCTTCCCCTGGAGGTGTGCCTTATCTCTCGTATCCCTGGGCTAACAGAAGCAGATGCTACCTGCAATCCCTTTTCCCCTTTGCTGATCAAATCTTTTAGTCTGCACAGATCAGGGACAGGTTTCTGTAAAGCCAGATGCTAATCTTGCTTCAAGAGCCATTTAGAGAATTTACATGGGTGACTCCGCCTCCATCCACATGTAATTAAACATAAACGCTCTGCTTATTAACTCCCCAAAAAGGAAATGTGCTAGAGCCGGGCTTTTGAAGTCATATTAGTTAAGATTAGATCGTAAGCATGCGGTTTAGAAATCGGATCCTCATTCCGTTGCTCCTGGGAATGGCCGTGTGGTGGCCATGTTGTTAACGTGCGAGAGAGGAGAGTGTAGGCATTCCTGTTTATTCATAGCAGCACACACCTCGTCATACGTCCACACTCCGCTGGCCAGCTCCACGCAGAATATCACCATCAGACAGCCAAAATACTGCAAACACACACAGATAAAAACAGTTTGGTTAAAAATATCTTCTTAAACAATAAGGCAGAAGGAAAGGTGTTGATGAGCAGACATAGAGAAAGATGTGTGTGTGTGTGTGCGTGTTCATGTATGCTGGGATCGGAGGTCTGGTTTGTGTCTCAGTTCTTCTCTCTGGAGTTTTTTGTTATTTTGACAGGCTGTGTTCAGAATAGTATACTAGGAATTCAATATTTTGCAGTATGCAGTATACTGTGCAAAATATAATAAAACATACTCCTCTCATTATAAAATCCACTAAACATGACCATTCATGTATTAAATTATGACAATTACATAACTTTTCAAGTCAAGATGAAACTGAATCTATTTATGTTCTTAATAATTTTTGTATTTATTAATTAACCATGTGTGTGTGGGTGTGTGTGTATATACACACACACACACACACACACACACACATTTTCATATTTAAGTAATATAAAATACACATTTCAAATTTAGTAGATTAGATATAATCGTATAATAATATATTTAACATAAATATATATTTTTTATTTTCAAATATTCCATATTTTATTTAAAACCAATAAAAATGAACTATTTAGAGTTTATTCATACATGTTTAAATATTACAATTTTGCCAAACATAATGACAAAAATGAAGCATACTATTATCTGAATAGTTTATTTTTTGCTTAATTTTTCCCATGCTATTTAAAAAAAAATTATAGTATTCAGTATGGATGCACAGAATGAATGGAACAAAAGAGAATCAAAACTCCAAAAGAGGTTTTTTTTCTTTTTTTTTTTTTTTTTTGCATCTACAGATGCACAGATTTTGTCTTCGGGGCCCTGTGAACTAACACATCCATCTTATCTCCTCCCTTCCTGAAGACAAACACTCTCTGTCTTTCTCAAAATCTCCTTAACATACATGGTTCCCCTTCGTTGAACACGCTTTGAGAGAGATTATCAAGATGAATGACAGTGTTAGGAGCTGCATTCAGAGCAGACCCCCGTCTGACAGCATGTTTATTTGGGAGACTCTAAATATTTGTGGATGTTCTGCTGCTGTATTAGTATTTCAGTCCATTTGGCCAGTCAGATGCCTGCCACGAAAAATGACAAGCTTTTCTCTTCACACTCTTCCCTGCTAATATCTGCTGCTCAAATATGTCCAATGTGAACTTGTAACCCCTGGAAGTTCCCAACAAGCTGGCTCATCTGCAAAATATTTTTCTCGGGGTAAGAGAGGTTACATTCTCTCTGCGAACTCGCGGTTTATTGATTTGTTGAGAGTTTAACTCTTCCTCTTTCACACTCGCACATTTTTTTGGCTTCTGTTACAGAAAACAGGACACGTCGAAATGGATGGACTTCCTTTCCACCGGAACAATTTACACCCCCTTTATCACTTAGTCATGCAAACAGAACTGAAATACATTTAGAGCCAGTTATTAAGTCATATCAGATTTGTTTTGACAGATGGCTACTGTTAATGTCATTAAACTGGTGCTTTGGGGCTTACTTACAGTTAGAGATTTGAACAGACTGTGCTGTGGACATGATACCTTGAGTTAGGTGATGTATTGAGGAGAGATGTGCTATTAATGTTTCAAGTGATTAGGGATGCACAATATATTGATACCATATTGATTATTGACTGACATTACATTTTAGACAGACTTTTTATGTTAATTAATACCATACTGATTTTGGGTTAATGTGGATATAGCCTAATATTGGCGTTTTTTTGCTATGTCTCGTCCTTTAATATGAACGTCTCTCTGTTCTCATGATCTCCCGATTACCCTCTCCTTTCCTTTGCTTTGACAGGATAAAGAGTGTGTGTGTGTGTGTGTGTGTGCTTGGCCAGGTCGCAGCACTCGATAAGAGCGCGGCTGGTGAATAGAGCGACCACGTAACCCAAGCGCCTCTCCTCTCTTCATGTCTTCCTGCTCTCCTCCTGGATTGCTTTACCTATTGTATCTCAGCCAGATAAAATTTTGTTTGTCGCCGAGCCTCTGGGTAACACAAGCCCACTGGGGCAGAGAGGAGAAAGGCTCCTGAGGAGATGAATGGAGACCCAAAGAGAGGAGGAGGAAGAGGAGGAGGAGGGAGAGAGATGGGTCAAGGAGTCCCACAAAACAGACCCTCAGTCTGGGTCGGCGGACGGGAACCCCACCCTCCCGCCCGTCACACACCTGGGACAGCGAGCCATAAAACAGCCCTCTACCTGTTCTCTCCTCCCCCTCCATGCCGGGATTTCTTCAGTTCTTCATCAGATTTGCTAGACTTCTAAATGTTGCACAATCTGACACAGCATTTAAAAGTGTGACTGCATAGAAAACAGGATTCTTAATTAAAGCTATTTTCATTACATATTATATTATTAAAATTTGTTTTAATCAATTAATTTTGATAAAAGTATCATCATTAAAATTATTATTACAAATATTTTTAGTCAAAAGTTTTTTTATTAACAATAAAAAAAGCATTTAATAAATACAAGTTAGAATATTTTTAAATAATTGAAAAAGTTAATAAAAAATTGCACAAGCATTAAAAGATTGTTAAATCGTTTTTATAAAATGCAATATTTTATACACAAACATATTTTATCATTATTAAATAATGTATTAATGATAATAATGTATTAATATTACATTTATATTTGTATGGATGTATATTTTTATTATAAATGTGACTTTCATTACAGGGAAAAGAGCTGTCAGGACACTTTGTTAAATATCTTCCTTTTCTGATCCATGTCAAACGGGTTTGTAACCCCATACGAGTGAGTAAATGATGACAGATTTTCATTTTTTGGGTGGACTGTTGTTTTAAAGTAGAAACACAGCCTGTTTAATTCTAAGGGTCAGATAGAGGGTGGGTTTTCCTTCCTCTCTAAATCATTTATATCATCTGTGCTAACAGCCTGTCAAGATCTTGTAATTTCAGAAGTCATAATGTCGCCAACATATCCGTCTAAACACACAAAATTCTCTCACAATTGATATAACTATGTGCCCTCTATTTGGCCCTCCTAGACAGTCCATCATGTTGAGTGATGTGCCGTGCTCATATATTACTGCAGTCTAACTCTTTGTCTCTATACACACGGTGCAGCATGACATCTCATATAAGGATAATAATATGATCTTTTAGTATACTAGTGTAGTTATGAGGTGAGTTCATGTGGCCATATATACATGGCACTAGCTTTAAACACAGATGTCTGCAGAACAGATTCAAAACTGCATTAAACTACAATATTTGGTGGCGATATAACGTAGGGCAGGACTTACTGTAAGTAAATCCGTCAGGATTTGATTAGAACATGGATGTTATGCTCTGAAATCATTGGTTAACATGAAAAAGTTTTATATTTTATCAAATAAAATGTATAAATAATATTGGTAGCACTTTATTTTACAATCCTGTTCCTCATGTACATACTATGTACTTATTATAGTAATTACAACAACTATGTAATAACTAGGTACTAACCCTGAACCTACCCCTAAACCTAACCCTACCCCATGTAGTTACCTTGTGTTACCAGAACTTTTTTTAGATAAATACACTAAGTACACTGTAAGTACATGTTAGTACACGTACTGTAAAATAAAGTGCAACCATAATATTAATAATTATTTAAATTCATGTGAATTTTACATTTTAGTCAGTGCAATATGCAGTGTGCAGCTTGGGCATTCGTGGTTGCATGGATAAAGAAACCATGAATCTGATTGGAGGGTGGTTTGGGGTCAACCAAACTTAAAATATTCTCGGTACACAAAACCACACATCTTCCAAACCACACAATGGTCCTGCTGTTCTTGCTTTTTCTTTTGTTTGGTTTTCCTCTCTTCCCAGTTCTACTTACCCAAGACAGTAGGAGCAGATTGCACTTGAGTGTGCCACAGTAGCCCACCATAGCCACGATGATTAGAAAACAGCACACGGTGATGACGACAGGATGGACGACGGGGGAGTATGTGAGAACGGCTGCCTCCTCCAGTCTGAGGGAGAGAGAGAGAGAGAGAGAGAGAGGACGAGTCATTTCTTGGCAGGCCTTTTGTTTATTTATCCATCCATCCTGTCTCTTCCTCCTCTCATAGGGCAGCATATTTGAGTAATACACCAGTTGCAAATAAACTGTGATTATACTCTATAGGAATGCAAGCTCTCTCTCTTCCTGTTTCTTGCTGTCTCTAGTTCTGTTTGGCTTTCTTTAGCTTCAGCTCTCTTAAGATTCAACACTGTTTTCAGTATGGGAGGACATGGGTAAGCTACAGTTTAAAGGAATATTTTTGGTTCAGTACACAAGCTCAATCCAGCTTTTGTGGCATAATCTTACACACCGCAATTGCAATGTTTACAGTGAGACACTTACAGTGGAAATAAGGCCTATCTGTAAGCATTAAAATACTCACTGTTTCAATAGCCACAACATGTGAATAATATGCATGTAAACATGATTTTACTGTGGAAAAAATATCCACTTGCCATGACAATGCAACACTATGAACCCTAAAGTGACTATTAAATATTATAAACAGGTTTACTTTAATTTAACTGAACGTAGATCAATAGAAGCTGCATATCTCTTGTTTCTTGACTTGTTTCGAAACCTCCAAAATGGGCCCCATTTATTTCCATTGTAGGTTATATCACCTATTTTTCATTTTAATTGAAAAAATGTATACAATCAATTAATCATTATTAGTTACCATAAATAATTGCTGTCGATTGAGCATAACTTGTACTAGTTCATATTGTTTCATTCTGCTGAGAGGAAATATGTTGTATTTTTCTACATTTGTCATACAATTTACAATGCATAAAATATATATATTTTTTTTTTTATTGAATTCATCAAAAGGTTTTTTAATAATTGTAAAATTAGCATTATTTTGAAACCTGAAAAATTTTTGGATTGTTATGATAGAAATTATAATGAAAAATGTTATTATATATAACAAAACAATGTTAGAATTGCTGTCAAGCATAAATTATACTGAATATTTTTTAAGCTAAATATCTAATTGAGGATCACACACATCAGTATAAATTTGAAATATTCTAGTTGATATAATGTTTCATTCTGCAGAGAGTAAGGATGGCTTATTCAGCACATTACTGCAGTGCAACCTGTGTACAATCAGGTTTTAACACCGTTTTCTCTCTGCTGATTCCTATTCATGTAAGCCATAGAGACCCCAATAACAACTCTGAATTACAATACACACCTTGGTGATAAATTGCTTTTTGTCAACAATAATTAGATATCACTCGCCTCCAGGATAATATTGTTACTTTTGGGATTTTTCCTCCAGTTTTGCTGAGTTTTCCTTTAATGCTTGAGAGGATTTGGAAAGAAAACTCTACACAATTACAAAACATACACAAATGAAGGCCCTGTCTCAGCTGGCGACTTAATGCATTTATCTGATTTCTTCTACAGAACTGCACACCTCATTCAAGCTTGTAATTACTTCATAAGCTTGAGGCAATTTGATCCAGACTGGCTGAAAATGGGAAAACAGTAAATTAGACCTTTACATGGGCTGCTGCCCTGAATGAAAGGTTTTTACGGCTCACACCTGTCCTTCAGCTACCACTCACCTGGTGTCAGCGGTTAAGGTGAGCACATTGTTCAGGTGATCCCTGAGGCAGGCAGACACTCCCAGCACACACAGGGCCATGACCTTGGAGATAAGAAAAAAGAAAAGAAGAAGAAAACATGGTACTTCAGCCACAATTAAACATGGGTATACTTATTTTTGACAAAGATACTAAGAACACATTTCATAGTACAAGAAAAAATTTCCCAAAAATATTACCCCCCAAAAAGTTATTATTAAAAAAAGTTTTATATTTGTTTCAAGTTTTAATTTAAATGTATTTATTAT
Source organism: Carassius gibelio (assembly GCF_023724105.1). NCBI lineage: Eukaryota > Metazoa > Chordata > Actinopteri > Cypriniformes > Cyprinidae > Carassius > Carassius gibelio. The sequence continues at coordinate 30,258,379 of NC_068374.1, read as the reverse complement.
ATATTTTATCGTTAACAACACTAACATTAATGCATTAAAAATAAGAGTATAAATAAAAGTAACTTTGTTAGTTTTTATTTTAAATTTTACTTTATAATTTTTTATACTTTAAAATAATTTTGATAATATTAATACTTTTATAAATTACTTAATAAACACTGTTAAGTCTTCATATGCATGCATATATTACATATATTAATACACACACACACACAAACACACACACATGAACTACACCTTGATTTCATGCAGCCACAAAAAACTACATTTGGACCAGCTGGCAAACAAAATTGGCTCAGAAAAGTTAAATTAGTTCTGCAATAGCTTATAGATCTACTTTGCTTGCAGGTGGCGTTTAGTTTGATAATGTAATGCAACAAAGTTCATGCATTTTAGTTGTGGCTTAAAATCTTTGGAGACTTTAGATAGCAAATGTACAAATAATACAAGACTAATATTTACCTTTAAGGTTCTAATTTGTAGCATTAAAGCGTAAGTTACAATTAGGTAGCATTTAGTTTTTTTGTACCTTTAGATAGTGCCCTGGACAGCTTTTTATCTTTTTTTTTGTTTTGTTTTTCTGAATGTATATTTAAAAACCAAGTAAGCATTACATGGATCTGTGTTTATGTACAAGGTTGGCTTGGAAACCTATTTAGGCACTGTGCTATCTATGTGTGACATGCTGCAATATTAGTGGCATGGGTTTAGTTTGCCCTACGCAGGCATTCTTGGTCTAAAAACACACCCTGGTGCTTATCACATTTAATTCCCTAAAAATAGCGCCAAGCAGAATGTGAGATGTGCGCCATTCGAGCATAGCTGGGATTCAGGCTGTCCTCTACATAATGATAACATAGGATGGGGACGAAGAGAACACAGATGGCGCGTGTGTTGTAGAGTGAGTGGCTGTTGTGCGTCTTGGAGAGCGCAGAGCGCACAGCAGCACCGTGCCATGTAACGTGAGCGCTCGCCGGACCACCTGCTCCGACTTGGACTCGTCTTACCCAGAAGAGAAAGTTGAGCGCGTAGAGCAGACAGCGCAGACACTTCACCGAATCCTCCCGGGCCATTCTGAGCGCACCAACTGCTCGCCAAAAGAGCTCATTTTAACTTCTGCCACCATGGCACCTTAACCGCTGAGGAGAAAAGACCGTTTGAAAACTGCGTAAAACATTTTTTTTTAACCTTCACAATCATACATCTTTTTGAGATGTCAAGTGGATCGCTGCTGCAGAAAACAGTCTGAGGTTGCTGGTCTTAGTTAGTCCCCCGGCTTGGTCAGACTGAACTGTTGGTTCGTTTTAAAGTGGTTTTGGATACTTTGTCAACCAGCTAAACGAGCTAAAAATCAGCCTCAGACCATCTTAAATAATCTAAGAGACCATCAAACAGCTGAAGCTCAGCTTTAGCTTTGCCAAGCTGGAGACCAGCTAAGTACATCTTAAACCAGTTAAAACCATCTGAAGAGCAGTTAGACCATTATCTTAAGCTGGTTAAGGAGAGATTTTTAAAATCATACCATGTCATAAGTCCTAAGCATCCAGAATGTCTTGATTTAGTGTTATAAATATCCGTAGGGTTTTTAAGAAGCAACATGTGATTTTTTTAAAAGAGCAACAGATTGAAGCTTTCTCGTCTTGAATTCTGATGAAATGATCACTCAGTAGGTTACATATTTCACACCAAAAAAAAAAAAAAAAAAAAATCCCGCGTTAGACTTTTGGAAGGCACTGCATTATATTTTGTCCAGCATGTCGTTGCAGGAAACACCTTAAAAGCTTAATTTGCGCCTGAAATGTAAAATCATATTAATATTCCCAACGGAGCTGCGCGCGAGTCGGGCGTTTTCGCTGCGATCCATTCACTGCCACAGTCATTCCAGGCGTATACACTCCAGCTGTGTGCATCTCGCCTTTCCACAAGTGTTGTGTTTAACTTGTGCTTGTAAGAGACTTTCACTCCAAACGCGCGAGTGTCATCTGGAGCAGCGGTGCCTCAGGGTCCTAAAGGCACACTGTGGGTCATCGGATCCATCCCGCTTATGGCAAGCCGTTTTAACATGCAGGCCTATTGATATATTCCTATAAATTAATAGTGTCTATGTATGTACTATGGAAGCTTTAAAAAGAAAAAAGCTAAGCGTGGCTTTTTATCTCACAGTTCTGACTTGCTTCGCAATATTATAGTTTTGAGTTTATATCACAATTTAGGCCAGCGACACACTGGATTCGTGGCGCAAGCGTCTCAGCCACGTGGCGTGTCGGTTTTTAATTTGGCTCCCATGTTAACAGGTTAGAGCTTACGGACCGCCTGCTTGAGCTGCGCGGAAAACGCGTGCATGCTAGAAATAGAACCGACGCCTATTTTTACCACGACGAGCGGGTGTTGGAAGCGTTTCCAGTCAAAATATAATAGGAAAATGTGTTTATATGTCATTTTGTACACAAATACATATGAATTCATGATATTTTGATATTTGAAAGTCTGTACGTTGACATAAATTCGGATATAAATGTAATTTAAAAAATAAATAAATAATTATAGATTTTCAAATACTGCACCTGTCAAACATAATCTATTTCGCTGTCAATACTTTTGACTATGTCCTTTATCAGTAGGCGTAGGTGTAGATGTGTAAAAAAAAGTTGATATTGTTGTCATGAAGACAAGAGCCTGGTCTGTCAACGGTCTCCCTCCCACGGTTCTGGTGTGTAAAGACACAGAAAACGTGAGGCAGCCACCACGCTTCTGGGACGCTTCAGACATGGGACGCTCACGCCACGCAGCCAGTGTGAAACTGGCCTTAGACTGTTTTTTTCTCACAAATGCAAGAAAAAAACTAATAATTGTGAGATAAAAAGTTACAATAAGGTTTAGATATAAACTATTTACTTAAGACTAATGAATACTTGAATTGCTATACTACTATAAGTTTACTGGTAACTATTTAAAACTTACTAGTATTTTTGTCCATTAAGGGCCTGGGGGTGAAAACTTTCGAATTTTAAGATGATGGTAAATTTAACTTATTTTCTCTTCTGGGAAAAAGGCAGGTATCTTCTATAGAGCAGTACTAAACACACACACACACACATATATATATACATTTGAAGTGGATCAAATAAGTTCATCAGAGTTGTCCTAAGACAAGAAAGGGAATATATTTAAAGGGGGGGGGGGGTGAAATGCTATTTCATGCATACTGAGTTTTTTACACTGTTAAAGAGTTGGATTCCCATGCTAAACATGGACAAAGTTTCAAAAATTAAGTTGTACGTTTGAAGGAGTATTTTTTTTCCCCAAAATACTCCTTCTGGTTTGTCACAAGTTTCGGAAAGTTTTTTTCGAGTATGGCTCGATGGAGCAGAATTTCCTTATATGGGTCCTGAGGGCACGTCTGCCGGAAGAGCGCGCGCTCCCGTATAGCAGGCAAGACAACCCTGCACAGATTACCAAAAAAAAAAAAAAACCCAGCATTAAGGGAACAGTGGATGGGGTTTATTTTTACAGAACATCAACGGAGTTGTGCAATTGTTTTTGTTTGTTCCCTGCATTTTGAAGATGCTTGTTTTACAAACAGGGCCCAGTTTGACAACGGATTTGCGTATCGTTTATTTCGGATAATCCAGCCGCAACGAAAAAGGGTCACAATCGTGTGTTGGAACCGCAGGCAGTGAGTAAAACTGCTTAAAATATCTCTGCCTCCTTGTTAGTGCGTCCGCCTCCCATGCCGGAGACCCGGGTTCGAGCCCCGCTCAGAGCGAGTCGTTGCTGCTGCTGCTCTCGTTCAGTTTCAGCCTCGGGATCTGATTCTGGATCATAAATAAACGGCTGAATCTGTCTGTTAGCCATGGTTTGTTTTGGATGATGTTTTTTTTTTTCCTCACGGTAATGTAACAACTTCCAAACGCTCTCAACGCAAAAGCCTACTGGCGCTCGTGATTCTTTAGCTCCACCATCACGTCACGCCTCCACGGTCGTGTTTTTCCGGAAAATATCGGTACAGACTACCTTTCTCTTATGAATATAATAAAACTAAAGACTTTTTGGAGTTATGAAGGATGCAGTACTACTCTATAGGTACTCAAGATTAACAGGATATTGAGTGAAAACGAGCATTTCACCCCCCCCCCCCCCTTTAATTAGGATATATTTAATCTGTTTATAGATTCTATCTGTTTTCTTTTTATTTATTATATTAGTTAAAATCCCATGCTACGTGTACTGTGTTAACCTAACTGAGACTTGTTATAGCACTTATATATCATTGCTCTTTTTGTTGTTTTTGATTGCTTCCACTGTCTTCATCTGTAAGTCGCTTTGGATAAAAGCATCTGCTAAATGAATAAATGTAATGTAAATGTAAATTTGATTAAATGTTTTGATCCACTTCAACAGTTGATTACTCTCTCTCTCTCTCTCTCTCTCTCTCTCCATATATTTGATTTTTCTTAGGTACTATTTGTAAACATCTTTTGTGTAAAATATCTTATTCATGTCATTACTAAAAAAAAAAACAACAATATGCATTATGTATAATCCCTCTTATTTTGCTAAAATAATTAGCATTTTGTAGAAATTAATAAGTATGTGTAAAATTTTTACCACAACTGTATACTGTTACGCTTAAAAATAAAATGATTAAGAATATACCAGGTCATTCAAATAATCCCACAATTAAGTCACTTATAATAAAAAAATAAATAACTATTTGTTTGTTTTGCTTTTATCAGAGAGTAGCAATTTTATAAAGAGTAAACATTGTGATTGAAGTTTTCAGCGGCCTCATATATAAAATGTTTCCATGGTCATTATTTATTTCCCAAACACATGCATCAGCAGTGCTTGGCATGTATCCAGATCCCCACCCCCAAGATATCATATGCCGGGGTGAAGAGGTCAGATCTGAAGCATGTAGTATTGTCTTGAGAAAGACTGTCACAATCTGCTATTATCTGGGAATGTGTGTTGATATGCTGCAGCTGTCCTGGTACTCATCTATACAGTAAGACTGCCCATGTTACATGTAAATATTCATTTACAAAAGCAGAGATAACTACAACATTTTATTAATAAGATGTATTTATTAGTTATATAAAACATAATAATCATCTAGCCATGTGATAGTTTTGGGTAAAGAAAAGACTTGCCCTATAAATTGACTATAGACTTGTTTACTTCCATACTTATTCATTTAGTTCTCTCACAAAGTGACCTATTCTATTCTACACTCAGGGTTTAAATATTTTATTTTAGCAATAGTTGGGTTTTTAAATATATTAACACTTAAAGACTTGAAAGTGACTCATTAAATAAAACATTTAAGCAAAAATATACTTCACAAGGATACACACAGTATGCAAAACCAATACAGTCTGCATTGTTTTATTTGGAGCATCCTAACTGCTGACTGACTGATATTATTTGATATTCTAGTGTGCAAATATAGCACCAGGAAACCGAAAAGAATGAGAAGAAATATAAAAAGACAACTAGAAATATCTTTCAAGCTGCCACAAATGCAAATGGAAGAGTCATCAGAGGAGCCACATTTCCTGAGCTCGAGTATATTTTTATTTGATCTAAATTAAGAGTTGAGGTGCAATGTCACTTTGTGGAACACTTCTTGTCTCCAGCTGTGTGGAAATTTTGTCTGGGAAATAAAAGGTTTTAATGGGATGTTTTATAAAAGCCTCTTTCACCACGACTGCTCCAAGTCATAACTGTCTGCAATAAACATGGGGTCAAGCTGAGGTTTTTCCTCTCAAGAGACATCTGGGTAGTTACATTGTCTTCCACTGGCTAATTTCTAACGGTATCAAAAGCCAAACTCACAGACAGCTCCAAACTGAAACTGTCTAGAGCAAATTTCTGAATTGTCATCCTGTATTGCATTCAGTGCTGCCCTCCAAAGGCCAACATTTATGAAACCAGTCAGAAGTACCAGGTTTGTGTGTCTCCATGATGATGCAAAATTAAAGGAACATAAGAATATTTTTTTAAGCTTATTTCATAGAATAACATTTCAGTAACTGAAATAAACTGATTTTGGTTAAAAATACTTTTTATACACACACACACACATTTATATTTAAATCAAGTGTTTTCATGATTTTTTCTTTCTTATCACACACACACACACATATCAAGTGTTTTATATGAAATTGCTTTGAATTTAGAAGACAAAATTCACTAATAAAGATCGTGTTCAAAACACTACTACTGTAAAATGGAAAGTTTGAAGGAAACTTTGCAAAGCTTTGAATGACACTGAGCAAGAGAGAAAAAAATGCCTAATCTAGGAAAAAATATAGTTATAAAATAGTTTTATATTATTTGACTTTATACTTTCATTATGCAATATATATTGTTATATAATCATAGCATTAGGCCTATGTATAAATTCTAAATTAAAGGAAAGAATTCACACACAAAAAAATTTAACTATGTGCTTGAAACCAACATAAACATCCACTGCTAGAAGAAAAAGAAATATTTGTGTTACTGTACATCTGCATACTGTACATCTGCATATCTGCATCAATATATTGCGCGACAATCCAAATTAAAATGCGTACATTTCACAGTTTGCAATGTAGTTATGGCTTTGCACAATTAAAGAACTACACATCCCGTGCAACCCATTCAAAGAAACGTCAGCTTCCGCGCAACTCCATCATCGTCCAATCAAATCCCGCGCCCTTCACATAAGCCCCTCCCCATCAACTTGTGTATTTTTCCTCCCCTTCTCAGTTCTCCGCTGCCTGCGACGCCATATTGACGAAAAACACCCTTTCTTCCAAACGCCTGAAACGCTCTCTCCGCCAGAATGTTGTACCTTGAGGACTACCTCGAAAGTGAGTATAGGAGCTATGTTAATGGTTCATGTTTATATTAGACGGCTTAGGTGTCTGAGAGGGCTGTTTTGTACGTGTGAATGCGTCGTAGCTGTTAGCCTGTAACGCGCCTCTGTTCTTCTCCCGGCAGTGATCGAGCAGCTACCCATGGATCTCCGCGACAGGTTTACGGAAATGAGAGAGATGGACCTGCAAGTGCAGAGTACGAATCCAGTTTAAACTCACTCTTCTGCCGTAAAGAGTCAAACCTGACCTTGACTAATGCAGAAAGCCTTTCATATTAGCGGGGAATTGTTGGGTGAATTTGTATGCATGAGGAGCATGCATGTGTTATGCACTTCACATCAGCACGCAACATCTTAAGTCCATGTGCAAGTTGAGCAACATGAGTGTAACTCGGCTAAGGAAAAACTTGGGATTCGCATGCATTATTGATTTAAATAAATCACGGTTTTACCGTCCTTTGGCTCTGTTTACACTTGCCATTGTCAGTACTGATACGAATAGCCTCTTCATAGTCACACTGTGCATTGTAGGTTTTGAATGGAGTGTAAACCGTATTTGATCTGCTAAGTAACTCAGTTTAGTTAGACCTACACATTTAATCATGCTTGTATAATTATTACAAGAAGAGGACTTCGTTCTTGACCGGTTTCACTTCTAATCTCATGCTCAAAGGCATGCCCAGGTAATATTTCACACCAAAATTGACAGTAAAATTATTATTCTTTTTTTAATATAAAGTAAACATAAGTTAAAACTATACAATTACAATTATTTTTTTTACGTGACACTTTTTATTACTGCTTTGAGGTGAGGGTGACCTGGACGTTTTTTACTTTTATATACCTTGCCTTCAGTTGTGATGGTTGAGCGTTCACCCTTTGTGGGGGTTGAACCTACATCCTTATAATGATCTACGCAGATGTATAGGCACTAGGCTAGTCAGTGTGAATGTGTGCTGGGTTCTTGACTCACTCCTGCCCCTGTTCTATTGTTCAGATGCGATGGATCAGCTGGAGCAGCGGGTTAATGAGTTCTTTACGAACGCCAAGAAGAACAAGCCTGAATGGAGGGAGGAACAGATGGAAATTATTAAAAAGGTAAAGAGTAGATGCTGTGCACCTCAGTTCATCCAAGTTTCACTGTTATTAATTACAGCTGTAGTTAAAATAATATTGAGACCGAAATACAAATGTGAAATTTTCACCCAATAGTTAATTTAAAAATGAAAACGTACTCACCCTCAGGTTATCCAAGATGTAGATGAGTTTGTTTCTTCATCGGAACACACTAAGCATGACTTGCTCACCAGTGGATCCTCTGCAGTAAATGGGTGCCGTGTGAATATTCGAACAGCTGATTAAAAACATTTTAATAATCCACAGGTAATCCAGATTCCGTTCCACACAGTCCATCAGTCAAACATCTTGTGGATTGCCTTTTTGTAATAATCAAGATGGAAACCACTGTTTGCACCTAAAATACGAGTCCTCTATCCATAATATTGCTTCCTCCAGTGTTTCGTTTCTGAATCAGGAGGGAAAAGTTCTTTATCTGTGCAGTTTATTAGTGGAAACAGTCCAAAAGAGTTATAAACAACTATGTTCATGGATTTTTTGTGTGATAGGACTTTTCATAGGGACATGCATCTTTTCAGTCCATGAGACGTTAATTTGATGGACTGAATTTTTGTGGATTATTGTGACGTTTTTATTCTGACGGCACTCATTCACTGCAGAGAATCCATTGGTGAGCGATTGATGTAATGCTAAATTTCTCTAAACCGGTTACGATGTAGAAACTTAACTCATCTACATGTTGGATGGCCTGAGAGTGAAAAAAATTGGGTGAAATATTCCTTTAATCATCGATACATAGTTTTGCATTTAAGGGGTCGTATGCACTATTTTTTTTTAATCTCTTTCTGTTTATCAGGATTACTATAAAGCTTTGGAAGATGCAGATGAAAAGGTCCAATTAGCCAATCAAATTTATGATCTGGTGAGTAATTTTGTTTCCACTAGGTGGCAGCACATCATAGATGGATAAATGGATCTCAGGGATGCTGCCACTCCCACTGTTTGTTATCAACACTGCTTTTCATGTGCTATAATTCAGTTTATTAATCCTCCTTGATTAAAATTTCCCCCCCAGTCAGATTGATGGTTTATGACCGTGATCCTGGTAAGAGGGTTTATGGGAGATCTGCTCTCTGTCGATCCTGTGCTGATGTGTGTGTGTGTGTGTGTGTGTGTGTGTGCCTCTACTTAGGTTGATAGACACTTGCGGAAGTTGGATCAGGAGTTGGCGAAGTTCAAAATGGAGTTGGAGGCAGATAACGCTGGCATCACAGAAGTCCTGGAGAGACGTGAGTGGCACATGCCAATCACATTATTCATAGTTTAGTTGAATTAAAAAAAAATGCTTAAGCTAGGAGTTGCCTCATGTTTTTTAAAATGATGTGAACAAAAAAGAAGATGCCCTTATGTTTTAATGTGTAGCAAAAACTACTACTTTAGCTATTCTGAAAATGTCTGGATGCATTTCAGACAACTGATCATGTTGTGGCTTTGTGCTGATTTGAAACCGTTCACCTGAAAGTCAGTTTTCTGTGTTCTAGGTTCACTGGAGATGGACAGCCCCTCCACACCTGTCAATAACCACCACGTACATTCACACGCCACTGTGGAGAGTAAGTCTGTTCAAGAGAATGGCTGCTACTTGTTTTTCTCTTTCAGTCCTCTGACCTGTTTTGTGTGTCTTTCGACAGAGAGGAAGTACAGCACGCCAGCCCACCACACTACTGAACACGTACCAGAAAAGAAGTTCAAGTCAGAGGCGCTTCTCTCCACACTCACGTCAGACGCCTCTAAAGAAAACACACCGGGTAAAACATACATTCTCTCTCTTATGAGTCAACGTCATGTGAAAACAGGTCAGAAAGATTTTTTTCAGACAACGTCAACTTTTTCAGGCATTTGGCAATATTCAGTATCTCAATATTTACACTAATGTTAAAAGTTTGGGATCGGTTATTTATTTGTTTTTTTTGTCACTTTATGCTCACCAAGACTGCATTTGTTTAATATTGTCGTGTTGTGAAATTGTTACAATTTAAAATAATTGTAATATTTACAATTTTTATTTATTCCTGTGACGCAAAACTGAATTTTCATCAGCCATGACTCCAGTCTTCAGTGTCACATGATCCTTCAGAAATATTTGCTGATTTGGTGTTTCAGCTTAACTTTTTATAGAAAGATGCGATGCATTCTATGAAAAAAGAAAGCTTTTGTAACCTTTTTTGAATCAATGTCATGTATACTTGTTCAGTGAAAGTATGATTTTTATTGAACCCAAACTTTAGAAGTGTATTTGCATAAAAATGTCGTAAATGGGTGAAATTTATTTAATTTTAATTAGTTATTTTTTCCTGTCAGAGGAACATCAAATAGCCATTGTTTAAAAGAGCCAATTCAGAATGATTTATGTAAGAATTACATTTAAAATATGAATTAAGGTGAGCTTTTCTTTTTTCATTAAATGAACACAGGAAATAATTAATATTTCTGATGAATATTGACATTTTATTTCTTTATTATTTTTTTCTTACCATTAAAACTATACATGATAATGAATAGCAAAGTTTACTTACCCTTTTCATGTAAAAATATTGATGCAAGTAAACACTCTCATACTTGCACTTTTATGAGAGCGGATTGTTAAACTAATCTAATCGAAGACATTAGGGCTAAATAAAAAGTGCATTTGAATGACAGTGATTTTATATTTCCAGCAAAATAATTGCAAATATTCTGCATAACTGCAGCCCTAATTTAATCACAGTGTCAAGGGAAATAAACAACGATTATGATTTGGCATAATCCTGCCCCACATATGTTTGCCGTGTGTGGTATTTGCCGAATGGGTCAGAAGAAATGAGTGTAATGATGTAATGAGGTTAGTTCTCACTCCTGTAGGACGGTTCCTCACAAGTGTTTCTGGTCATAGATGATATGTGATCGTGTGTTGCAGGCTGCAGAGTGAACAGCACGTCCTCTTCTAACAGCGTGTATAACGTCAACTCCTCCCAAACGCTTTCCTCATACAACTTGAGCCCGCTTCCTGCCGGGCCCACTGTAGGGGCGGGGGCCATTTCCATGGCAGCAGCTCAGGCAGTGCAAGCCACCGCACAGGTAAAACCACCATCCCCCTCTTCGCCTCTAATTTTAGATCTATTTGTACCCCCTCCTCCCTTCGTTTCCTGTTTCAACTATTTTTGGCCACTTAGGGTCTTTTTTTCTCTTATCTGTTATTTTTGTGTCAAATTTTGTGATTTTTTTATATATATATATATATATATATATATATATATATATATATAGAAGCAGGATCTTGAAATAGTTTCTTCATCTTCTTTTATATTTGTGTTAATGTTCTTCAGATGAAAGAGGGCAGGAGAACCTCCAGTCTCAAGGCCAGCTATGAAGCTGTGAAGAACAATGATTTCCTGGGACGGGAGTTTGCTCTGAGCCGGGACACCAGCAGTTATTCGTCTTCTGCACTGGCTAACACACTCACACAGCCCCTCACGTCCAACAACAGCGCAGACTCTCGCACAGGACGCAAGACCAAGTAAGAGTCGCACTGTTGTCTATCCATTTATTTGATTCCTGAATGAGGCACCCAGAAACATATTTGTGACCCTGGAGTCTTAAGTTGCTGGGGTATATCTTTAACTATAGCAAAAACACCCTATGGGTCAAAATTATCATTTTTTTTCTTTCTTTTAAGCAAAATCATTAGGATATTAAGAAAAGGTCATGTTGCTTTAAGATGTTTTGTAAATTTCCTACTGTAAATATATCAACACTTAATTTTTGATTCGTAATATGCATTGCTAAGAACTTAATTTGCACAACTTCAGTTTTTAGATTTTTTATTTTTTGCAGCATCAGATTCCAGATTTTCAAATAATTTTATCTCGGCCAAATATTGTCCTATCCTGATAAACCATACATCAATGGAAAGCTTATTTATTCAGCTTTTGTGGTGTTTTTGTACATTGTGCCTCCTCTATAAGTGTCAAACTTGCTCTGGCACATTTGATGTCAAATTCATATACATTTGTTTTGCAAGGACTTTCTTACTTTGCTTTTCAGAGGCAACACTAAGTCTTCCAACCACCAGTCCTCTTCATCTTCCTCTTCCTCCTCACTGTCGTCCTGCTCGTCATCGTCTGCATTGGCTCATGAGCTGGTACAGACCACCATCACAGAAACGGACACCAGCAGTCAGGTGGACTGGACCTACGACCCAAACGAACCCAGATACTGCATCTGCAACCAGGTGCGTTCACATCTTTCATACAGCCTTCCAGTACCACCTCTTTTTCTCTTGTTCTTACTGTTATTCTGATATTGAAATTATTTACTATAATGTTGATTCACTATTACTAATTAATTGGGACCACTGAATGCAGATTACAAAGCTGTGGTGTGGCAGTAATGATCCACACATTAGAGCTGTTAAGCTTGTGTTGGTTAGGCAGGTTAGTTAGTTGGGACAAGTCAAAATTTCCTTTCCTTATTCCTTCCTTTCTCAATGGCAGAAAAAGCCTAAAATAAAACAAAATACTAAGCATTTGATAATTGTTAAATTCTAAAATAAAATATTATATTTGTTTGTGTGTGTGCGTGTATGCATATATACATTATGCATATTATATTAAATGTTTGTTTTTTTCAATTGTAGTATTTATTTATTTTATTTTATTTTTAACAGTTTATTCCTTTAAACAATTGCCTGCTATGGACAGAACGAATGTTTTGAAAAGGAAAAACTTCTCTTGAGCTACTCTCAACCATCCCCAATAAAGCAAGATCATACAGGAAAATCAAAGACCTGTTTAGGGAGGTGCAGTGTGTGTGTGACTCCAGTAACGGTTGGCTGAAGGACTATGTGAGTGTGTGTGTGTGTGTTTTAGTTTATGTTTGAGTGCAAAAGAATTGTCTCCCCATGAATACATTTGTTGTATGGCCTCAAAGTAATATTGCTTTTGTCAAAGTATCAAAAATAGAAATGTGTGTGTGTCTCTGAATAGACATCAAAGACAAAACTTGCAAAGTCTTTGTTCACAGGTGTGCGCATCCGTGACACTTGGCTGCAGGTGCGTATGTGCGTGTTTGTGTGCTCTGTGTCTCATTCTGATCTACTGTCATTGTGCAGGTGTCATACGGAGAGATGGTCGGCTGCGATAACCAAGACGTAAGTCTAACCCTTCATCTCCAGAGACACTGACACATTTCCTCTTCAAACAACTCACACAAGCTCATACTGTCAGCTCTTAATAAAATATAGAATTATTATACAAACTAAATGTCACAATTTTGTAATATACAATACTGTAATATAACATTTTATAATGTATACCAAATTGAAATGTGTATATATATCCTTTTTTCCTCTTCTGACAATTCCTTTGTATTTTTTCTTTTTTGATTGTAGTCAGAAAAAGTGATTTATTTGATCCTGACTGTTTCCCATCTATTCTTGTAGTGTCCGATCGAGTGGTTCCACTACGGCTGCGTAGGTTTGACCGAGGCGCCCAAAGGGAAGTGGTACTGCCCACAGTGTACGGCGGCCATGAAGAGGAGGGGAAGCCGGCACAAATAAATGCTGGATCACCTGGGCCAACCTCTCTGAAATGACTGTCCCCCTCGACTGAGAGTGTACATGTTACATCCCCATGCGATCAGGGTGTGTAGATGCGAGAAAGAGATGTTGATGCCTGAAAGATGGTGTGGCTGCTGTGTGTGTGTTTGTGTAAATCACAACCAGGCTGTGTGTTTTTAGATGATGAATCTAAGCGCACACTGCCCTCAAAACGTTTCCTGTTTTTATTTTTTTCTCTTCGCCTCCATTTAATCTTTATGGAGGCGGATGGGCAAGATGGTATTAAGAGGCCCATGTTTTTTAACATTCAAGACATTCCTCAGCTTGCCATGCGTGATGATCTTTCGCATCTGGCAGCTCCTGCTAATCCATATCTACATAGTATGGATTGACATGATGCTGTCTGGGAATTGTAGTCCTGAACTGCTTTATGGACTACAAGTCTCAGGACATTCAGCTCTGACTAATCTTAAATGAAACTGATATGAATGGATATACAACGGCAACAGTGATGCCCCGTTGCCCGCCAGTGAAAATGATGATTCTGTTGGATTATTTGTGTGTAATGGATAGATGATGAGTTGTGCTCCGCTTAAAGGACAGAATGTTTCTTATTTTACAGAGGAGCTCTTAAGGTGTACAATAGAACAAATGAACAACTGTGACCTGTGTGTATGTTTGTGTGTCTGTGTCTAGCCTATACTGCACTGATGTGGTGATATGTTTTGCAAGATGTGGGGAAAAAACTAAAACAATAAAATTATCAAGAACTTTTGGTACACACGGTCTTAAAGTGCATTGTAATAGATTTTTCCAAGTAGGAACAACATAAATATTAATATCAACCATCAGTGCCCTCTGATTTTAGTAGAAGCAAGGGAAGGATATGAGATGCATGGAGCTATATATTCATGAAACAAGCTAAATGTGTTTTTATATAAATCCTTCTTGAATCCATTCCTAAATAGTCCCAGTCAAGTGAATGGGATAATTAAAGATGTCATTCTCTTCTCATTTAATCTCAAACCATAAAACTCCATTTGTAAAAAAAAAAAAAAAAAAAAATTGCTTTGAGTTTAAAGGGTTAAAACGGTTTTAAACTTTATATGTTGTAAACCTAAAATGTAATTCTTGTGAACATTTTAAATAGCTGGTGTGAATGAGCTGTTTAATTCCAGGTGGTAATATCCAAAGAAAATGTCAAAGCTCCATAGAATGTCAAAAAAATACATGATACAACCGCCTTAAATATTATATATAATATTTTAAGGTCCTATAATGATACATCTCATAAATCATTACAATGATAGATGTAAACATGATAGTTGGTACACTGTTTAATTAGAAAATATATACTAAATAGATTTAAAATTATTTCTTTGATAAAATGATATATATATATATATATATATATATATATAATCAGAATATGAATTACATTTTATTTCTTTTTGGGCTTTCCAAGGAGTAAAATTAATATGCTGGGGAATTGTTGGAATTAAATGGGTTAACGCAAAACCAGGTGCGCACTTAAAAATATCACAAGAACATACCAAAACATCCTCTTTTTTTTCTGGCTTTAACTTTAACAGAATCTAATACAGGGACTCCTATTTAAATAGCTATGAAAATGAGCAGCACACAGGGGTCTAGAAGCGAGTTTTTTTTTTTACTCGAAGACTTTAAACGGTTTTAAAAACGCGTACGATTATGCGCGCGAGAGACCGAATGAAAACCGTGCCTTTCGCTCGTCTAGATTGACCGACGATTTAGACGGATTGTAAATGACCGCTAAACACGTCCTGTGTGAAAATGCCTTTTATTTTAACATGTTTGAGAAGCCTCGCGGAACCCACACATCGCCGCAGATTGGTAAAGTGACGCACGCGCTCTCTGACAGCGCGTTCAGCGTGAAGGAGGCGTATCATTACTCTCAGTCATGAGGTTCCTCTGCTCGGGAGTGTTTTTAATCAACCTCGGGGCTCAGCAGCTTTAAGAAGAGGAAATAAGCCTTCAGAGAAACTTTCCCCTCTGTTTTGATACCCGGGCCGTTAAAAACGAGTCTTCACAACCAGCTCTGGCGCACGTCGAATTAATTCAAGCGTTTACACGATCATGTCAAGAAGCTTTTCTCAGATACGCGCGCATTTACACAGCGCGTGGGATTCCTGAACTGTGCGTTTGAGCGTGATGCGGAGGGATGATGTGGGGACCAAACGCACATTCCCAATGGTATGTGTCTTGACTCTAGCAAGGAACGTTTGTGCAGAAGTGGGAATGATATTCCGTGGGATCTGGATGCTCCGCCGGAGGTACTGCACGGGTCCCCTTCTGCTGCTGGGGATAGCGTTTGGGCTGTTTTATCACACTGTGACTATTGACCGGGACAGAACTGAGTTCAAGTCCATTCATCGGGACCAAAGGAACAAATCTGCGGTGTTTGACTATAAACTACTCCTCAAGAACCCAGAGAGACTCATATCTCTACTTGAAGCATCACAGACAGATAGTTTTGTAAGTAGGCTACTTTCTTTGTTTGAAAGCTGTTTATAGTTTATTATTTCATCGTTGCTTTCTTCTTCTTCTTCCAAAGTATCCAAAAGTATTATATTTAGTCTTAGTGGCCTAATCATGCCTAATCATTATCTTGTTTAATTAATGAATAATTCCTGTATTTCAAATATAATATATGTATAGCCTAAAATAATTATTTGTAATACTGAAAAATACTTTTTATTGTGTAATACTTAGCATTGCTTTATATTACTTTAGTTATTGTTAATGTAATATTCTTGTATTTCATTTTAAATCTAATGCATAATTGATATATTTAGAATAATGACACAATTTTAATATTCAATATTCATATTACAGCATTATATTTCATTCATGTATTATTCATATATTTAATTTTAAATGTTTAATTAAAAGAGCTATTTAAAATACTGAAAAATATTTAAGATATTTAAAACTCATTACAGCATTATAATTTAATAATTTAATTATTAGTTTATGTATTATTCATGTATTTAATTTTACATATAATGAAATTATTTATTAATAATACTGAAAATATTTAGTGCTCATACGATTAAAATATTAACATTTAAACATTTTGTGATCAAAGTTATTTTACATTACATTTTTCATAGTTTATCTATGAAAAATAACCTTGAAGTTGTATTTCCAGGTAGTGCTATAGAGTTCAAAACAATGGATGTTTTGCTCAACATCAGCTGTGCAACAAATCAAAATCAAAAAACTTTATTCTTAAGTTCTAGTGACTTCTTGCTGTTGTGTTGGGATATTTATCTCCCCCCTTAAAAATAGCCAGAGAGTACCTATATTGTTTATTTATGATGGGAGGTATTTTAGGAAGAGAAACATTCATTGGTTTAAGAGAGCACACGAAGGAGGGGTTATTTATGAGCTCACACATGCTTTCTTTCGAGAGCTGGGATGATTGACGTCTGTGGGGAAGTGTTATGTCAGTACGGGAGAGAAAGATCTGAGAAGAGATGCCGGGAATAAAGAACGGCTGTCATGTAGAATGCAGCCACAGGTTTATATACGACTTCTGTACGAGGAGGTGGAGCATGTGTGCAAATCATGGAAAAAAGTGAGAGGGAGAGAGAAACTGGAAAACAGATTTAGGGGCAGTGAGGCAGAAGATGAGTGCAGGAAATCAATGAGAGGTGAGAGAGGTTTAGTTTTAAGCCGGGACTGGGGCAGTATGCCTTCCCATAATCCTGCACTAACTAACTCCTTGCGGGGAGTCAACACTGAGAGCCATGACAGCTGTCCTCAATCAGCTGTTAGTGAACTTTACTTGAGTGTGAGTGTGTGTTAGGATAGAGTTATCAGTCTGTGTGACTAACAGTGGCTCTCTGATGTGTTTGGAGAGTAGACTGTGCCCTGCAGTGTCTGGTGCTGTCATATAAAAAGTCATAAACACGTAGGTAACAGAGTTGGGCAGGGTTAGGGGGGGGGGGGGGGGTTTATAATCTGTTGATTTGTGGGCATCATGATTGTGAGTGTGTGTTGGAGTTTTTATCGACGAATTAAGGATTCTAGGCATTTGTTTGATGTTTTCAGCCTCTCAGCAACAGCACATAATGCTTGTTGTGTGAATTAGCATAATGTCATTTCACATTAACATACATTGGTAAGGTTCATTTGAAGATGCCTATTGCCATCGTTGCTGTGCATACTGTGAAAACTGTGAAAATGTTTTCCCATCCCGCAAACCATTGTGTCTCGTTGTCCCTGGAGATTAGGGATGCACGATATTGGATTTTGGCCGATATTCGATATGCCGATATTTTCAAAATAATTTTGGCCGATGCCGATACCGATATATATATATATATATATACAAATTTTTCGCCTGATATATTTAAACTTTAATTTTACTGAAGAGAAATCCATGTATCTCTTCTGTACTGATTCTACCATAAATGTATTATTTTACAAATGTAGACAGACATTCACATCTGAAAAACAGGTCAATTATTTCACTTGGAGAATATCGGTTTGGCTTATCGGCAGAAATATTCATATCGGCCGATACCGATGATGGTCATTTTAAGCTTTTATCGGCCGATACCGATGTTGTGCCGATATTATCGTGCATCCCTACTGGAGATCATGGAGGACGTTCATTCATGTTAACAAAGTCACGTCTGTCTGTGCTTTTGGACCACCTGGTTCTGATCCAGGATCAGACAATTGCATTCACTTTCAGCGGATGAACTTCTAGTGTTTACACACACAGAGAGAGAGACACACACACGCACAGTGAATGTGAATGAATTCTTTGACTGCTGCCATATGTCAGTCTAATATGTTAAGACATCACACTTTAACAGCCAGCAGGAAGGTCGGAGTCGCATACGAATCTCACACAGTCTACACTATTTTTTAGTTTGTTTAGAAATGCATATATATATATATATATATATATATATATATATATATATATATATATATATATATATATATATGTATATATATTTTATAATTTTTATATTTTTATATAAATACAAAATTCAATATTGATTTATTTTTATTCTAGATTAAAAAAATATATATTATAATTGTTGTTGTTGTTATTGTTAATAATTATTATTTACGCTAAGCATTAATGTTTGACACTGTTTTTAAAGCAGTCAGGCTTATGATGTTCAACTTGCAAATGACAAAAATGAGCAAAATAACAGCAATTTCAGAATATTAAAAAACATAAAATATTTAAAAGATAGTTATTTATAATACTGGAAAATATTTATACTTAGTATTAATAATATTACAGCATTTATCTGTAAGTCTTTTTTTATTAATGAATTATCAATGTATTTAATGCATAATTAAAATATATTTATGTATAATGCTGAACAATATTTAGAATGTTTAATACTCGGAATATTAAAGCATTAATGTATTTAAATGCAATTATTTATTAATGTATTTTTAAATGGAATGTTAAATTAGAAAATTAAAATGTAGTTATGATAATGAACACTATTTATATACTGTGAACTGTAATAATCTTACAGTGAACATGTATTTAAATTTTAATTAGTTCATTTTAAATTAAGTGTATAATTAAATATAGTAATAAATAATATTGAAAAATATTTCTATTTAATACTCATAATATTACAACATTAATGTATTTAAAGTAATTATTTATTAATGTATTATCCATTTTACATTTATAGCATAATTTGGATATAGTTATTTATAATACTGAACAATATTTATAATTAGTACTCATAATATTATAGCATTAATATATTTAAATGTAATGTATTATTTATGTATACAGTAAAGGCGTAAAGTTAAAGCTCTGCTGTGACATTGCTGTCAGGAGATTGTGAAACCTACAGTCTACCACATGCTATACATGTTATAATCTACATTAGGCCTGTGGTTTGCACGAACAACTGCACTCCATCACTGTTGGGTCTGCCGTTTTGACTGTGTGGGGAGAGGACACAACTTTTCTACACCATGTGTTGCATTGTTTTAGAGGGTCTAGATGTGGCATAGAGGCGGTTTTGGTATGTTATGCGTTTGCTAGTGTGTTTGATGTGGTTTGTGTCGAATATGTCTCTAGGAGAGAGGAAAAAGGGTTATTTTTATTGGGTCCTTTCGACAGCCATTATTAACCTCTAAACCTTAAACACAGAGCCAGTGGTAACAGAACCCCTCGTCCAGAGTGGCACATAGATAGAGAGAGGTATTTGTGGAGGGGAGGAAGAGCAGGGAAAGCGCAGAAAAACAGAGAGAAGTAGTTTGTGGGGGGGGGGGGGGGGGTTGAATAAAATGTTGAGCCAATTCCAAATGTTTTTATTCAAGTGAATCATTCACTTTGCATGGACAAGCAGAGTTCAAGGTCTCCTCTGAATACTAACAGAACCCACATTTTGTTTTCTCCCTTCTTTCCACATCTCAAGTGCTCTCTTGAAGGTTAGGACATGTTAACCCGACCCAGCCGTGCTTTATACTGGATTCAAACATTGAATCTGGATTGTAGGGTGTAATCACAATTGTGTGTTTTACAGTGCTTTGAAGGCATATATGTGTGCTTGTGTGTGTGAGTGTATCTCGTTTAAATGGATGCATATAGCAAGTTGGTTCATTTTTACAGAGTCACATATAATATATAAAAAAAATTCATATTGGAGAGTACAGCTGCTCTAAATGTAACTCATTCAGTCAGATTTGAAAGGCATAATTGTTCTGAGTGACTTTAATGATGATGTTAATTTTGTTTGCCCTTTCTTTCCACATTGCTGACGTAAGAAAACAGAGTAGTGTTTATGAGATGATAATGGTATTTTGGCATGGGCACTAACTCCCAAGTGCTATCCTGAGCACACACACACAAACTTCGGGATATTTTACACTAGCGCACTGAATGTCTTGCTAGCCTTCACAACCAAACATTAACCATGGAAATAATATGATGCAATCACCAGTACCACCACATTACTTTAAGGTTGTGTGTAGGATTTCTGCATATCAGTCAGGGTGGTCTGTTCTGTATCTGTGTGTTTACTGGGTCAGAGGGCATGTGAGGATTGAGTTGTTTGAATCTGAGTACAGATGTTGTTATGCTTAGATTTGTTTCGTGGTATTATATACAACACTTATGAGTTTGTATATGTGTGCTTGTGTTTGAGAGAGAATATGTCATATTTTCTCTGTCAGTATGGCATGCATGTGCACATATGTCTTTATGTGTTTTTCTGCACCATGTGTGCTGTTAAAGTCATGACCCTTTGAGGACGGTGTTAGGAGGATGGCTTTTGAAGATAATAGTAGGATTTGTAGTCCAAACTCTTATAGAGTTTAGTTGCACATACCAAATACCATCTACTTTGTCTCTCATTTGCATTCAAGACTTGCATGGATTTCTATGTCTGGCTCCCAGTTTAAAATGACATTTTCTTGTTCATCAATTACAAGTAGCAACAAAAGAGGATACTTTTCCACGAAAGGGCAATTTCAGCTGTGATTTGACTGCATTTCCACAGATCCCCGCATCAGAGGACTAAATTAATATTTATGTGTATATTCACGTCCTGTTTTTATGTGGTGAGAATTAAAGGAAGATTTCCCTGAGAGGATTTAATGTTTTGATTTAATTTCAGATCTTATTTAAGTTAATGTATCATTGTGCTCTCTCAGCTCTTTTGGTTTTATAGATATAAATATATATTTATTCCCCTCCCTTCCAACTTCCTTTTTATTTCCTTCTTTCTTCATGAGATGTTTCTTATTGGTTGTTATTACTTCCTTTGAGCGCTGGGCTGTTTCAGGCAGCGCTTTAATGAAGTAATGATGTTTGTGTCTTGGTCCCAGACACGGAGGGTGAAATGAATGCAGTCCAGTAATTGCATGTTTTATATTAGTGTCTGCAGCCTGAGGTCTCACAGAGGGGCAGGAGAGAGGGAGCAGATGTGAGGAGAGACAGACTGGGGGATGTAGGGAAGAAAGAGTGGGAAAATAAGCATGACTGGAAATGAGATGCATCTTATTTATTCTGTGTTGGTGATGAAACTAGAATTTTAGTAGGTGAAAATAAAAGAGAACATTTATAAACAAAATTTTTAGCGGTGATGGCTTGTGCAAAACTCACCATCATGACGTTTGTGGGTTGACTGCAGTTTGCAGGTTATGTTAGGTGGCTAAAAGTCTCAGATATTCTAGTATCTACATATAGATTAAGTCCATCCTTCAATGTAAGAGTATGTTGTTTTTTATTATTATTTATTTATTTGTTTTTTATGTCCTGATATTCTTCTAATATCTATTATAATTAAAAGAATCATATTTACTACTAGTAGTGCTACAACTAATATTTATTATTAATATTAATTATTATTATCATTGCTGTTGTTGATATAAAATGTTTGTACATTTTTGTAGTTGTAATTTTTTTTTTTATTATATTTACTACAACTATGTATTATTATTAATAATAATATGAATAATATTAATAAATATGATATGTAAAAATAGATATGCATTTATATAGTAGTATAATTCTAATATATTTAAGTATTAGTTTACATATACTAATAATAATGTATGTAAATATGATACTTAAATATAATTAAAAATAAATATATTATTGTAGAAATGTATATCTAAGCCTTTTATTTACCGTATTTTTAGGACTATAAGTCGCACCTGAGTATAAGTCGCATCAGTCCAAAAATACTTCATGATGAGGAAAAAAACATTACCTCTCGTGGTTGTAGACGGTAATGTTTTCTCTGGGTTAATTTCTCTTGGTTAATTTCTCTCGGTTCATGTCAAATAAATTTTGATAAATAAGTCGCTCCTGATTATAAGTCGCAGGACCAGCCAAACTATGAAAAAAAGTGTGACTTATAGTCCGGAAAATGCGGGTAATTATAAATGTTGTTGATGATGATGATGATGATGTATTATATAATAACAATTACAAAATTATATGTATTGATGTTTGCTAATATTAATATTATATGTAAAACATTTTATTAAATATAATTGGAAATAAAAATGTTACTTAATGTACAACTAAAACTAATGCGCATCTAACCCCAGTGTTGTTAATAATAATAATAATAATAATAATAATAATAATAATAATAATAACAACAGCAATAAAAATATTAATAATCATATCATTATATTGTTGTTGATGTATACTGTATTATATTTTCTAATAGGAGTTTGTCAAAGTTGTTTATGGTTTTATTATTTAAATGCTTAACCTATGTAGTATTTACTAAACAATAGTAAAGAGTCTGCTTTGGAGAATAAATGAGGTTTCAGGGGTTGATTTTGGCCATTTAGGACCCTTTCATTAAAGTGGCTGAGCTCCCAGATGGAAACATTTGCAAGCAGAGGAGGAGTAGACCCCCGAGAGAGAGTGAGAGAGAACAGCGCAGCATGACGGCAGAAAAAGATGAACACATGCAGAGAGAAAAGAAAGGGGAACCGTATCATCTATGCTGAAGCAGAGGAAACGCTCCCCTCCCTTCCTCAGTCACACACTCCATGCTGAAGCTCTGTCCAAATAACGCTGTGTTCCTCTGATTCTGTTATGCAACACTGAACTGGATGATCGTGTGCATTGTTTAATATGGCTTTTAATAAGGCTCATGTTGTCAGGCTTTCCTCTTGTGCTAAACTGAACCATATCCTAAAATTCTCCTGTGCAGCAGCCGTCATCCAGGCATCTGAAGTCTGCTGTCATCTAATCCTGTTTTCAGGGCCCTCCTCCCTACCTGATGGCCCACAGAGGTCATTGCCATGCTAGACTGCATTATGGGTACTTTTGAAATGCTCAGCTGCTTTTCTGATTAACCCTTGCTGTTGTGATCCTCACATGTGACAAAACCCTGTTTTGAACTTCATAGAGCATATGTAACATACAAATCAGGTTTATTGTGCTTCTTTTTTTTTTTGTTTTAAAGGAAGTAACATCAAGAATAAATACAATTGCAAACGTTTTTCTTTCCTCCTTCTCAAAGGTTTATCATTCTAAGCGCAGCTGTGTGGGAAAAGCCATTATTCTGACGGGCCAACATGCCCCGACGGACAGTGAGGTCCAGTTGTACCAGAGAGTCCTACAGCAGCAGGGGTATCGAGTGGATCAGGCCCGTTACGCAGAGACCAGCGCCTCACTCAGACAGGACAGAAGAGGTGAGGGGAGGGGGACATCCTGTCTTTTGGATGTAAATCCAAGTTATATTTGGAATATTACTGTAGTACTTACTGCATAGTTTATAGTGCACTGAATGCTGCCTATTTTTGTCATCTTGTATGTAGTAAATGCATGCATAATCATCACTTTAAACTATACACTGTTATCACATGACCTAATTCAGCAAGCAGTGTCAGGTTAGCAGCTTTAATATAATGAAGAGTAAATGTTAATTTAGCATTTTTAAAGGAGTAAGGTCACTCAGAAAATATTCTAACCTGCATGCCAAGATGTAGATTAGTTTTTTTTTTTTTTTTTTTTTTCATCAAAAAAAAGATTTAGCATTACATTATTGCTCACCAATGGATCCTCTGCAGCGAATGGGTCCAAACAGATGCTAAAAACATCACATTATTCCAAAAGTAATTCACACGCCTCCAGTCCATCAATTAATGTCTTGTGAAGTGAAAAGCTGTGTTTATGAGTTTGTTAAAGCTTTTTAAATTTAAACTGTAACTTCTGGGCAAATTTCTTCATTCATAATATAGTGAACAGAGGACTCGTATTGTATTCGTAACCTACAGTTTGAAATTAAACTGTCTTAATTTTTTTAATACAAACACGCAGATTTTTGCTTGACACAACGTTAATTGATGGACTGGAGTCATTTTGATTAATTGTGGATTATTGCAATGTTTTTAGCATCGGTTTGACTTTTCATTCTGATGGCACCCATTCACTGCAGACGTTCCATTGGTGAACAAGTGATGTATTAAAGAATTTCACCAAAACTATTCTGATAAAAAAAAAAAAAAAATGATTCTACGTCTTGGATGGCCTGAGGGGTTAGTCAGTTTTCAGCAGACTTTTTTGGGTGAACTATTCTTTTAATCCTTTTTTGTGTTAAATCTTGGCTGAAATTACTTACGTTTCATTTGCCGCATTGGGACTGGAAGCTTAAGTAAGTGCATTGCAGTATGAAAACAGTATGCTATGCACTGCAACTATTGTGTTATATGTAATAGGACATCTGTGTTTAATTATGCATACAGAATATATGCATATAATACACAAAATATGTTCTGCATACCAGTGTTAATTTCGTTGACGAAGACTATGACGAAAAATATTCGTCAACTAACCTTTTTCACGGACGAAAACTAAATAAAAACTAAATAAAAAGTCAGATATGATGACGAAAAACGTGACGAAATATAACTGACACTTTAGTCAACGAATAAAAATGAGACGAAAATATATGGGAGGGACGAATGGAGAAGAGATCCAATCAGAGCGAATCTTTGAGGGTAGGTTGATCTATGCAGAAGCTGCCGAGCCATTTTAAAAAGCCGCGGCAAATGCAAGCGCAACAGCTAAACAAACGCAGCAGCAGTTACACAGAAAAGAGAACAAAGATGAGTTTGCAGAAATTCGCACAGTTTCGAGGACGTTTTCATAACAGTTAAGTTGTTTACACAGGGAACTACACTGCGACCTTTTGAAATGCCATTGCGACCCAAATTTTTATGGGGTCGTAAATGTATCACTGATTATTTTTGTACCTACTTATGTGTAATGCTATGTTTTAATATGAGCATTTATTAAAACAGAAATGTGTAAGAATACGTTTTATAACGTGCTCCAAGCATTCAACACATCAAGTTGGCTTCAGCCCCGCGCTGCGGGAAAGTTGAACTGAGCAGCTGGTTACTCGCGCAACACTGAACCGAGTTCTCCTTCAGGACGTTTGCGTCCTCCTGCACCTGAACGAACAAATACAAATCGCATTTTAAATAAACATAAGAAAAAGAGCGAAAAGTGAAAGAGCTCAATTCAGCAGCGCGGTGTTCAGGGAGCAAGCAGAGACGCGTCTCAAAGTCTTCTTGCTTTTGTACCGACAACAAATACATACTAAATATGTCGAAATACCCGTCTTGGAAAGTGTGTTCGAAAAGGTCTGTAGTTGTGTCTTCAGTGAAAGTAAAGAGTTGGAAAGAAATCGGATGTGTATCTTTATAACGGATGCATTTGTCTCTTAAAGTGACCGCGCCTAATTTACTAGCTCTGCTGTCAGTGTCTTTAATGTATGAAAATGAAAGTAAATCACTCACTGCTCTTGATTAAATTACTTTGTAGTTTTAACAAGACTTTATCCAAAGTCAATCCAAAAATCAGATAGAATAGATT
Source organism: Carassius gibelio (assembly GCF_023724105.1). Classification (NCBI taxonomy): domain Eukaryota; kingdom Metazoa; phylum Chordata; class Actinopteri; order Cypriniformes; family Cyprinidae; genus Carassius; species Carassius gibelio. Next base: position 30,232,450 of record NC_068374.1, on the reverse strand, counting down.
ATATTGTTTTACTAGTGACTAAAAAATACAAAAAAAAAAAAATGTATTAGGGACCTGAGAATGTTTTGGTTAAGTGTTTCTTTCTTTAATTGCTAATGCAACCTTTTCACACCACAGACTGAACCAAATTAAGCATTGCATCAGACATTATCAAGATGAATTTGTTGTTCTGACACAGTTTAACCCTGAGTTATTGTCATATTGTATTACCAATTTCTAAACTACAGCAGATAAACTGTGATATTGTAAGAAACGTTGAAGGTGTCTGAATACATTTTGGTTTGATTGTGTATTTTATTTTACAGTGAAGACTATGCAGTGCTATTTTAAATGAACAAAAACAAACTTAAAAAATGTAAACTTTGTGTAAATATCACAAATAAAGAAATAGAATGAACATACAATACAAATATAATATAGGTGGTTGTCTATTTCAATAATACTGTACTTCATCTTGAAAGAATGTCATATGCATTGCAGGACGAATGCATATCTTTTTCAGAGAGCATGTATATTTTTCATTGAGAGCAGGCCTTATGTTTATTTTATAAATACCATTCCATAACAGACTGATGGAAACATTTAGTCAAGTCAACTAAGTTGACTTTGTTCTACTAAAAAAAAACTAGACTAAGACTAAAAGACTTAAGACTAGACTAAGACTAAAACTCTTATGATATTTAGTCGACTAAAACTAGACTAAGACTAAAACATTTCAGATGACTAAAATGTGACTAAAACTAAATGGTGTGTTATTCAAAAGACTAAGACTAAGACTAAATCTGAATTTGCTGTCAAAATTAACACTGCTGCATACAAAATCTATACTAAAAATGCTAAAAATATGATGTTAATGTGCTTGTTGAGAACATAGCTCACATATGCATGCATGCTTTAAACGGTATGGTTTCAGGACAGATTTTGATATGTTTAGAACCAAGCCTGCTGTGAACTAAATTCACCAAACTGTGTAGTATACAACCGAAGCATGCTGCAAATGCACTGCACTTGACTTAACCATCCGTTTCTAATGTGAGGAACTGGAAAGGATGACAAAAACAAATATTATCCGTTTTTATCATTGTACTCACCTTATTTGATTGAATTGAATTTTAGTTTAACTCATAATTAAATCAAACGTGAAATAATAGTTTATTTCCAAGACTGATTTCATTTCACTACATTGAAGCATACTACTGTTTTAAATATTTACTGTTGAATATGGCGTGTAGTGTTTCAAATAATTTTTGTGAGTATGCAGTACACAGTACATACTGTATATTATGTAGTACGCAAGTATTCCAACCAACTCTGACTTGATTCTTATGTGTCTTAACAATATTTTGTGTGTATTATGTGAGGTATCATTGATTGGTTTCCAGCGACTATAGTTTAGTGATTTATTATACAAAAATATTTGACCACAGAAGAATCCTGCCATTGACCAATCAAGAATGAATTATTCCAGAGAAACGTATAATAAATTGCACTGTTGTTCGCTGCTGGCTCTTGAACTCAGATGTTTGTTGTTCCCGTCCACCGTCAGGTGGTTCAGGGGTTAATTTGGTCTCCAGCTCAGTTTAAGCACTGCTTCACAGTCACAGCTGGGGTCCTAAAACCCTCCTCCCCTCCTCCTCCTCCAGATCGTGACTGGACACAGATAGGTGACTGAGATGAAGGCCTCTATATTGAACGGTGTCATTTAGTTTCTGTAAATGTCTTTCACTTACATAGCACCAATCATTCATATGGCCATATTAATCCTAATCATCATATTACTGCATACAGTAGTATTATACAGCTTTATTACCACAAATTGAGATTGAGTTTAATGTTATTTTGACCCCTTTCTTCAATATAAAAATAATTAATTTCTCTCTCAAAAGAGTTATTTTGACTCTGTTTGAAAGCCACATTTCCTGAATGTGGATATTGGCAATATGTAATGGCATATTATTTTGGGTAAAAAAAGAAGAGAAAAACCAAAACAAAATACAATGAGGTCCAAACATCTGAGACCACTGAATATACATTTTGACAAAATTACCCCGATTTTAGGGAAAAGTTTTAACTAGACCTAGAAATGAGATTTGCACATAAAATCATTTGATTTCCTAAAATTGTTTTAGATTTTCAATATGACTTTTTTAAACAACACTATACCAGTATAGTTTAATTTAGTTTAGTTTAGACCACGCAAGTATGTGCATGTGTATTATGTGATGAGATAAGCAGGTGTTTGTTTGCGGACAAAGACAGGTTGTCGACAGCTGTCACTCAGGTTGACGGGTTGGCCTGCAGGCATATCTAAAACTTTGAGGTCATCAGGCCAACAGCTTTACCAGAACCATACAGAGAAACATTACTGATAAAACACACACTTATCTTAATGCCAGGAATGCTGGAGGCAACCGAGCCTTCCAGTGCTTCACATTACTGGGACATGAAACTGTGTGTACTGTAAATAGCGTGTGTGAATATGCATGTTTGTAAAGGGTTTGATGATTGTAGATTTACACATGGTGACAGTTATGTCAGTACAGATCATAATAGAGATGCTTATTTAACTGTGGCTTGTTTGGTATGCAGCACTTATAAACTGTATCTTAGGTTTTGGCCTGGAACACCACTGGGAATCATGGGAAAACAGTCAAGCAGAAACATTAAAATGCATTGAACTGGTTAGAAATGATGAGCTGTTAACAGCACTGTCAGAATATAGAATGAGCTGAAATTATCATGAGTGTATCAGGAGAGACGTGAAGGCTGATTTCCCATTATTCCCTTTGGCTTTAAACAGTATTTCCTGTAGTTTGGGCTGGGACGGCACTCAGGCACAAAACGTTTGGACTTTATGCCAAACACACACCAACCCATTTCCTGGAGCAATCATGAGCACCACAATAACTACCAGATGTGTCTTCTCCAGTTTCTCTCTCTCTGAAAGAATTTGAAGTTTTATTAATTCAATGGTTCTAATTTCTGTAAGCATTAAACATTACACATGCACATACAACTTGATTTAAGAGCATGTTCCTAAATCAACTTCCTTTTGGTCTTAGATTAGATTAGTCAGTAGGAATGTATTATTATTTTTATTAAAACTTGTTAAAAATTAAATTCCAAATGTATTTATTAATTTAATATTTCTAGTTGTTACATAAAAGCAGTATAAATGACATTTGACAGCTGTCATATATCATAAATCATAAGTGTTTGCATGCAGAGAGGTTGTGTAGGGGGCTATGTGTCTTTGATGTCTTGTCAAAACCACGAATGCCCCTCCTTTATTTAAAGCTGCATAAAAGAAATTAAAAAAGTTAAAAGAATGTCAAGTATAGATGAAGGCAGCGAAAGGAAAATTAGCAGTGCCTCAGATTCTTCCTGACTGTGTGTAGTGTTGCCATAGCATTAAGTAATCCATGCTTATCCTAATTTTTAGGTCTGTAAAAGGACTTTGCATCTATTGGCCTTCTGTATTATAAGAGCTAAATATGACAAAACCTTCCTTTAGGGACTTTCAGGGATGTTCTAGTTTAAAAAAAAACATTTATCGGTAAAGTTATGGTATTTCAGCATTTCCAACAGAAATGTCTTTCACTTAAAAACAATGAATAAAAATAATACAAAATAAAATAACATTTTACAAACCTGATTCCAAAAAAGTTGGGACACTTTACAAACTCTGAGTAAAAGGAATGGAATAATTTACAAATCTCATAAACTTGTATTTTATTCACAATAGAATATAGATAACGTATCCAATGTTGAAAGTGAAACATTTTGAAATGAGAGATATAATGAGAGATACACATTCCAAAAAAGTTGGGACAGGTAGCAATAAGAGGCCAGAAAGTTAAATGTGTATATATAAGGAACCGCAGGAGGACCAATTTGCAACTTATTAGGTCAATTGTTAACATGACTGGGTGTAAAAAGAGCCTCTCAGAGTGGCAGTGTCTTTCAGAAGTCGAGATGGGCAGATAGAATACAAAAAGATCTAGAGAGCTATTTTTTATTTACGAAAACGAGCAGCAAATGAATAATATAAATAATAATAATTATTATTATTAATAATAATAGCCAGTAGGTTGCTGCCTATTTAGACTACACATAATTAAATTATTAAACGGTTGTATATGGTTTGTATTAGTCTGTAGTTGTAATTGTAATATATTTATAAAAAAAAAAAAAAAGTAGAAGTCTATGTCCTCATTTAGATTGCAGAAAATCTGTGTGTGTCACTGCCTTAATCCTCTGTTTTTGGCAAAACTGTCATCAACACATAATCTACGCTGATCTTGCTATCCTTTTTTTATTGCTTTATTTAATTTACTTAATCTCTTGCTAAATATATTCTCCCTTGAACACAGATGGAAGAGACTGGTCCATCTTGATATGCCTAAAGGGCTCTGAAAAAAGTTGCCTGCGAAAAATCAACTTCGCCCATCCACAGCACCATCAAATGGTAAGACCACCCACTCTCTATAGCCTATATCCAGCGCTCTTGAGGAGATTCCAGTTTATGATGCAATGCAATGCATAATAATGATAAAAAAATAGTGTATTATAGCTCTGACACTGAGAAGGAAAAGCAAACAAACACGAAGTGCTAATACCAAATGTTTTTTGTTTGAAATGCATGTAAAATAAGATCTGGTCCAGAGATTCAAAGGAATTTTTATAGAAACCAGGATGCAGGATCCAGCATCCTCAACTCCTCTGATCTCACACTCTAAATGCAGAAAACCAGTCTATAAGAACCTGAACCATACTTGTAATTTTACTTCCGATTAATCTGAAACCTGTATTTAGTAATGCTTGTATAATGATGATATTTGCTTAAATACCCCAGCTGTTGTGAGTCTCCTGAGACAGTTATAGTTCTGGATGTGATCCAAGAACAACTGCTACTTACTGTCTCAGTTATTAAATCACTCTCGTTCATAAGCTGTTAGTCATTTCACGGGATCTTAAGGCATTACCGAAGGCTGACTGTTTGAAATGCTTTTAAACTATCTGTTATGGTGGTCTTGGTTAAACTCTGACCTCTGATCCCTCCGGGGTTAAATTTCCATACAGGTTAACATAATACCAGCCTTTGCAGGAGTGTTTCTGGACATGGGCGGAGTCTGCCGGTTTCTGACGGACAGCCAGCTGTCAGGTGAGCAGCAATGTTCTAAGCATTTCTTTAACACAGATACTGAGAAAGTAATGCAATTTTGCAGCCACAACATATATTCTAGTTTCAAATGACTTTGTTCTGTGGAAGGCAAAATAAGATGTTTTACAGAATGCAGTATATTGCAAGAAATTGACTTTTGTGCAAAAATGTTTTTAGCAGTTTTTGTCTTTATAATGGTAGTCAATGGGGTCCAATCAGCCATTGTAGTATCATCTATATTAATACTTTGAAGGAGTTTTTATTTTATCTTCTCAGTTTTCTTTTTCAACTACCAAATATTACATTTAATAGTTTTAGTTAACAGCACTAGATCCAAAACAACCGCTTTAACCACTTTAATTTGTTAAAACAAGTTCAGTCTCAATTTAACTGACGTCTCTGACAATGCAGTGTGTGTCTGTGACGCACTTCTGTCAGGTGTGTATGGGAGCGTTTTAAGCTTGTCTCTGTAATTACTTATAAAGGTCAGTGTCAAGGGTGATATTTACCGTGAGTAACTCTCTGCTGCAGGGATATTAAAAGGCAAGTGCACATCATAAATGCCATTTAATAACAGCCATAGTGAGTTATCGCTTCTTCAGAAAGTCGCTTTCTTCTTATATGTCAGAACGCTGCATTACAAAGCTCTTTGAACTTGTTCACGCTTAATTTCACTGCTTTGAACCAATTATGAACATCACTTCTGAAAGACCTCATAGGAGGAGAACAGTGCCTACTTTCTATGACAATAATGACTGATTTTTCACCCGCTGGCCCTGTGGCATCACTACTGCCCAGCTTCAGAAAAGGAGGCTTTGTCTCCGACTCAGAAACAATATTGTCCTTCATGACTGCCCAGCGCCCACAGAAACATGAAAAATTGAGTCCTGGTGTTTGGTGTTTGGCTAGGCCAGGTGGTGTCCTCTTTATAATGGTATTAGAAGGCAGGCATACTGTAGAGTGCACAAATATACACATGACATGGACGGGTCAGTGACCAAGTCGAATGTAAGCTCAGCATAGCTCACACACTTAGGTAGGGAGTGACCCTGACTTTGGCAGAAGCATGGGTTACGGAGATCTTGATGTTTTTCCAAGTGTTTCTTTGGGGCCCAAGGCTGGTGTGTCATGTGGTTTAACTGAACGAGGTTTGGAGATGTGTACTATAGACCTGTTTGAGAGTATTAAGTATTGCTTGAGTTGTATGGAGTGACATCTTTTCTCTGAGGCTGGTGAGACATGTGTGTGTTTCTGATTAAATGGTGACGAGGCGACTGGAATCACTGAAGGAATTTTCATTCGCACAGTACTGCCAGAAGACCACTCACTTGCTCAGAAATGCTGAGCTGTGCATGTGCTGATATGAGGACTAGTAAACACGCACATTAACTTTTGTACGTCTTGAATTAAGATATCTTAATCCTAATCACAAACAGTGATCTGAGTCTAGCAATGGTAGCTACCTTGTGCAATGCCCTACAAACCCAGAGAATGACAAAATGCATCATTTATTGACTGCTTAAAATTCACAGGATTAATATAGCCTAGTTTTTACCATATTTTGATCAGATAAATGCAGCCTTGGTGAGCATAAGAGACTTTGTTCAAAAACTAAAAAAAAAAAAAAAATCGACAATTGTGTTAACCAAATTCTGAGGCAGATCTGCTTGATGACGAAATGTGGTCCCAGAATGAACTGTGACATTGAAAATCATTCAAACACGTAAAATATGACCTGGTATTTGTGTGTGCTATGTATTTGTATGTTGAGACTAACATGCAGTTAGCTAAGCATCAAATTCGATTGAAATTATTTGTGATTCGAGTCTATTGCGTGCTTTATATTTGGGTTGCAGAGTTATTGCCGATGTAGACTTATGAGGTTACACGGCTGTTACCAGTGTAGACAGTTAGGAGTAAGGCAACTCACCGTGTTTTAGAACAGAGCTGCAGTTTACGTTTCACAGAAGCAAAGCGTGCATGTGAGAAGTGTGGCCAGACCCAATGATTTAATAACATGGTATCTCTAGACACGTGTCTGGAGGTCTTTGTGGAAAGAATTGAAGTAGCTTTGGCCTTCACGTCGATACATGTTCTGTGTGTCTTCCTCACAGAGGAAATCAATGTGCCTGAACTTCTCCCATCTGTTTTCCATCTCAGGAGTGACATTACCAATACGTCCTTCTGCCTGCGCTTCTTCCACATCTCCACAAGAGGGAACCACAAATGTTGCTGAAGATAAATGGTAAGTCATGCCACATCTGAGTGGAATGACAAACCAAAAATATTACGATGTCAATTTTCTTCTTTCAGCGTTATTGTGATTGTATCCTACAGGAGGCGGCCAATCACACTCAGCCATTCGGACACTCAGAGCATGAATGCCACCATAAACGTGTACGTCTTGGTTACTTCAGCAACACCGCTGACCACTTTCGTCCACCGCACAGCCTTGGTCAAACCCCACTTGGATAAAACTAGTTATACCACCGAGGTAAGAACGCATTCTCCTTGAAGTGGAAGCTGTAAAACAATTACTGTTAAAATAAAACAATATCTCTAAATCCCAATGCTCAAACGAGCTTAGAAGTGATTATTAGGTGCCTTTTAGCTATTTCAATAAGCTTTTATATTTTTTAAATCCGATAAGATTGCAGTCTTAATATTGCAGTTTGGATCCCAGTGCTGCCGTTTACTGATGATAAAAGCTTGGCTAGGCATTGATTCCCCATGTGATGTTTATTAGGCCTCCACAGCTGTGAAACACCACTCTCATTGCAGTTTAACGCTCTCTCTCTCTCTCTCTGTGTGAGTGTGTGTAATGCTAGATTACTGAAGAGGCTTCAGTCAGAGTCTTGTAAACAGCTGGAGGGCACTTTGAGATCTAATAAAACACAGATCATATTTACTGAGTTTCAATAGTTGATAAAAGAGCCCTGACAAACAAGCAGATCACAATAAAGTCTGCTCTTTCCCTTAATGTTCTCGGTGTGTGAGTATGATATAGATCTTATGCAAAACTTAGTGTTGGACCACTTGTGTGCAACAGTGTTTGTGCTTGTGACAAAACTTTCGTTTAGTGGCATCCTCATTAGAAGTACAAAAAAAAAAAAAAAAAACAGTATACTGCAGCTAAATATATATATGGGTCAAAGATAAGACATCTCATTTTGGTGAACACATCAAATTAAATCCACAAAAGTGAACTTATATACTAGTTGGTAAAACTTTTGATTTTAAATGACAAATAATTAATATTTTAGGGCTGCACTGTGAATTATTTTTGTATTTTTTTTTTTTTTCTGTAAATCATGGTAAAAATATATGATAGTAATTATTTTTTGCTCTGAGAAAAATTAAACGACACATTCTTATGTATGGGGAAAAAATTAAAGCTGCTTTTTTTATTATTGAAGGTGCTTGAAACCCCATTTTTGTTTTTGAATCTTATGTACAAATCAAGTGATAGCCATGATCTATTTATTGCATTTTTTTACCTGTTGACTGTAGTAATAGACTATTGTTGTTCTACTGCCCTCTACTGGCAGCGCTCTGTCATCACTCTTCAGCTCAGCTCAGCTGCCTCTGTCTGTTGTACAATAGAAAGGTTTCTCTGTCGAGACTTAATGTGTTGATACTAGTATGTGTGCAAATCATTCAATCACAAATCAAGGATCAATCTCTTGTCCATGTGGGAGAGTTTTTGTCTTAGTTACTGTATCTGCAGTGGTAGAGATATGAATGTCTCCCATTGTTAAATCATTATTGATGAACAGGATTTCTGGTGTTGAAATTGGAGTGTTCTGCTCAATCTATTTAGAGAGGCTGAATGATGAAGTAATGAGATCTCTGTTTGCCTCTCAGCTTTTAGTTTATGTACTGTGTCAGACTGATTTAGACCTCTCTCTTTCAGTTGCAGGTATTCTTTAGAGAAAGACTGGGTCCTGTTCTCTCTCATAAGGCCATTGAGCACATGAATCACGTCATCATTGACATCCTGAAAGCTGCTTTATTAACAACAAAGGACAGCAGCTCCTCATCCAGGTCAAAAACACACACTTCAACCAGAAAATGACAAAAATTGAAGTGTATTATAAGTGTATTATAAACATTTGTTTATATATATATTTATATATATTTAAACCTGATGGTTTTGTGAAATTAAGAAATTTTTGATAATTGTATTAAATTATTATTATAAATTTTACTTTAAAAGCCATTATTATTATTAATAATAATGATGATAATTTGGGAGTTAACTGTATTTATAATTATATGCTATGCATTGTGTTTTGATCAGCGCATTAGTAAAACTTAGTATTCTGTGTTGTTTCTCATAGGTGTCAGCTGTGTTTTCAATTAATGACCTTCTCATTGCACTATAACTCCTCTCTTGATCCGGTAGTGGTGAAGGTAAGGATAAACACCCTCTGTGAATTTTGTTTGAGGATGCTGATAAATTACACACAACTGTACAGTAGATTATCTCCCATGCAAGCTCTCAATTTGACCACTAGATGGCAGCATATTAATACACATTCACATGTCTCTTTCCGTCTTAGCTTCAGACTGATCTACACTTTGACGGAATGAAGGACCCTCACTTTGATGGACAGATAGCCAAGGAGTATATGCTGGAGGATGTGCTGAAACTGCTTTTCCCAGCATGCAGCAGCGATTCCGAGGAGCCTAGTTTGCAGTTTAGAACAAAGGAAGAGAACCAAAACCAAAAGGTGAAACTCGCTTCAGTTTTTCCTGGCAGTACCATATGCAAGTGAACTAATTAACTAAATTGAGCTGGTGAAAATATAGACAATTAATTTCATTTAAAAAAAAAAAAAGGTTTTATCATTTCCCATGCTTTACAAACAGTCGGTTTGTATTTATTTTGTTCCTTTTCATTTTGGTTGCTTTGTAAAATACAGTCATTTTTTTTAAGCATTTCAATAGTGTCTATTGTTGTCTAATTATTTGAACTTGTCATGCAGTACGGTGACTGTGAAGGGCCAAACGGTCTGTGTCTGCCTCCAGATGAGATGCATTTATTGCAACAGTTTAATCAGTACCTCAAAAGACCAGGACCCTTTCAGCTGGTAAAAACACATTTTATGCACTTTCAAACATTCTCGTATTAGCTATAACTTATGGATGGCTTCAAAGCTTATTAATATGGACTAACAGGCACATATGCAATTGAATTGGATTTAATGTAATGTGAAATCAGACTTGTGTGTGTGTGTGTTGGCAGCTCTATCCTACATGTCCTCTTCCTGACGATCCTCAGCCTGATCTAATCCAGACAGAGTCCCTCAGCGCACAGGATTATGGATGGAGACCAGCTCTCATGGCCCTGCTCCAAGAGCTCAGCCTTTACTACACGAGAAAACATCAGACTGAAAGGTTGCACACACACAAGATCATATCATCAAAACGTATTCTTTCTCTAGCGCTGAAATGAGTTATGCTGTAGGCATGCAAAAATCCTGCAAGGGTTCTGGAGATAATATCAGACAAATCATTATTTTATATTCAGTCATTCTTAGTGGTGACCTGTGAGCCTGTGGTGCTTTGGGTCACCTGCAGTCCAGTCGAAACATTTATTTTTACAGATTAACTCCCAAACCTCCTGATGTCTTTTATATACATCTTTACATATAACTACAGTCTAATAAACATTTGCATTTCCCTGCAAAAGCATAGTCAGAATAACATCATTTCAGATATTCTTGCATTTTTCACTTGCAGCCAGTGAAAATCTAGACAAGGTAAGTACATATCTGTGCAAAAAAAGTTATTGTTGAGCCAACCATCTGAGCCATCTTGTTATTATCTGTGATGACGGGGTCTGTGTGCTGGTTGATGGGAAGTAAATTGTCTGCATCTGTCTGGCTGGATTGGAATCCAAACCGAGACACAACTCTGTTGCACGATTATATAAAGGTCTTTGAGCATACTGCATTGATTGATTGCCTTTCAAACAAATTAAGACACTTTTTCAAGCCAGCACTGATTGTTTTTATGTAAAAAAAAGTGGTGGGAAAAGCCATTAAAAGGCTCCCTTTTGCTATTCCTGGAAGAAAACATCTCATGCTTCCAATCACCTGTATTTAACAGACCATTATAGAGCACTTGCTGAATTTCCTACTAAAAATTGCTGCGTTTTCTATAATTCCAACAGCTTGGATGATCCAAAGAGCCTAGAGGCATCAGACCCACTCTCAAGAAAAGGCAAGTAGCATGTGGTAACATATTACCCTGACTATATGAATTACAAATAGACATTAGATTTGTTTTTATGAAACGCCAACTGTTTTTAACTTGATCAGAAAATACAAATCAACTATTAAATGTGCCTTACTCCTATTTTCAAGGGAGGTGTGTTGATCCCCACCTGAGGCAGTTGTACACAGACCCTCCGATGGTGCTGATGCCAGCGTTTAATGCACGGGAGAAGGAATATCGAGCTGAGGTTCCCTTTGATGTGATCACCATTCGTATCCGGCCTGAAGCAGTCAGCCCTCATTGCCACATTCACCTGGATGAACATCGTGGACCCAGGTAAAACAAACACAACTGCCACATTGTAGAATTAAATACTGTGGCATTACAATTTAGCATTTGGTTTCTCAGAACTCTTCTCGGTTTCCTTCAGGATGGCAAACTACCCGGTTGGCCTGGGCAACAGCAGAATCAACATTCTGGTGATGGACGAATCAGAGGCTGAGCCCATCGTCATGACGATATACACACTTTACATATACCGTGAAAGCAGGCCCAGTCTGCCAATGTTTGAGGAGTATGTGATGTGCAGCTTCATGCAGGTACGCAGGACAAACACACACACACACACTCCCGCCAGCTCCTCTAACACACACATCTGTCTAAAAGGAATTTGTCGGCCAGCTTATGAAGTTTGTTACATTCCTAGGTTATTTTAAGCACTGGAAATTCTTATAGTCCACAAGATGTGAGGTGTGGATCTCATATTTTTCATTTCATTTTTAATGCAGTAAAGTTTTTAGAACTGATTCTGGACCATTCTGGCACTTTCTTTCTCACGGATGTTCAGGTTTCAGTGCCTGTTCAGTACTGATCGTAGAATCACCGTTAAAGTGGATCACAGCAGGTTTCTGTCACGTGTGTGTGCATACATTTGTCTGAAATTGAGAAATTATTTAGTAGTTTCTATTTATATTCATCTATATTAACCAATATATATTTTACCAGATCATTCAAGGCGAGACAATTAAGTAGTACTTGCATACACCGAACTTTACAGTTTTATCCTTATATTCTGAAGGTTTTTACAGAAGGGGTTGTTCATATAGATTTTGCCTGTTTTATTCCTCAAAAAATTATGAAGAAAAATTCTGGCTGTTGTCAGTATTTTCTGATTTATGGAGTGATAAAAAGAGATCCCTTCTGTAAAAACCTTTTGAGTCTAATATGTCAACTACATGAAACATTTCATTTTTAACCTGGCTGCATCCAATGTTTTTATTTTTTCTAAAATATTGTATGCAAATCAGCACATATTTAATTACATAACGCCTTATTTGCATATTTAAACATTATCATTTTGAAAAACTGCGAGCACATTTATTATATACAGAATGTTATCATCCATTGGGGTGGATGCTACAAAAACTTAACCTTTTAAAATGTACACTTTTCTACCTTTTATAGTTACTAATATGTACACTAATATGTCCCTTTAAGATGCTAATATGGAAATGTACCATCCCAGTGCCAGCATTTGTACCTTTATTTCTGAGAGCGGAGTTATTGTTAGATTTTATCTTTATAGTTACCATTGGTTTGGATGGGCCTTAACACTGTTTTTGCTACTGAATTAGGCATGATTCAAATATTCCACAGTTTATTCCAATTTTCTTTCACTACTTACTAATGGCTACATTGTATTTCATGCTTAACTGGATCAAAGTGATGCAACAGAATAGCACAAAGCAGAATGAGAAGAAATGAGAGAGTGACAGTGTTCGTGACTTCTAGCGAGCGCCAGTTCCTAATGAACGTTTTTTATGGCTGTGTATCTCCAGTTATTATGTGCTGATGACAGCACCACCCCTAGGGAGTCATGTTTGGTTGGAGCTTCAGAGAGCATGAACCACTTTCTGTCTTAAGAGTCATAAATAAGTTAGGTGTGAGAGTTACTGGAGTGTTTTCTATAAAGATTCAGAACTTCAAAAGCTACCAAGTGTTGAGCTGTGAGTATTCTTAATAAGTTAATCCCATTCGCTAGTTGTATTTTTGTCAAATGAACATAGGGAATTAATCAAATTGCTCCATTTATTCTCAGTTCTTTTCTGTGGAATGGTTGAACACCAAAGACAAGACAAATATTAATATCAGGTTAATAACAGCTAGAGATCTGATTGTATGTTTGAAGTTATCAGTCTGACCCACTAATGAGACTGTGGTCTGTGTTGAAGATCTCTTTTTGGTCTACAGTCTTCAATGTGTATGAGGATTGAGATTGAGAACCGATCCTTCCTTACATACAACATTCCTTCATTTATCCCTTGATCCCTGGAGAGCAGAATGGGCTGGAAATCAAGCATTTTATCACGTTTCCCTTCAAAGACCAATCAAAAGGTTTTCTGAGGCCTTATTTACAGCGAGGAAAACACATAACTCTTCTCTTTGTGCATCAGGGACACGATCCGAAAACCATAAGCAGCATCAGTATTTACTGACTAGCAGTCACATGGGTATAGTCAAAGCAACCTTTTGTTGACGTTACCAAAAGAGATCAGTATGTGTCAAAGGAGAATTCACTTCTTTCAACACCATGTGTACCTCATTAATACACACAGGACTCCCTGACCTCATCCAGCAAATAAATGCGAGCACTAAGCTTGATGAATTGTTCACTGTTTTGAAAACATCCAGCTGGGAAGCTTATGTTTGCAGCACATTAGATTTGTCATTCATTCACACATTTAAAGATGACTTTAAGCATAACCCAACATTTTTGGTGGTGACGTCAGTTTTATGGAATGTGTGTATGTGTGTGTATATATGTATGTATATATGTGTATATATATGTTTATGTATGTATGTATGTATGTATATATATATTTAATGTGTGTGTGTATATATATGTATATGTGTGTGTGTGTGTATATATATATATATATATATATATATATATATATATACACACACACACACACACACACACACACACACACACACACACACACACATACATATATATATATACACACACACATTATATATATATATATATATATATATATATATATATATATATATATATATATATATATATATATATATATATTTAATGTGTGTGTGTGTATATATATATATGAATGTGTGTGTATATATATATATATATATATATATATATATATATATATATGTATATATGTGTGTGTGTATATGTATGTATGTGTGTATGTATATATATATGTATGTATATGTATGTATGAGAGAGAGAGAAAGAGTTTAATTTAAATAAACACTGGTATTTTCCTGCATTTAAAAAGACTGTATTTAAATGCATTGTTACATTTACCATAAATGTATTACCTTTAAAATAATGATTATAAAAAACACAGGACTTTTTATCCAATAAAACTTAATTGTGTTGGCTGTAAAATAGACACACACACACACACACACACACACACACACACAAAAAGTTGATTACATACTTTGTTGACCTGTATGACTTGACACAAAATAATATATTTTAAATAATTTTTCAGCTGTGAAAAGCGTCATCATTATCTGTTCAAAACATTTTATTGATCGTATGGATAAAAAAACACTGCAATATTTTTCTAGATATCATCTTTTGTGTTGCATGAATTATATTCAAGTAATTTATGACAGAATTAGAATTTTTACATGAATCATCTCTTTAAGTGACTGGTTGGCTTTAAAGCTTTCAGAGCACACAGTTCCTCTGTCTCTTCTCAGCTCTGTGTTGACATGTAGCTTGTGATGGAATGGATTCGAAGTAGGAAGCATTTTTCTTTTCCTCAGCAGAAGCCACAGTGTGGTTTTAGAGATCTGGCACTTTTTCCCCAGCGCATGATGGGTGTTTTTCAAGCCTGGAGGTGACATTCAGGCATAACGGAGATTGGTTGATTTATATGTAGATATTTTATTTAGGGAAATTTCCCTAAACTCAGTTGTAGCATAATCTGTATTTCTATTTTTGTATTTCTAACTCGAGCTAAAAATCAGAGGGTGGTCTTGAGGGAAAACAATGCAGGATTCTTTAATTCTTTCCAACTGCATCTGCGCATCTTTTTACACCACAAGCCTTCTTGGCTTCTAAACAGCAGTTCACACAAGCGTTTAAACTGCTGGATCGACAACAGTGAAACAATGCATGGGTCTCAACTTAACTTGACTCGGCCTCATATAAACACATTTTGTTCATGCCAATGACGATATCCATATTCTGACTCACAGAACTTTTCTCTGTCCAATCCTTAGGCAGATTAGTGTGGAAAACATTAGTGCTGAAAGGACAGGGGAGGCAAGGTGGCAGCGCAAAGGTATTCTTTTAGAGCTGCGGTATGTAGACGTCCACGTGTGCCATCTGTCCTTCCTATCAACCCACTTCCTGTTTGCCATTAGAACCCTCAGCATCCATCAAAAGCTCTGCAGAGACAAGCAAGCACCAGTTTTTAAACTTTTTGATGCCAAAGCAATTAGATTAGCATGTGTGATTGGATCAGTAAAGGGAAATTCACTCAAAAAGTGGAAATCATTTACTTGCACTGAAGAATTTCAAACCAAATACAAAAAAATGTCTCCATACAGTGGATATCAATAGGGTCCAATGTTGTTTGACAAGATATCTTCAGAAGACTTGAAGAAAAAACTTGTAAAAGTGGCATGGACCACCTTAAGGATACATTTGTGGTGTTTTTGCATCTATATTTGAAGCCTTAAAGCTTCTAAATATCTGTTCCTTAAACTATATACACCTCAGCTGCTCTGGGATGGTGGAACGTTACTTAATTTTCTCCATTCTGAAGCAGTTAAATTGAGTTTGTCCACTGTTCTTTCTATGGCTATTGAGGGTCTTTGTCTGGTGTTGTCATTAGTCAACTGACCCCGGCTCCTAAAGCCCTCTCCAGCAGAGAAGTGTACCGCAGCAGGTTTGGCACATTGGTATGTGTGTGTGTGTGTGTGTGTGGAGTCTGGATTTATGGAATATGGAGCTGGTAATTAGGAGAAGGGGCATATCCTGTGTCACCCCTGGCACTGTTAATATATAGAAGAGGTCTTTTTAAAATAGTGTGACCTTTTAAGTCCTGTATGCCTTATAAAACCAATGAAGTGCTAAAGATGTAATGGTCTGTTAGGATTCTGTTTTTGTACTGAAACTGACATGAGTTGGACAATCTGATTTTTTTTTCTTTTTCTGATTTGTCTGACCTCAACCAAATGACAAAGAGAAAACCAGTAGACAGTTTGAAAGTTGTTTACTCAGTGCATTTTATAACATCCAAGTGAAGGATAAAACACAGACATGTCAGAATAAAAATAAAATATAAACAACAAAATGAGTGTAAGATGTTAAAACTGGGTGTTCTTGGTGGAAAACGTTGTATAAATCGAAGAAGTATTCAAGTATTCTAAATCAGTAGTCAAAGAAAATACTGAATAAATTGTATAAAAAAAATGTGTATATCAGTAATATACACTGTTCAAAAGTTTGGTGTCAGTAAGATATTTTAATGTTCTTGAATGATGTCTCTTATGCTCACCAATGCTGCATTTATTTAATCACAAAATATAGTAAAAAAAAATGTAATATTGTAAAAAAAAAAGAGTACAATTTAATATAACTGTTTTAGTATATTTTTAAATGTAATTTTATTCATGTGATGACAAAGCTGAGTTTTCAACATCATTGCTCCCAGTGTCACACTACCCTTCAGAAATAATTATAATATGTTGTTTCCCTGCTCAAAAACATTATTACCAATAATCGTATAATTTATTAAAAATCTACAAATTATATAATTTATATTCAAAATAATTAAAATGTATTTATTTAAATATACATTTAAATGTATTTTATTATGTATTGACAAACTCTATATCTTGACAAGCTTTAAGAAAAAAAGAAAAAAACCAACAACTGCAAACTGAATTGTGAGTATGTGAAAGTGTTGCTTCAGTCCATTTAACTAACTCCCAAAAACCATCTGGACTCTTTCTTTTGCTCTCATTTCATGTTTTTCTCTCCTCTCTTCCCCCTCCACATCAGTGGGTCAGCGAGAGTACCATGATGGTCAGAGCTGGATGTCTGTAAACTGGGCAGGGGGTTAAGGACCACCAGCACCCCCTACCAAAACACCAAACACAAGCTCCATTCACCCTGCTGGGCTTTGAAGTATTCTCAAGTGTCTCTGTATAGTCAGGCTTAAACAGAATGTTGCCTGATTGTTGGGGCAATTTGATTTTAAATGAGTTGAAGATGACACAGGCAGGATGGCAGGTATGCGAACAGTTATTACAACCGCCCACAAAGGCTTGTATCGATGTATTGACTCACATACACGCATGTTCCTCCTCCGTCTTCCTGTGTGAATCCCTGCTTTCATCTTGTAGTGAAAACAAACACACCAAAGACAATTGTGAAGATAGCACTATTCTAATGATGCCTGTGAACATGAAAATGCAAAAAAAAACAAAGGACCCTCGAAACTGATCTTAATACCAGCTGAAAAGAGACTCGGAGAACATTTAATGAGGCTCCTTTGTAATGCGCTTGTACTGGTATTGTTATACTTGACCAAGATGTTTCTGACAGATCCTGTCTCCTCATCAGTCTCAAATAGCTTAAAAACTGTTTTAAGAAAATTACTTATGTTTGCTCTTCAGAGAGCAATCTGCAAATGAAAGCACGTGATCGAGTTCGGACACTGAGTGCACCTGAAGGACTGCCGCTTTTGCATAGTTTTAATTCATACCTGTATGGTGTTGCGCTGTACGCCGTACGTGGATGATTCAGCTGTGGGCGACATCTTCTGGCAAGACGCGACAATTCATTTGGTGTGCGACTTTCACAGTGAATTTTGGGTGTTCTGTAGCCATGTAGCATAAATCAGGTGTATATACTCATTATTGCTGTGCATTGTGTGATTGAATGAGTGCACTCGATTATCTCAAATAAGGTTTCAATCACCAGTACAAATGGCTGTCCCCTCGAATAGTGCCCCATTTAAGGTTATAGGTGGTGATTTCGAACACGGAGCATCTTCTTGTCATGATGTTGACTACACAAGCTACTGACGACTCGTTCAGGCTGGTCAGATTTATCTATCGTGCACTTTGCAGATTGTTTACTTTCACATTCAGCTACATTACACACTGCATGAAAGGCAGTTTTCGAAATCGCTTAATAGGTGCACTTCAACATATTGTAATTTGTTTTACAATTTTTGAAAAAAAAAATTGTTTCATGGATGTAACCTGGCTTACAAACACTTGTTATCCAGTACTTTTTTTGTACTAATTTTGCTATTCATTATTTGACTAGAGTTTCAATCAGGTGATGACCGATGGTTTTGATTGGGACGATTGATGGAGGTGGATGAATGGAGAGAGACAGGCGAGACCTCTTGAACTTTTTTTTCACTCTCTCCATCTCAAGCACTCACACTGGGTCTTGTTTTTTTTTTTTTTTGCTCCATCAGGATCTGGGGTGGAATTAAAGAGATTATGTAGCAGTCCATATGTGCGCGTGATCGGAAGCTCTGCTTTTGAAGTCTGTCAGATCTGGGATTAAACTCTTACAGTAGTGTCTGGGTCAGAGCGGGCCACAGGATGGTGAATGCACATGCATGCACTTCTCCCAAGAAATGGTGTTCGAATGAGTGCTGTGTGTTACTCCTAACTTCTGTTTGAGTACTAGAGGACCAGGAATAATTTAGAGAAAAGTAATTGCAAATGTGTGTCTAAAAAGTGAAGTTAGCTTTTTTCATTTAGTTGCAGATGCTTCTTAATTTTTTTATTACCTAATGCAATGGCGTTCACACGTTTAAGTGTTCTTCCATTGGACATAAAATTATACATTTTAAAGAATGTGAGTAACCAAACAGTAGCTGGTATTTATGGAAAAAAATACTATGGAATTCAATGGGGACCAGGAACTGTTTGGTTACACACATTCTTCAAAATATCATCTTTTGTCAAGAAATTCATACAGGTTTGAAACAACATGAGCATGAGTAAATGATGGCAGAATAAAAAAAAAATTTGGGTGAACTGTCCCTGTCAAGGCAAGATGGGGTTTAGAACGGGTTTAGGGCCTGAGAAAGATCCCCCATGGATCCTTGTAAAGAAATGTGAGCTCATGTGGTAAATTTTGGCCCTGGCTGCTGGTTTTCATTGAACAGTTCTGGCCACAGTCCACTTTCTTTGTACCTAATCACTTGTTCCAGAGAATTGAAAAATATATATCTGTTCTGTTCTTAATCAGTCCCTGTTAAGGGGGAGAAATCCAACTAAATGCTGTTTTCCAGTCTCACTCATAAGCTGACTACTTCCTGCTCTGCCTTGTGCTTTTGTGGTCCAGCCAGCGTACCAATTATTTCACAATAACAAAACCACTGGCAGTTCACTATTAGTGCGGTCAGTAGACTTTATTATGCTTGAGTCAGTTTGTGTCCTCTTTCATATATTATACAGTGTGGACCTTAAGTTGGATTTGATCATTTATGTGTACTTTTTTTATTTTATATTTACTATATATATTCATTAATCATATCAGTGACCGTAAATATATTTGCAATATTAACTATATATATATATATATATATATATATATATATATATATTTTTTTTTTTTTAATAAACTTTTTATTCATCAAAGGATCCTAAAAATGTGTGCATATTATGAATGAATTCTGAAGGATCATGTGACACTGAACACTGGAGTTAATGGTGGCTGAAAATTCAACATTGCATTACAGTAATAAAATACATCTGAAAATATGTTCAGACAGAAAAGGGTTATTTTAAAGTGTAATAATATTTCAACATTTTTACTGAAATTTTGATCAAATAAATTCAGCCTTGGTGTGAGTATAAGAAACATCTTTCAAAAACATTGAAAAATCTTACTGACCCCAAACTGCAGTAGCGCATATGCATATATATTTTTGTATATATTGTGTATTTATTTATATGCATAAAAACATGCATAGATATAAATATGCGTACATAGAAAACCCTGCCATTGAGATGAATGAGAATGCTAACAGCTCTTTTCAGGTATTGCAGACCTTTCTGCCCTTGTCAGTTAAAGATAGATTTGCTTTGGCAGTGATTCATTCTGGCCAAAGTAAAGATGCAGCATTTTTGACCTTAGTCCAATTTGTCTTCGATGACTGGAAATTTCCCGCTGTTAAATCTCGCACTTACGTTCCTGAATATCGTCTGTTTTCGTTTTTCAGCTCTCTTACCAAGAGACAGATTGGTGAAGTAAGAGCAGCTGTGAGTGTGCGTCTGTGTCCAACTGCCTCTACTCCTAACAGGACAGAAAGATCTCTTGATTAAAGGCAAGCTGTGTGCTTTTGACTTTATTTAATGCCTGTGTGTGAGTGTGGAGTGGGAACGGGGTCCGTGAGTTTGTGTTGCAGGTGGTTCAGGGCTGTGTAATATTACAGAGGAAGTTAGTGTGCGTGTTCTGAGAAGATGAGACTGACAACTTTGACTTCTGCTTATTTCCTCACTGTAATTAGTAAATCCTTACAGTTTTTTCGAGAAAGAGGAAAAGATAGTGAGAGAGAAACCGAAGAGACAGCTAACTAATAAATAGGCCCACCCGGGGCAGTTGAAATGGAGACAGTTAAAAGGATTTAATTTTACAAAGTGTTATGACTCAGCAGATTTAATTAATAAAATTACATAAGCTGATTAAATTAAAGTAATTGCTATAGATAACTATAAATATATAAATATAATACAACTTTAAATATTTTATTTTTATTATTATATACATAATTATTATAATAATAACAATATATGAATATAACATTTTTATATTAATTTAACATTTTTAACATTTAGAAAATGTTGTATTTTAATCACATAAAAATAAATTATTAGTTTAATCATTTTCAATAGAATGTAAACAATAACAACAGAAAATGTAAAAAATAAAGAAATTAAGAAAGAAATAAAGAAATAAAGAAAGAAATTACTGAAGCTGATTAAATAAAAATGAGGTTAAATCACTTTATTTTGAATTTATAAAATATAAAAAATATATAACAATTAAAATAAGATATATATATATATATATATATATATATATATATATATATATATATATATATATATATATATGCGCAAAGCATTTGTTTGTTTGTTTTTTGTTTCATTTGTGTAGTAATATTTTATTGTGATTATTTTAATTGAATATAATTAATAAAAACAAAACAAATTAAAAAATTTTATTTATTTATTTTTTCAGTTTCTCTTAAATTCCAAGACTTGTCAAGTCATCAGTTATGACTGACAGAGAAAGGAAATAAATTCAGAATTGTATTATCTTCTCATTGCATCCTTGTGTTCTATCTTCTGTAGATGATGGATGTTTATTTTGATTGCTCAGATCCTTTAATAGAGCTTGACTCGACACCGGATTCCATCCGTCATCTTCCATTAAGACTCAAATTTGTCAGAACTAAAGCTGTCGAAGACCATTTCAGTAAAATAATAAAATAAAATAAAATAGTGATGAAAGTGTTCAAACAGGTGAATCTCAAACCTCGTCAGCTTTGATCTGACCCCCTCAGAACAGATGCTGATGCAGTCAGAGGTCATGAACCCCTGAACCACTCCTGCCCTACAGTTCAACCTGGCCTGAAATGCATTTACAGTCAGATTTTCCAATAATCATTCAGAAGACCATTGCAAATATCAGTAATAAGATATTTGTGTGTGTAATCATGTGGTTTATATTAGTGGAACCTACTGATCTCATATCAGATACAGACTTAGTGTTCATTAATAGCAGTGGCATTGGATCTTCGTCCACATTTTATCTCATTTTGTTTATTATTTTTTTATGTTTGTATGAATTAAATTATTTAACAGAATTTTAAAACATTAAAATAGGTTACTTGGAATAAAATAATCATTAACTATAATAAAATTAAATAAAATTAGCATAGTATGCACTTTACACATAATGTATTGCATACTGCATACGTTATACCACTACAGAAATTCTCTATATTTGTGAATTGAATGCGAAAATAAGGAAATTAGCAGACTTTATTCTGAGAATTTGAGATCCTCCTGTATTTTTATCTGCTTACTTCCATAAGTGTGTGCTTGTTTAGTTTATAGCTGGCAGTAGTTCTGCATTCAGCTCTAATAGAGATCTTCTGTATGAAAACATTCCAGATGTGGAGTAACGCTCCTCTTCAGATAACCTGACCTTATAAGATCATTTCTATACTGTTTTTCAAAAGCTATATGAGCTGTTTGGCTTGGGCCTGCTACAGATGATTGCATCCATGTGTGTGTGTTCGTGTATGTTTATCTGCATAGTTATGTTTGGAGACATAGAACTTAGAGCAGAACCTGAGACAGTTTGACAAACAGTAAAATGCATTATATGTTGTTCTTTTTTGGGATTGCATAAAATAATAAATGAAATTATGGAAAATTTAAAATTCATGCTTTAATATTCATAAATAATCTTTAAATGCAGATTTTTTTGAAACTTTCTTGTGTATAAAACAATTTTCTTTATTTATTTTCGTTTTCTTTTTCTTTACTTATTGTTCTATCCAGAAATGTCTCCCTCGTGGCCTGTGATCTTTCACTTGCTAAATGTAAATGCTCTCTCTCTGTTCTCTTAGCTGATTAAAGGATCCGCTCAGGATACCTCCTTTATTCTTTTAAACAAAGCTTTTTGATGCCTGCAGCATATGTTGCTTCCATTCCTCATCGTCCTTATTGAAATGAAACCCAATCGCTTGTTTTATAGTGTGAGGGATTGACTGACAGCATGACAGTTCTATAGGTTTACAATACGCAATCCACAGGATTACATTAAACACTCTCAGTAAAGCCACTTCAGTCTTTCATAGCAAAGGCTGTATTTCAATGACCAGATGGGACATACAGCACTTCTCACAATGTACCTCATTTCATTACACTTTCATTTTTGCATTGATTAGTGTTGAAGAAAGCATGAAACAAATACATCAACTTATCTGACATTTTCTAAGTCTCTTTGTTGGCTGAACACTTTCTAAGTCTCTTTGTCGGCTGGACGTCCCACACTGATCTGTAATAAAACATTTGTCAAATCAAGTTGCCATCTGTCAAAATTTATTTGTTTCTTCACCTTATTTTCAGACCAAGAAAAGGTAATATTTGAGAGTTTTTAAAAATAGACTTTTGTGTGTGTGTGTGTGTGTGTGTGTGTGTGTGTGTGTGTATATATATATATATATATATATATATATATATATATATATATATATATATATATATATACTATATTATTTTTCATTCAGTCTAATGAATCATTAATTTAATCATCTAATGAATAAAATGGCAAAAATAAGAAGAAATATATTTATACAATTCATCATAACAGTTGATGATGTTCCCTTATCTGAACTTTTGTATATTTTTGCTGTAAAAGTTTCATTTTAACTAGCATTTGCTTATCTTTCATCTGATATAGAAGATCACTTGATGCCGCTGGAATGGTTTTACATGTTTGAGGAAAGCTGCTAATCTCCTGCTTGTACATTTGTGTCATGTCTTTCATTGCACTAGAGCTGAGAGCTTTGTCTCCAATGGCGGCTTATTAAAAGAACCCTCTTAAGTATGTGTCCTTCCTCTCAGAGGGCTTAAGACTCTCTCTCGAAACAAACTTTTTAGATAAAAGCTACGCAGAGGGTTCTCGTGGAATCTGAAGGGGTTTGTGAGAGCTGGTCCTAAAGCAGGGACCTCCGAGAGCACGGTCTGATGTACCACAATAATCCAGGCTTTTCTAGCAGCATGGG
Organism: Carassius gibelio; assembly: GCF_023724105.1. Taxonomy (NCBI): domain Eukaryota; kingdom Metazoa; phylum Chordata; class Actinopteri; order Cypriniformes; family Cyprinidae; genus Carassius; species Carassius gibelio. The sequence goes on along the minus strand of NC_068374.1, from coordinate 30,208,225 downwards.
TCCACTTTGATCAGTGGAGATTTCACTGCCTTTGCTGTTGGTCTCTGACCCCTGTAACTAACACGACGTGGCTCGGCAAACTTTCAGAACTTAAATATTCACACACACTTGGAAGACACGCACACAGTTAATGCATGGAAAACCATCTTGCAAGAAGAGTGTGTAAGCTGTCTCACTGTATTTTCAGAATGTGTTTACACTACTGATCAAAAATTTGGAAAAAGTAATATTTTTATTTAATATAATATTTATTATAATGTTGTTGAAAGAAGTCTTTATGCTTACCAATGTGACATTTTTCATTAAAAATATGGTTAAAAAAAAACAGTAATATTGTCAAATGTTATCATTTTGATTTAAAGGAATTGTTTTCTATTTGAATCAATTTTAATATGTATTTTATTCCTGTGATGCAAAGCTGGATCAGACATTACTCCAGTCTTCAGTGACATATTACTAAAGAACTTAACGAAAGAAATTACTAAAGAAATTAACACTCATATTCAGCAAAAATGATCAAAAGTGGCAATAACGGCATTTATAATGTCTCTTTTTCTATTTCAAATAAGTTCTGTAGTTTTGAATGTTCTATTCATCAAATAATCCTGGAAAAATCTGCATTATTAAGATTAATACATATTACAATTAATACCTAAAAAATTATTACATTATTATTATAGTAGAGCAGTTTTTTATTGTAATACTATTTTACAGTATTGTTTACTGTAATTTTCAAATCAAATGAATGGTAAGCATATTAATTAAATAAATAAATATATGAATGTATGTCAATATTGAATAGTGTAATCTTCAGCATATCTCAAAATCATATATTCAGTTTTTAACTGTTCATTAGAATTTTGTTACATTTACATGTACTTGCTGCGTTTAAATTCTGTTTTAGTCTTTCATCAATACAAGAATATGAATAATCCTAACATCCTTGGATTTATGCTAAAATTGATGTCTGCAATAAAAATGGTATTGTAAATCATAGTATAGTAAATGGTAAATGAATTGCCCACAAATCATTTCACAGAACCTGTTAAATTACTTAAGTGAATCAATAAATACTGTCAAATTACATTTCAATTGTTTTCTATTCTATTCCCCAGTCTCTCATGTCCACTCATTTCTACATGTTTTATGAAATCCTCATTCAACCAGATGTTGTTGATTCATTATTCTCTGGTGATATTGAGGCAGAAGGATGTACTGTATCATCTGAAAGCCAAGCTCTGATCTCAAGTTCATCCGCTGGCTTCCCTGCTAAACCATTAGCGCAAGAACCTGAGAGTACCTCACCTTGGATGAAACTTTTTTTTTTTTTTTTTTTTTTTTTTTTTTTCATCGTTTTCTTCTCCAGGGAATGGAAAAATGACAGATGAGAGAGATGAAATTAAGGGGCTCTGTTCTTTAATGTTTCTTTGCCCTCTGTGTGAATAAATTATATGCATTTTTTTTTTTTATCTGGAGGGATGTTAACTTTTCACTGGCCCCGATGCTTAAAGTGCTAGGTGGTTTCCGCCAGGCTCGGACTAACCTTCTGATTTATGCCGGCCTGCTCAGAATCAAAAGCCCGCTCGTGTTTGCACACACACACTGTGTGCAGGTACAACAAGAAAATCCCTGTTAAGTTGTCTTGTGGCACTTTGTCGAGAACAGCAGCGGGAACTTGGGGAATGTTACGTGACTTTGAGAAGCCTCTGTGCAAAGTGCAAACGAAGGGGGCAAATGAAAAAACGAACGAAGAGCCGTTCTTCTGAAGTGGAGCCAGACTCGATGGCTCCCGTGAGGCACCTCAGGGGTCAGCGGAGCAGGCTCAATGTTATCATTTAACCTGTTGGGTTTGTTTAAACCTTGACCCCTAACAAGGAGCATGGCCATCGGACGGCGAGCTTGCGTTAATTTGTCTGTGAGGAAGCTTGCTTCCATGACCACATGAAAGCGAAGGAGGTGGAAAAAACTTTGAAAAGATTTAATCTTTATTTGTCAAACTATTTTATTTTTTTGATTGCTTACATTTTTAACACAATAGTGCAACCGTTGTCTGAAAATGTCTTTCCAGACTCAAAGCTCACCTGTTTCTCTTTTCTATTTTCACTGTATCTGAGCAGGACTGTGGCCTGGTGGTCAGACCAGATCAGCCCTGCGGTTTGGAGCTCATTCCAGGTACGAGATCTTCAGAAGAGGCCCAGGCCTCACCTCGGCCTTGCCTCTCAGGAGATGAACCTGGTAGGTTTACTCCAGGTTTTGATCATGGGCTTGTAGTAAAGTATCTGGAATTTGAATCTGAAACTTGCTGTAAGATTTACAATCCCATTCTTTTTTGCATGCAAGGTAGTAAGTCAAACCGATTTTGTTACAGATTTTTTGTTTTGTGGACAGATGATACATTTTCCACATATTTTTCCTCCTGGATGAAAGATGATGTTGGCCCTTAAACCATATATTTCATTTGCAAAGTAGTTCATCATGTGTTTGGCTATATTAGCATGAGATTCACGGTTTATTAGCCGCTCCACTAGAGGCTGGAAAAGTGCTAGTGAACTCCAGAGTTTGGTAATTTATGTGTCTGCTTTTACAGTGTGACAACGTACTGATTCATTGCCTGAGTTGAATCATTGCTCAATTATAAGGTTAGGACCTCCATGCTGACTTTATGGCTGAATCTAATCACTTCAAACAGGTTTCTGAGTGAGTTGTTTCTCTGCAGGTGTCAGTTCTGTGAGTGTGTGTTCAGCTGTTTAGATTTAAGACCATCATGTTAGGGTTCAGAGGACGGTTCAGTCAGTGCTACAAAGGTAAAAAAGCCTTCCTCAGCAGGGTAGTACATCAAAGTCAGTGGCAATCTACTTTAATTAACTGTTAACAATGTTTGTGTGTCTATCGGTGTGTGTGTGAGAGAAAAGATCCAATTAAAAAGAACAGATTAATGGCAAAAATATGTATATATGCCACAAATAGAATATTACGCCATGTAAGAGACTGTCTGAAACTGGCACAATTAAGTAATCATGTCTAGCTGGAGTTTCCCACCTGATTCAAGTTTTAACATACAGCTGTATAAGACTTCATTACTTCTCAGAGATTCACTCCACTATGAATCACCTGTGAATGCTGTAATTTGAGTAGATGCTGTCATGGAAATTTAGTATAATGCACTATAAAGACACAAACTATTTGCTGTCTCTGTCAGGTCGTTGGGTCGTCCCATGCCTGAGCTGTTCAGACAACAGGACTTGCGATTGGAGAGAGGTTGCCTGGCAGCCCGACAGCTGTTATCACCCCTTGCTGGACCAACCTCAGTTGAAAACCTGCATGATGGGCCGGAAGGTAAGGAACCACAAATACTTTAAAAATGATATCAGTGCTTGGTTACCCTGTATTGTCAGCAAGAAGGTATAAAACCTGTCACTGGGACTGTATCCTTTCAAAAGTTATACTGTTGTACCTTATTTATTTCTAAGGGGTGCATATTAGTACCTCAAAGGTACATATTAGTGCCTAAATGGTACATATTGAAAAGGTGCTGCCCTAGAGACTGCAGGAGCTTTTGTACCTATATTTTTCTGAGTGTATGCATCATCATCTTATGACTTAAATGGCATAATACATATTTTACCATAGTAACTTTAATAAACATTTTATGCAATGCTTAACAGATCATAACTGTTAAACAAAATACATTCCAAAAATACAGTAAAATTGTGAAATATCACTACAATGTTTAATCTATTTGAAGATATTTTAGAAAGTAGCTTATCCCTGTGATAACTCCAGTCTTCAGTGTGATACGATCTTTCAGAAACCATTCTAATATAGTGATTTTTTTCTTATTATCAGTGTTGAAAACAGTTCTGGTGCTTAATCATTATTTGGGGATTGTGATAAATTTTTGTCAACTTTCTTTGAGAAGGAAGATTTTAAAATTAAAAATCTTTTGTAATGTTATAGATGTATTTACTGACATTTTTGACAATTGAATGCATCCTTGCCCTAATAAAAATATGAATTTCTTAAAAACAAAATAATAATAAATCTTACTGACCCTAAACCTTTAAACGTTAGTGTAAATACTTTTTGAGGCCACTATAAATTTGTTTAAATCTTCAATATTTTAATAAATCATCAATGTAAGTTATTATAAAGTGTTTCCAGCAGTCAGTTTTTCCTGGATTTGATGTAAAAATACATTTCGTCAGCTCTTCTGTATGCAGCTGACAGCTTTGCCATATGTGTATACAGTACTGAGGAATAAATTAAAGGCAGGCACCTCAAATAGCAAATGAGCAGCTGTTTATCAGAGATTAACAGCAGGTGCTGAGCTTCATCTACAGCTGAGCTCACAGTAGCTGCATGATTCAATTACACTGCTGCTTTTATAAATGTAAACATAGGTATAGTGTAAATTCCTAAAGAAAGAATGGGGGAAAGGTTCTGAAGAAGAAAACGTATACTCTCCTGTGTTTGGTGTCAGATTGATTTATTGTAATTTTTTTCTTGATGTGTGATCTGCACACCTCCTGTGTTTTGGGTTGTTTTTTAAATTAATGCTTAAAGCCCAGCAGGGGTTTTCAAAGCTGTGTGTGCCAAGCCTACAGTCTGTTCCTGTTTCAAACGCTCCCTCAGCGCTCATCCTCACAGCATGACTCTTTCCACCCTGTCTCGATTTAAGACTCGCAAGATCAGATCTGACACAAACAAATGGCCACATTACACAAGGGCCCGAGCTCTCGCTATAGACAAACCACAGCCCTCTGACTGCGAGCCCATTCAACAGGACAAGAAGAACTCTTCAGGAAAGATTGTTTCAAATAAAAGAGCTTTAGATTGTCAAGGTTTAGAATTATATGCATGAGTTCGTTTCATGTTAAATCCATTTTTGCAGTCTGGAGACAGCCTTATGTATTGTATGGAGTTCACATTATCTTCCCATACTTGTATACTGTTACAGTTCCTGTACAAAACACATTTTTAAAGAATTGTTGTACAGCTATTGAGATAAAAATAGAGTTGAACAAGGATAAAAAATAAATAGGAATATATATTTTTGGAACTTTAGGTTTGGAGCAACTGCTGACTTCTTCTTGTTGAAAATAAGCGTCCTTAATTTTGTGAGCATGTCTGTAGACCACAGTGTCAGCCAATGCATGCTCTCGGAGATCTTGTGATTCAGACTGGCATTCCTGCCAGCTTCACTGCCAAAAGCGCGCACACACTCTTGTGAAGTGCTTCATGGCAACTGTGATCTGAAAAGGCCATGTTGTATCTTTCGCCCTTATAATGACACAATTGTTATTTCATTTCCTCATGTTTGTGTTATCTGTAGTCTGTCCAGATTTAAAATCTACATACATATGCTGTATGTACCACATCCATTATATAATATTTTACATTCTTTTTGTTTTGTTTTTATTTGTAAGATTTATGACAGAGTTATACTCTAAATATGCAGTATTCATAATAAAAGTGCTTGTAATTCGTAATATTTGTGAACATTAGTTAACTGCATAAGTTCACATGAACTGACAATGAAATATATATTTTATGTATTAATCTATTGATTATCCTTAATATCAATTTTAACATTTACAAATACATTATTAAAATCAAAAGTTGTATCTGTTAATATTATTTATTAGAACATGAACTAACAATGAATATAAGTTAATAATATGGACAAATGTTTAAAATGATACACAATTACACGAGATGTAACTAAAATCAGTGGCCTAGAAAAAGCAGTTTTATTTTATGCAAAAGTAGGTCTTTTATGGTGGCAGCCACATTAAGGTCACGTGACCAGCTGAATAATAAATTGATATTTTGTTTTAAAATTTTTTTTGATATCATGTACCGTTCAAGAACATGAATAAAATCTAGTAAAACACATAGATTGTGTCTTTTAAATTAATGATTGTGTCTATTGTGCATATAATTCTGGACTTGACAAGAATGGGTTTAAGAAACCAGTCCAGGAATTGATTTAACCTGTTTTAGTCTCACACCATCTAACATACTGTAAACGCATGTTTTCCCTCAGGTCCTGTTTATCGGTGACTCCACCAATCGAGGGATGATGTTCTACCTGATGGAGAGGGTTAACACTACTCTGGAGGACTGGGACAAGGCCCACGACACCATCGTCTACCACAACCTGAATCAGGGCAGAACCATTGCCAGCTACTCCTACTACCCACAATTCTGGCTGCCGAAGGCCCAGAGACCCACTTTCCAAAGAGCTCTGCAGCAGCTTCTAGAAAGGTCTGTGTATGTGCATGTTGGATGATGTTTGTCTCCATGTGGCTGTTGATTACACCCATTAAGCTGTGAATGTGCGGGTTTGGTGTCGGTCTAAAGTGGCAAAGGCCTTGTTAACACACTAAATGACTCTGGCAGTGTGTTTGATGGTGGGATGTGGGCTGCGTGTGGTTGGGAGGCCGTGTGTCAGATCAGAGTATGTCAGCAGGGATGGTAACCACTGCTGGCTCAGCGCGCCGTTGATCTCACACAGCTACTGATGTGGGCAGAGGGGTAGGATATGCTGCACAGATGTGATCGTGTGTGTGTGTCTGAGTGTGTTGTAGTGTACATCTGTTGAGGACATGTGTTTGGGGAGCTGCTTGAATGATCTGACGCATTTTGTTTTCGCTAAATTAAATTAAAAAGCTGAGTCGAGGCCGAGCTTTAAGTGTTGAAATATGTATATGCACTAAATTAAAAATTTAATTGAATTGTATTTAGCAGATGCTTTTATCCAGTGCATTCAGTGTGTTCACGGGGAATTGAACCCCCAACCTTTCGCTTGTTAACGCAATGCTCTACCACTTAAAAATGGCATTACCATTTAAAAGTTTGGAGTTAGTAAAATCTATTTTTTTATTGTTATTAAAAAAAGTATAACATTTATTAAGAAGTGATGCATTAAATTGTTCAAAAATACCAGTAAAGACTTGTATAATCTTTCTGTTTCAAATAAATGTTGATCTTTTGAACTTCACTAATCAAACAATCATTTAAAACTTCACAAAAAAATAAAAAAAATAGCAGAACAACTGTTTTTCAAGATTGATAATAATAACAAATATTTCTTGATGCTGACAAATGCTGAAAATTCATTTTGCCATCACAGGAATTAATTATATTTTAAAATATTTTTTTAAATGGAAATCAGATATTTTACATCGCAATAATATGTCTTAGTATTACTTTGTCTTTAATACTTAAGCCTTGGTGAACATAAGAGGCTTCTTTCCAAAACATTACAAAATCCCATACTTATCAAATTAATAAGCAGAGTTTTGTTTGGTTAAAAAAATTTGTACAGTAATTTTTGGTACATATTTCCACTTTTTTACTTGAAATAATTGGACAGTTTATGCTATGGATTGTTGATTATGTCTTAAGTATGTGCTGTTGATCTTTAACCTCTTCTCTTCACTTCCACTGGGACAGGTCACGACCCCTGGAGAACTCGCCTCAGACGGTGCTGGTCACTGGAGGGGTGCAGTGGCTGAACCTGAACCATTTGAGGACCATTAAGCAGGTTTTAGGGAGGTAAACATGTTCCCAAATGCAACACAAAGCCAGCCTGTTCATTATTAGCTTGACTCAACCACAATTTAATGAGCAATGTTCTAATGGCAAAGGCTTTTCTTCCTTTTTAAAGTTGCTGGTTTTGTTTTATGTAGTTTAAGAATCTTTCTAAGTGGCTTTGTATGTTTAACATAATTTCTTTAACTTATCTTCAAGAGAGGGTCTTGAGAAAATTAGGGTGGTGGTGAAGTCTTTAGGAATGGGTTTCCATCTGCCTGTGGATGGTATTCGCTCCCTTCCACTGGTAAGAAACAAAATCTGTGGGTTTGGTCTGTTTACCAGCTATTCTTCATTTTCACTTTATCATTTATTTATTGACATCTATAAACTTTGTCAGCCTTTTTGTCTTCTTACATTGGTTCTAGAATGGAGTGCAAGAAGTGTATAATGTGAACAAGAATATTCTGGAAAGTGCCAAGCATCTTGGATATGAGGTCATTGACACTCTCAGTATCACTATGGGTCGTTATAGGGAGTTCCTGCAAGGACGATGTGCCTGCCATTTCCATGAGGTACAGAGCAAAAACATACTTGATTCTCATTGATACTGTACAAAATTAACACAATTATTCACTTATGTACTTTTGCTATTTATATTTTTTTAGATCCACATGTCCATTTTTGTGACTGAATCAGTTCTACTGTTCATATATTTGGAAAAAAAAAATCCTGCTAGAAACACTTTTCCAGCCTTCCAGCCCCATAAATCTTTTAAAAGAGAAGCCATTCCTTTTTTATCTCACCCTTAAAGTGCCTGGCAGATCAGTGAATGAGTAATTAGCAATTAGGCGGGTTTTTATTAGCCAATAAAAGGCAGGTTGGGAACAGATGTATTAGCTTGCTAAGTGTGTGAAGTGGTGGTAAAAATGCCAAACCAGCTCACATATGGGACTGATATCACTGTAGATCTGGAAAAAGGCCAGCAGATTTAGACCCTGTGATACATAACATCCTGGTCTTTTGCTAAGAGAAGAAGTTGCATGTTTTTTTTTTTATGTGTATATATATACTCTTTATACTTTTCAATGTAATTTTGTTGTCTAATGTTCAGAAGAAACAAGCTCTTAACGTTATGTCTTTTGTAGAGCAGGGAGCTAATAAGAATTGGCAATTTAAGAGGATATAAAACCGAAATGTGATAAGAGTTAGATTCCTAATTTAAAAAATGTGTCCCATGTCAGAGAACAGAGCCACACACAGACAAGCAATGTTATTTGCTTTGCTTGATTGAAATCTCATAGTCCCTGTGCAAAATAGAATTGAGTAGCTTCAAAAGAAATCAGATGTGACCACTAAATATGTCTGTTGTTTGCAGGTCTATAAGCTTCCCTTTCCCACAGCTTCTTCCCAAAGTAAGCTAAAGATCTTAAGTGTTGGTGGAGAAAGCAGGAATCCGGCCAGTGAACAGACGGGGCCTCAAGAGCACGAGGAACCGCCGTCTCAACCTGACGTGTCCTACCACGTAAAGGGACCAGTGAACGCGGTGTATTCTGAGATCCTTCTCAGCAGGATATGTGTGAATCACGCCGTCAAAGGGACCATTCACTAACAGTGACAAAAAGACAATTAGCGGCGGGTGACCCTTACCTGTTCGTGTTTTTCAGGTGTGTGTGTGTGTGTGTCTGTGAATATGTATATGTGTTGAGAAATCAATTTAAAAGGGCTAAACTATGCACACCGAATGGTCTGGATCTATGAATCTTTGAACCATATGCTGGGTCAAAGTGGTAAATTGGAGGACGAGTTAGGTAGGTGTCTGTTTGCACATATGTGTTTTTGTATACAGCGATCCAGATGGAATAAGGGGTGTGAGGGGGGACCTCCTGAAGACCTGCCAAAATGACTTTGGCAGCTGTGGCTTAAGGGCAGGAATTGGCTACGGTGCGACACTGTAGAGAAATAACAGACGGTCACACGGTCCCTACAAACAGCCTTGCGAAAGCATTCCTACAACGCTTTTCCACAATGCTGCTACTGCTGAACCACGGGCTGAAAACGTTCCCAGTATGTTTCGTGGCTGCTGCGGAGTGCCTTTGATCTCACCTTGCCTCACATTGTATAGTTTGTGGAAGTTTGGGCGAAGTTTTGAAGTCTAGCTTTACACCGCCTTTCCTTCACATGCCAGGTTCACAAGTATTTATGAAGTATTTTCTATGCCAAAGGTCTTATGAAGTATATTGTATGTTATAGTATTATGGTCTTATGTTTCTCATACATTTATTTTTCTACCAGTGTTTTCCAGCGTCTTTAATAAATAATCAGTGTAAAATGTTAGAAAAGATGTTTACAAAAAAGAAGATATTTATACTGTTTTGATGGTAAACATTTTTATATTGTTGCTGGGTTTACTCTAAATTGCTGGAATGCATGATGTTACATTTGTCCATAATTTATGTTTAACAGGAAGTGGCTTGTGGAGAGAGAAAATTAGTGGGATTTATTTGCAATATCCCATAAAATATATCTTCCCACCAGTTGTTAAGCTGAGCTCAGAATGGTCACGAACGCAGTTTCCACTTGAACTGCAACAAATTCACATGAAACTATGAGTTGACCTGTAAATATTCTGCAGTGCGTGAATAACTCTATTTTTGATATGTCCGAATTTTAGAGTCAGTGATTTGGATGTTTATGAAGAGCTATGCTGTGTCGCCTGTGCATGAAATTATTCCAACAATCACATTGAATATCACTTGTCATGAACAATTAAAAATTTATATTTTCATAATTTAAAACTCAGTGCTTGATGTAGTTATCAAATGTTTTTGTCTTAGATTTAGTTTGATTCTACCATGTGTCAAATTCTATTGACATGCTGTGTTCACGCAAACAGATTTAAGTTTATATATATATATATATATATATATATATATATATATATATATATATATATATATATATATATATATATATATATATATAATTTATAACATTGCATTTTAAGTTTATACATTTGGGATTTTTAACATTTTTCATTATTTCTAGTTTATAAGCAAAATCGAGGTCCCTTTTAGATCGAAATGAAACCAAATAGTTGCTCACGTGCTCTTCATAACGAGCTTTTTCATGCGGTACGTTGATGAGGAGCGAGTTGGTATCACTTTATTAATGCTTATAAAACGTTTACATATCACAAAACATAGTTTTTACTGTACAGTTAACTCTGTCGTTCGCAACAGTTTGTAGTATGTCACACTAACACAATCTTCAGCAGACTGCGCCCGAATTTTACCGTAAAATTTAATATACAACGCCTAACGTTACTTAATATGTCGGACGTTTAAAAGTATTACATTTTTTACAGTTATCTTATAAAATTCGACGTCTCTGAATGTTATTCTTTAGTGTGAACACCGTGTGAGCTAAAGTGGCCTAGGCTAGAATAAATTAAACAATTTTTTTTTTTTTTTTTTTGCTTTAAAATGTTTTATGTTCTCTAAGCGTCTTTCTCTATTGTCCTGAATTTTATTTTAATCTTGGTTTCAAAATATTCGTTAAACGCTAAGTTAAAACTGCTCCGTTAGATACTCAAGTCCTTTTTATCCTTAACAGTCATTTCAGCAGCTCACTAGAGATTTTGTGAGGTTGAAAGAACCCTGATTCTTTCTGCTCATCAGTCGCGCTCGCTTTGTGCTCTCTCACCGGCCTCCAAGCCAAGATCTGCTTGTCCAATCAGTGCTGAGAACGGTCCATCTTATGAATATTAATGACAGGTTCGACCAATCACTATGTGGGAGTGCTTCACAGGAGAGCCTTTAGTTGCGCGTTTTCCAACAGCAGCATATAACTGTTCGTGTCTATTTGAGTTTGTACTGATGGGGAAGGTGACTTGTTGGAGGTTGGACGCCTTTGTTCGTACCTGCGACTTAATGGATACATAAAAGGGACATTTGTGGATTACATAAGCTAGATATTAGATGCAGTGGACCGGTATGAATCGTCTTTGTACAAACATACAGTTCGGGACTTGTTAAATGAATTGGACATGGATAAAACCGGTTATGGCATACATGCAGCTTACCATTTATTCTTTCTGTGGCTCACAGTTTGCCCTCTTTGCTCTCAGGGAAGTTGGATGTAAGTATTATAAGTGCTATGTTGTTTTACTGTCAATTAATGTTTGAATAAAAATGTTTGAAAATTGTCTCCTTTTCCTCGGGCCTGGTTATGGCATTTCAATCCAGGCCGACAGGAGAGGAGAACCTCTTCTGATATTTGTGTCACACTACTCCGCATCACAGGTGGTTGGGCATCACATCTGTTGGAGTGCCCGAGAAGTTGGGTTGCGCGCATTTGCCCCTGTCGCACAAGCAGAAGGAGCTGTGCGCGCGCAAACCGCACCTTTTGCCGAGCATTAAGGAGGGCGCGCGCCTGGGCATCAGCGAGTGCCAAACGCAGTTCAAACACGAACGCTGGAACTGCTCGACCCGACGAGACCCGAACGTGTTCGGCTACGAGCTCACCAGTGGTACGCATGTAATGTATCATACTGAAACAAGCTTAATTTGAATGTGCTTTAACTCAATAATCCTGATTTTTGATTAATTTTCTTAATGAAAGTTAGTAGTAAAGTTTGACCAACGCGATCAAATAATCACGAGACACAAAATATTAAGATGGTACTAATACTGTCAAATAGTTTTTATTGAAAAAATAAAATCAATTCATGTAATTTTAAGTGTCATTTAGCGAATTTTGATATTATGACCAAAAGAATGATATTATGACCAAAGAAAACCAAAGAAAATAAAAAGGTTAAATTATTTATTTGGTGTGCATTAGTATCATAGGATTTTCACCTTAGTAATTATGGTAATATGTCTAAAGGCAGAAAAGAATTATTTTAAATATGCATGTGGTTATTGGACACATCAACAAAAATAATCGGTATTTTTACTTGTCATGAAAAAAATTTGTATGTATTCTGTAATATATACTGAAAGATCATCACTTTGTAATTGTTTTTTAAGAATCTAAATGTTTTTCTTAATTGACTGTGAATCCTATTTTTGACCCCTTAATGACCCTTTTGATTTGAAATGTTTCTGAAAAAGATGATTTGAATTTGGAAACTGCTGTGACATCTGTTTTGGGTTAACCATCTCTATGCTAAATTTGCTATGGTCTTTATCTGGCTCTGAATGTAATGCATGCAGGATTAGAGTGATTGCAAAACAAAGAGAAAAACTGAAATGGTAGAACTTGTTGTTGGATTTTTGTGAATCCATTCCTAAAATTTGCCAAAAGTTTCTCTTCCAGAGCAGTTCAATTCCAAAATCAAGTTAATGCAAGGGGTACAATAATTTGATATAGGTCTGATTTCATGCATCCACAACCAGGGTTTAAAGTAATTTTATAGGCATCTCAATATTGGGTCTATGCACAAAAAAAAATTCACCATTTAGATTTACTTTCAGAAATTAAACTGAATTGTTTATTCTTCTATTCTATTCTATTCCTGTTATTTAGGCTTCTTGCTTTAAATGTTTAGGTCACCTCTCTTGAAAGTAACAGCAAAGAGAAAAAAGGAAAAAAAAATAATAGGCAGATATTTTTGAGAAATCAAAGTCAAATCAAAGTTAAAACATTATCAACTAAATTTAATCAAAATGAGTCTTATAATTTAAATGTAATTTTATATAAGCTATTACAGTTCGCTTTATAGAAACTACATGCATTAATTGATCATCACTAGATGCCCATTTAAAACTTAATCTGCATAAAGTGATTATTTTTTTTTATTAGGATCTGCAATTAAATGTATATATTTATTGTAAATAATATTTAATCAGAAACTCTAAAAAGCACAGAACGATTTACTTAATGTATTAAACGGTCACTTAAAAAGTGTTAAAAGGATGTTAAGAATTTTTGCTTCATCTGTTCTCACAATAAAAAATAAATTTTATAGTTTGATATCAGTGTTTCTCTGTATGAATGTTGATAACATTCCCAGACTCTGATACTGCTGCCCTGAGACCCTTATCACAAATGTCCTTCTGTGAATCTTATATTCTCTTAATTTTTGGTTGTTTCAATATTTCTAAGTACTAAACTTGCAACGGCTAATTGCTTAAATTTTTGTTTTTTAAGGGACGAAAGAGACAGCGTTTATCTACGCAGTCATGGCTGCCGGCCTGGTTCATGCAGTCACTCGCTCTTGCAGTGCAGGAAATATGACCGAGTGTTCGTGTGACATGAGCCTGTTGGGCAGCGGTTCGCCCACGGAGGGGTGGCACTGGGGTGGGTGCTCCGATGACATTGGCTTTGGGACTTCCTTCAGCCGTCGCTTTGTTGAAAATTCAGTAAAAAACACATCAGCCCGTGTTGAGGACACCCTGTTCACTATGAACCAACATAACAGCGAGGCTGGAAGACAGGTGGGTGACAAACAACTCAAATCTTTAAAGTACTAGTTAGTGACTGCTCACTTTTTCAACAGCCTCTGCATTTTTTCCCTTCATTTTGCCAACAGGGATTTATTATGAAAGCATAAACTACAATCCCATGTAGTATTGCAAATGATGCAATCTGATCTTTTTTTAAATCTCTTTAAGAATTATGAGTAGTTAAATGTGATTTTTTAAAAAGTTGAAATCACACTGACATGTCATTTCTTTAAATGGCTAATATTTTTTGCCTTTCCATTCATGTCTTGAGTGATATGTGAAGCTAAAGCATCAGTTTGCATATGATTGTGCTTGTCTGCTTAAAAAATACAGCAAAAGAGCTAGAAATAACTCTTAATTCAGTGTTTCCCTGTATAGACACCAATTCACTCTAACAGAAGAAAATATGAAAAGTGTGATGGGCATGAAAATGTCTGTCCATTACTGCAACATTCATAACACATTCAAGTTCTTGTGATTTTACAGCCTCCTTTATAAACCGTCTAATCTCCCGTTTCCTCAGTCACTATAAGGTTTTAAGCAAGTCTACTAACTTGCATAACTTTATTACTAATATGCAATTACTATTTAAAATATGACAGTTTTCTCCAGCAAATTAATCTTTGACTCGTTCTGGTTGACAAGAAAAACCATTTCAAAGCATCAAAATAAGAACAGAGATAGTTACGGGCTGTTTCAGCTCTGGCAATTTGTCGATCAAATGAGTTACATCTCCCCACATGTTCTTGATTCATGAGAAGCTAATGATTTGAACCGAATTCCACAGCTTTGACTGAAGAACACTTGTAAGTGTTTGGAGACCCTAACCCTAAAGTGGTTGGAAACCACAGAGGAGCGTTTAAGCGAGACAAAATTTTCCTCAAGTCAGCGAAGGGCCCCCATAATCCTTCACCCAAACAAATGATCCTATTTCATGAAAGTCGTCAGCTAATAAAATACTCTGCTTTCATGGTGCAGAATATGAAGGGATGGGAGAATATAAAAGCTTTATCCAAAATTATATAGTCCCTGGAAATGTGGTTTATTGTGAACCTAGGTTAACTCTCGACGACGTTTTTGCCTGAAATCAAGGAAGTCTGTCCAAATTGCAAAAATGTTGGAATGCTCAAATCACAGTTCACATGTCTGCATACATTTTCTAGAATAACAAGATGCTTTCCCAGCTTCTATCTGTTATGGATCAGAAATATAATGATCTCCGTATCCTCTTCCTCTACAGGCAGTGGCCAAAACCATGTTGACAGACTGCCGCTGTCACGGTGTGTCGGGTTCGTGTGCGGTAAAAACTTGTTGGCGCACAATGGCTGCATTCGCGCGTGTGGGCGCCTACCTGAAGGAGCGCTACGAAAACAGCGTTCAGGTGGTGGACCGATCTAAGCGTAAAGTGCGTCGTAAGGACAAAGACCATCGCCACATGCCTATTGGCAAAGAAGAGTTAATCTTCTTCAACAAATCGCCCAGTTACTGTTTGGAGGACCGGCGCTTGGGCGTGATGGGCACCAGGGGCCGCAGGTGTAACAGAACTTCAGCCGGGCCTGACGGCTGTAACCTGTTGTGCTGTGGGCGGGGCTACAACACACACGTGGTACGACATGTAGAGCGCTGTGAGTGTAAGTTCGTCTGGTGCTGTTACGTTCGCTGTCGCCGCTGTGAGACGATGAACGACATGCACACTTGCAAGTAGAGCAACTACTTGGGGAGTCGTCTTGTGAGTGGAAGTGGACCTTCCTTGCACTTTCAACCCAGGTGGGCCTATACAAACGAGCCTGTTGACAAAATATCCACGGCAACCGGCAATCCAAAACCAGGGGGAAATTGTATAATCCATTTTAAGTCCATATGCATAACTCTTACCATGAGCTTCAAGTGGAAATCAAGCCATTTTGTATATAATGACTGTGGAATATAACTGGAGCATAAAGGGAACTACGTAAAATACTGGGAACAGCAAAAAAAAAAAAGTGTAAATAGATGCTTTTGTTTGGGTTTGAATTGAAGGGTCATACGGTTAATGATGAATTATAGTGGGAATTATATAGATAATTTAAAAGATATTTTTGATACAATGTTTTATAGGTTGCAAAAGAGAATCCCTTAAAAAAAGACAGAACGAATTCCCTAAGGATGTATTCTGCAATTGTAGCTTTCTATTTCATGATTTAAATGTACATATTAAATTATGAACAAAGGACTTATGCAATTTAACCTCATTTGAATTGATCTTAAATAAAGTTTTTTAGAGACCCTGTACATTCTTTCTGCTTGTGACTGGTGAAGTTTCTTCATTTGTTCCTTCCCTCCTAAACACATAATCACGTATTATCCAAAAGTGTAGATAATGGATGTGTTCTGCAGTAGCAGCTTTAATGATTTACAATCTAAGTATTTCAAATGAAGAATCATGGTTATTGTCTTTTTTGTGACTGATGTTTGTCTCATTCCGTTCCTCTCAAATCTCTGAAAGAGTAGTGCTTTGCTAGAAGCAACAGAGTTGTGCCAAATACCATGGCTGCATTCTCTTAAACAGCCCTTAAATGCTAATTCAAGTGGCTCTTTTATGTAGCCACATTCCAGCCAACAGGACAGTGACGGTTTATGGCAGAACATATCAGAGTGACAGAAGGAGAAATTCCTGTCAGTTCTTACACATGCTGGGAACTCTATTAAAGTTGTTGGAAAGTCTCACTCACGTTGCGTTCCGTGATTTCACTCTGAATGTCTGCTTGTTCATTCTCATGTGGTTGTATTTACCGCTGAGTGCAGTTGCATCAAGCTTTTTTTCAGTCCATGAACAAAAATAAAATAATTCGGATTATTCTCCAGACCGACTCTCAAGCCAGTTTTATTCAATAAATGATTCCCTTTTGGAAATATTGCCATTTTCTCACTCTTTAGTTCCTCCAGAAGACATTCATGCTATTAGTTAATGAGACATTTTGACCTAAAATTTCACCTTAGAAGAGATTTGATAATAGAACCTTCTCATCTTTTATCGTATAGCTTTTACTTGTCTTCTTTTAAAATTGCTTATCCCACTGTTCTATTGTTTATTTTTGTTTTTCTTTTGTCTTTGTCAAGCCCTAATTTACCAAGACAAATTCCTTGTACATGTATACATACAGTACTTGGAAATAAACGTGATTTTGACCATTTTGGTCAATTCTGCACCTTGTGGGCAGTAAGACTTGCATTAATCACTGCAACCCTCCAGGAAGATTTTTAAGAGCAGCGCTCAGCTCTTCAGCCCTGGAAACCTGGTGCCAACCCATCCAGGGCAGATATGCAGGCAAAAGGAGTCCACGTGGACACATCTGTTTTCTCAGACGTAGCCAACAGCTCAGGTGGCTGCCAGCCTCTTGGTTTCCTCAGTGCCTTCTTTCAACCCTCTGTTTCTCTGTAGTATGTGTTTAATGGTTAAATCACATGTGAAATTAGATGATTTGTCAAATCTGCTGTACTGCAATATTACCTTTTCAGGTTTTGTTCCATCATTGCTAATGAGCTGTAACATTTTATTATTCTTTTTTAATGTTCTGGAAGTGTAGTTTGGTGAGGAAAAAGTTTTTTTTTTTTTTTTTTTTTTTTTGATCAGTTTTTCTGAGTGTGCGTGATTGAGTCGAGACTTTTAATGCATCACAGTGGGTGGTGCGACCGCATGCACACAAGCACAATGTGTTTTGGATGTTCATTTGATCCACGCTGGCCTTTGGAGACTAGGGTCATCGCCCATCCCGATCATCATTCATCTTTTGTCTCAGTATGAATGATCAGTTATGTTCATCCAAACACAGTATTAGATTTGAAGCCAAGAATCACGTTTTTTTTTCAATGGCTCATCCCTGCATGCTCTATGAGTGGTGCCATGCTCTGTACGCCTTCCCAGAAGTCTGTAGGGGCTCGTGGCTCTGTCTGGTTGTGTTGGTTAAGGCGTAAGATGGTTTGGATTGGCAGCACTGTTTTCCTGCCAATAACTGTTGCTTAAATGTCAAAGATTCCCACAACTGCTGAAGAGCCAATGTTAAGATTCAACACACGTCTTAGTGCTCGTTCTGCCTTAATTCATTCTGTATGTTTTCTTTGGTTCTTTCTTACGATCTCTCACCATATTGCTATGAAATATTTTTTTAAACAATTCGTCCTACAGTTGAGATTCGTTCTGATCCTATATAAACTGGACTGACTTTTCTTGTCATACATATGGGGGAATATGAACAGAATGATTCCATCCGTCAGTGACATGATGGGATCTGCCTCCCTCTGGTGGAGTCACAGAGTCTTGCCAGAGAAGACCACATAAATCAAGTAAACCCAAAAAGAGTTTTACGTAGGATAATTTTAATCTTATAAAACCTAATGTATTAAGACCTCTTAATTAAACCTGTTGCACACAATTCCTTCTGCCTCTTGATTGATAGTGTATACTTTTAGTAAGTAAAATTCAGCTTAGTAGCTGTATTCCTATATTGTGCTCCATTTCTTTTTAGGTTAGTGTACAATTTGCCTTGAAGTTCAAATATGTGTTATTGTTTATATATATATATGTGTGTGTGTGTGTGTGTGTGTGTGTGTTAATTTTAACACATAACACATCAGCGATTGATTGTGCATCGATCATTTAAAGTATGTGTATATAACGCAAAAATTGTTGCACAACCAACACAAAGCAAATGTGGAAATAACAACAACAACAACAACAAAAAAATGGAAATCAGAACATCCCTGTGTTTGGTCAACTGGAATTTGGTCAAGGTCAGTTTAAGAATTGCAAAGCAGACGAGTGTGAAATATGCATATGTACATGAAAAGTGTCCTAAGAAATCTCTTTCAAAACTCCAAGCCATGTATAAATGTCAATTACAGGAATCTTCTGGTGAGTAGACCCACATACGTTAGTATATTGTAAAGTACATTGTGTTCTTGTGGTTGGCGTGTAAATTATAGTTTAAATGGGATAAATACGTGTTTGATTTTTTACAGCTGGTTGGGATTCCGTTCAGAGCAGATTTCAGAGAACCATTTCAAATAGGTTTTGGCATGTAAAAACGCCAGTTGAGCAGTGGTCATGAAGTTTTTCATTTGTTTTCCTAAGCAGTTGGGGAAAAACAACAGTGTTTATGCACTCTCATGATTATAAAACATACTAACCACCTCATAGGCACATATATATTACACACACACACACACACACACACATGTGGTCTACAAGGAATTCCTTAGTATGAAAGTTCTGGAACTATGAAAGGAAAGTCATGATGCAGCAAGACATACAGGAAGTGTGTGTGTGACAGGGTATCTTCACCTGACCACTTGGCTTATTTATGAGTGAGGACATCCTGTGATTCTTCTGCCTTGAGCTCTGTTTATTCAGAACACATACACACACCAGCTTCATCACTCCTGGAAACTGACCAGCTTCTTCCCAGCTTTCTAGCTGCATTGCACCGGCACTATTCAGCAAAATATTTGTTGATTGGTCTTCATAATCGTAAACGTGTTGCATCAATGGCAAAGAAATCAGGATTTTTCTTCACATCTCTCCTTGATGGCACCGATATCTATTTAAGCTTGTTTATGCCACGAAAAAACATAACAGGTTATTGTGACTTTATCTCACAATTCTATTTTTTTTATCACAAAATTTATGTATCACAATTCTGACTTTTTGTAGAAAAAAAAATCTGAATTGCAAGATATAATCAGAATGTAATCTCTCAATTCTGAGAAGAACAATTCAAATGGTGAGTTATAAATTCACAATCATGAACAAAAGTTAAAATTTTGATACATAAACTCATAATTGGGAGAAAAAACTCACAATTATCTTTCTTATTTTTTCATTTTTTGGATTTTTATTCCATAGTGCAAACACGCTTCCATAATGATCTCATTGCCACGCTGAAAAAATAATTTTTCATTAGTCATTAATCAGCATTTTTTTCTGGTTTTCCAGTAAAAATATGTCAGCATCTTTCAAATGAGAAAAAAGGAGTTGCAAAATCAAACTAAAATTTCTCTATTGGCATTTTTTTTTTCATTCTTCTTCTTTTTTTCTGGCTTTTAAACTAAATTCATCTGGACTGTGTTAGAACATCATTCTTAAAACAAGAAAAAAATTATTTTAAAAATAAACCATTTAACCATTAAAGGTAAACTTAAATATTACTTGTGCTAAAAAATAAAAATATAAATGTTTTATTTATTTTACAGTGCTATTGGGTCTCAACACAACACCAAGCATAATTATTTTCTCTATTTAATGGGTTTCTCTGGTATGTTTATGAAAAAGTGATAACTGCATATGTAATTTGAAAGGGACTTATGCATTTTCCTGAAATTTCAGGGGAAGGTGTCAACTCTCATGATGTTGCGGTACAGGAAGAAGAGAGGGAGGAACTGTTGAAAAGCCTGAAGGCAAACCTGTGTGGCCACAGTCTGGTGAAGGACCTCAGAGAGCCAGAAAGAGTGCGAGAGAGAAACTGAAAGTAGAATTACCATGAAGCTCATCTTAAACTCAATCTGTGGAGGTCTGATCCTACTGCTGGGGACTGAGATACTCTGTACAGCTGGTGCACCATCACAGGTGAGACTCACAGAAACACTCATGCAACATGACAAGTAATGTGGGTGTTTATAAGTGACATTATATTGATTTTAACAGTTATACTGCAAGATAAAACATGATTTAACATGTTAGTAGAGTAGAATTAATAGAGAAAGCAGTTTGATTTAGTTTTCTTGCACTGACACATAAGCTTTCCAAGTGTAATCAGTTGAACTCAGTCTCAAATTAAAACTTGCTCTACTTTTGTTTCCTCTTTACATACTTTGTCAGCCTAAAACAAAAACATGCGGTTCTCTTTGATATTAATGTCCATATCCATTCCCAGGGATATTTTCTCTGTATTTTGCTCGAGAATGTTTACATTTCTGCGGTTGCAGTTGAAAAATGTGGAAAATGTAGCACTTTAAGAGACATTATGCACGCAATTCTTTAGTATCGTCTGACATGCACAGGGGAATGCCGCATAAAATAATCCTGAGAGTGTTATTGTTCAGCAATGAAGGTCATGAACGAATCAGGTAAATCTCCTTGGAAAATCAGTCAATATGTAATGTGTGTTTGTATTTGGCCAGAACCGATGTGATCAGAACATCCAGGTGGTGACTAAATCAAGGTGTCATTCCTGCTCTTTGACACCTTTAGTTAAATGTCCCGATGGCTACATCAAGAGGCAGCCTGAGAAAAGTGCAAAGGACTGCAGGTAAATGTGTGTTTGTAAGGTTTTGCTATTATAGGGACCACATGGACAATAACAATTTGTTTTAAAAGCTTTTTGAATTATTCAGAATGAAATACCATACTATTATATCTCACAAAACAGGTTAACAGGTCATTAACAGCTTTTGTGACAAGATGAGGAATTTTCTTTGTGCATAAGCAAAATACAGAGACAGTCGGTATACAATAATCTCTCAATGTGTGTTTAGGTATCACATCACATTAGCTTTGTCTGTCTCGGGCTGTTCCTTCGAGTGTTTCAAAGACACGGTGGAGCCCAAGTGCTGTCCAGGTTACTGGGGCAATGACTGCATTGGTGAGTTTTCTGGTCATTGAAGAAGAATTCTGTGGTTGTTTGTGTATAATTCTGTTTAAATCCTGTTCCATAGAAGACCTATGCCATCAGTGATCTCTTAAACCAGATGCAAGTGGCCTAACAGCGATTGTTGTGTTCTTATCAGATTTGTTCACATTCTAAATGGAATTTGGTATTTCCGCCATTCTGTGAGGGAAGATGCACTGAGGGAATATTTTGAACGGAAGAGTCGGACAGGAACTATCCTGATGCGACCACTAACAAGACTGAAACACAAACAAGGGGAAGCATGGTTCCTCCTGGGAAAAGAAGTTTAAAAACACAGCTATTAATATCATTCTAAAAGATCCTAAAGGAATGGAAATAGAATTTCTGTCATAATTCATAGTTTTTATGACGATTATTCATAATTTTTCAAAATATAACTACCAACAAAAGTATATACCCTCTAAAAATAAAATTTTATCTGGATAAGCTGAACTTCCGGAAGAAATAAACTAGGATGTAGGAATTCTAGTTTATCCAGCAGGATCTTATGTGATTCTTATTGGAATTCTAATTTGATTCCGATAAGCTTTCAAATCATGATAGTAATTCCATTCGCATTCTTTTTTTGACTACGGATGTAAATCCTGCATGCATGATAGTGACCTTCCACAGCTGTCAATATTTGGGAGGCGCACTTTATCCTTTCTGTTTCCATTTTTACGATTTTATGTGATTATGAGACCACGAATGTGTTGTTTTTCACAGTTGTTTTTCCTGTGGGAGCTGTATGTCCAATATAGAGCTGACATATTATCGTATGTCTTGTCACACACTATGAGAGGAAGTTTTAAACTGCTGTGGAACAAGGGATTTGTGTACTTCCTTCCCTCTGAGAGGGATATGACAGGTCTCTGCCTCTGTGCCACTGGAATTTGCTGACCAACACGCTGTGGAGGTCTCATTTCCAGTATTTCCTCTGTTTGTCAGCACTCAAACAGATCCCACTATGAGTTTGCTGAGTCAAACACTTTATACGTTGCCGTGTATTGTATTGGTTTCTTTGGTCTCTTATCAGCAGAACTTCCTGCATTGTTCCTCAAGAGTTAAATGATTTGAACTTTGTGTCTGAGACGTGTCAGCATTATGGAAGCTTAGTGAAGCATTATGGGAGGAAATTCAGAACTAGATTGTCCAAAATTGTGATTTGTATAGAGCAACATGTAGCATTTTTATTTATTTTTTGGGATTTAAAGACACCGTTTTAAACTTTAAAAGATTAGTATTCTACCCATTTGCACAAAACTTTCCTGCTTAGTAAGTGCAGAAAATGTGAAGAAAGTGCCGAAAGTGAGCCTGCACCTGACTAACGGTCTGCATATTCTGCAAGTGGAGCTTTTATTTGTCGTCACACGTCTGTGGCCGATGTGTGTGTATTTCTGAGTTGCCGGGAAGGATCTGATCTCGATGAAGGGATTTTGTCAGGACTAAATGTCCAGGGCAACAATGGTGGGAAGGAAAGGATGAGTGCGGGTCAGTGCAACAGACGAGAGGCTGTTTGAAGAACAGAGAAACTCTGCTAACTCATATCCTCTGTTGGAGAGACCATACATCCCCAAACCCACTGACCAAAGATCAGTCCTAGAAAACCGTGACCTCAGATCCGTCTTACTCAAACTAAACAGAAAAGTATCTGCCCTCACGTCTCTCTCACCCAATCTTACTGACCTTGCCTTAGCTAAATGTAAAACAAAGTACATTTTGTACGTTGCACATTTACATCAATTAAATCTCATGTTACTTTGAAGGTGCTGGTATATACTGTATAGGCTTGGTATGTAATTGCTTTTAAATCTTTCAATATCCAATACTTAGAGATTTAAAAGCAAATTTTTTGTAAGCTGGCCATTTTTTACTTTTTTTGGAAGAGTGGTGAGCAAAGTCTATAAGTTTAAGTGTGCAAGAAGAAAACCCTCTCCAAAATGAGGGTTAAATTCATGCATTACCTGGGATTCAAACCTATGACCTTGTGTTGCTAGAACCATTCCCTAGTCAAATGTGTGACTGATGTCTCCAAATCTGATTGAAACAAACTATTTGACAAGGTTTATTCCTTTAATTTTGTCAATAGAATGTCCAGGATCAGCAGCGAAGCCCTGTGGCAATAATGGAGTCTGCTCGGATGGTATAACAGGCAATGGGACTTGCTCATGTGCAGTAAGTTTCCTTTACTTCTCTTCTTCTGTCTGAATCAAACATACCATTACTGAGCATACAATGAGACTTTTTGGACTTTTTTTGCAGCCAGGTTTTAAGGGAACAGCTTGTGAGGATTGTAAAGCAAACTTATATGGACCCACGTGCAGTAACGGTTAGAGTGACTTTTTGTTTTCTGCACAGCTTTATTGATTGATTTGTGTTTTGTTAGTGTCGGTACTGTGCTCTAACTGCTGCATGTGCTCTTCAGTGTGTAGTTGCAAGAACGGCATATGTGACAGCGGTGTGAAGGGCACGGGACAGTGCACATGTCTGTCTGGGTATACTGGCATAGACTGCGATCGAGGTAAGACCCTGGAGTATTTCTGTGTGTGTGATACATGTGACATTGAAGCAGCATGAGAGTGAGTGTGTTTTTTTTCTCTTCAGAGCTCCCAGCATGTGCTGCTTTGCGGTGTGGGCCGAATTCTCGTTGTTTTGAGGACATGTCTACGGGGCAGCTTCTGTGCATGTGCAAACCTGGTTATCAAGGTGATGGAACCCAGTGTACATGTGAGTACTGCACTTACACTGCTAATGGTAGGAAGGTTTGTTAAATCTTTAATAAGTTTGGGTAACATTAGCATGGTTATTCTGATGCACCAGTTAGACTACCACCATACCAGCAATTAACACTTTGACCAATCTCAGACCAGCATAGGAATGTATACTGTACTGGTCAAATCTGGACATTTCTGGAGGCTCTTGTTCTGTTTACACTGTTTATGCAGCAATTAACCCCTGCCTGAGAGGCGTGTGCCACGCAAACGCAGTGTGTGCACATACAGGACCGAACCAGCATGTCTGCACATGTACAGAAGGCTACAGTGGAGATGGCCGTGTCTGCATGCCCATCGACCCTTGCCAGACCAACCTGGGCAACTGCAATTCTGGCTCTACACGCTGTGTGTATGATGGTCCTGGAAAGGTGTGTTTGTAAACACTTTAAAACACTTTGCACCTTTCTGAGCAACATGAATGCACCGATTGCTTTGATCACGGTTTGACATCTTCTGAATTTTACACAGTCTCACTGTGAGTGTTTGGAGGGATTTGAGAGGCTTGTTGAAGGAAAGTGCAGTGTAAAAGATGTGTGCAAACCAGACTCCTGCCATAAATATGCCACCTGTGCCACAGTGGAACCAGGAACAGCCGAGTAAGTGGCAAATTCTCAATTGTTTTGTTGTTGTTTTTTCCCCCACATATTCAAAAGATACTTTCAATTTCAAACATTTCAGCTGTAAGTGCCGTGAAGGTTACATTGGAAATGGAAAAATATGCTTTGGGAACATAATTCAGCAGCTGCAGGACTTAAATTCAAAGCCAGGAGGAGAGTGGACGGGTCAGCTCTCGAGTGCCATTACACTGTTCAGTGAGTGACTTGCTGGCAAACCAATCCCAGTCATTTTTAATCATTATTATTATTATTGGATTTTCATCATTTTCTAAGGTAGATGATTTTTTTTTTTTTTTTTTTTTTAATTTAGGTGTTGACTTTAACATGTCAGAGTTCCTAATAATACATAAAATAGAGACAGTAGTCACATACAGTGTTGTGCTAATTTTATTTCTGCTGTTTCAGATCATCTCATGTCATGGCCTTTGACCTCCCTTGGACCGTTTACAGTGTTTGTACCAGTGAACAAGGCTTTTAAGGGCACATCTGTGAGTTAGAAAACACAGACACACCAACATACAGTATGATACATAGATCATATCCACCTTTTTTAATGTAGGAACGGATGCAGCCATTTCTAACTTGAATGTGTGAGGCGTCCAGTTATTTATAGCTACAACTTCTGCTTGATATTCCAAACTGGTATTTCTTATCATTTTATTATATTGTTGTAATTATAATTATTGTGAAATACAGTGTATTGAGAAACTGTTTTCTATTTAAATATATTAAGTGCTATTCCTATAATGCAAAGCTGAATTTTCAGCATCATTACTTTAGCCTTCAGTGTCACATGATCCTTCAGAATACATTGTTGGTTCTGTTTTAAAACAGTTGAGATGTTTAATATTTTTGTGCAAACTGCAATATATTTTTAAGGATTCTTTGATAAATATAAAGATCAAAATATATGCATTTAATTAAAACAAATGTATACATATTTTTAGCATTGTACATTTTTTATTTATTTATTTATTTATTTATTTATTTTATGGATGCAGCAGCTACAGTAGACCAGCAATAAACCATTCCAAATCAGCATAGAAATGTTTAATGTAGTGGTCTAATCTATAATTTTTGTTATTATTATACGCTAACAAACTGAAGTCTCGCACAGTCACAGAAAACAGCTTAGTTGCATGTTGCAAAATCAGGTGAACACATTCAAACAAAAACTAAAGCATGCTTTTGCTCCAGGTGAAAACCCTGCTGGCTAACGAGATGAGAGCTCGCTATCTTGCTAAGCTGCACATGCTTGCAGGAGAGGTGAACTCTGACTCGCTGAAGAAGGGAATCCTCTACTACACTCTGACCGGCCTGGCTGCCGAATCAATGATTGATGTAGGTGATTGAAAGCAGGTTGTGTGTGTATGCCCAGATTGTTTTCAGGGATGTGCAAATGCAGGATACAAGAGAGGAATCATCACTTCCTGTCTCTTTCCCGCTCAGATCTATTTATTTTTCACTGTATGTCTGTGTCTGCGTGTGAAGATAAAAGAGTATACATTAGATTGTTTCTGTAATTGGTAAACTTCTATTTTCAAGGCAGAGCAGCTAAAAATCCGTCTCCATGGCAGTCGTAAGAAAGTAACGCTTGTGGAGACCGATATCTTTGCCTCAAATGGAATCATCCATCTGGTTGATAAGCTGATGGAGGTAGTTCCTTCCACTGTAATAAGCAAGAAAGAGGTTTGTGAATATAAAGAATTTCTGTAACCTAAACATCATACACTTACATTTACTTAATGTTTTTTTTTTTAATCATTATTATTATTATTATTTTTATGGTTAAGAAGGCCAACAATGTCTATCTGTCTTTTAACAGGACAACCTGTTGCAGATTCTCTCAGGAAATGGAAAATTCTCTCAGTTTAAGTCTCTACTTGAGGTAACAGTTTTAAACTCCATTTAACCCCAAATGAATATACTATAAGACATTTAACTTGTGTTAGAAATCACACTTTTATTATAGGACAAATATGTTCTATACTGTATAAAAAACTTAAATAAAATAAATCTAATCCTGTAATGTAATGTAGTAATATGAAGGAATGAGAAATGTACCTTTATTTTGAATTTTGCACTTCATTGCAGTTGTTTTAGGGTTAACAGAAATGTCTGTAAAATTAATTGGATGATGTCCTGGAAGAAATTCACCAGCACATTTTCTTTTTTAAATACAATGTAGTTTTTATTATTTATTAATATCTATTATTATTTAATAGGTCATTTTTATCTGACCATATAAAACATATCCTAGTTCATCCTCCTCGATCCCCCATCCCCCCCGAATTACTTTAATCAGTCCATTCAAATCAATTATAAATGTGAGTTATTAGATGTTACTTATGAAATAAAATGACCTTTTGAGGAAATATTCAACATTTTGAATTTTGGAGTTTGTAAGATATTTATTTTTTTATGTTTAAAATGAAAGTAGCATCTTATGCTCACCAAGACTGCAGGATTCTTTGATGTATATATTCTGGAACACTTTTATATTTCTTTTTTCCCAGAAAAGCAACTTGGCAACTGTTTTAGAAGAAGATGGACCTTACACACTCTTTGCTCCAACAGATATAGCCTTTACCTTCATGAAGCCTGGCTATTTAGACTTCCTTACCTCAGAGGAGGTACACGGCAGTTATAACAACAGTTAATTATATATATATATATTTATATTTATATATATATATATATATATATATATATATATATATATATATATATGTATGTATGTATGTATGTATGTATGTATATATATATATATATATATATAAATATATATATATATATATATATATATATATATATATATATATATATATATGTATATATATGTATGTATGTATGTATATGTATGTATGTATGTATTTGTAACATTCTCTGTATATGTTCTATCCAGTCACATAAGCATCACTTGACATTATCTTTTCATGTCTCCCAATTTAGGGTAAGCCAAAACTGCTTGAACTGATGCGTAATCACATAGTGTCCACTTCCCAGGTTTGTATGTGGATTTGTGTGAATGCACAAAATCAAATCCAAACAAATCCATTTCTAGATGATTAATTAAACACTCTCTGTCATATCTCTGAACAGCTGAGTGCAAGCTTCATTGTGTCGAATCCTCGTGCTGTGACCATGGCCAGCCAGGTCCTGACATTTAATGTAACGAGTGCTGTGAGT
Organism: Carassius gibelio; assembly: GCF_023724105.1. Lineage (NCBI taxonomy): Eukaryota > Metazoa > Chordata > Actinopteri > Cypriniformes > Cyprinidae > Carassius > Carassius gibelio. The sequence goes on along the minus strand of NC_068374.1, from coordinate 30,180,014 downwards.
AATAATATTTTGTTATATTTAACTGAAATAGATAATATTTCAGGATTTTTATCTCGGATAACAAAAACTAAATCCATAAAAAAAAAATGTTTAGGAAAAATAATTGTTTTAGATTAAAATTTTAATGTACTGTTAAAAAGTAACACTAAATGTATACATATTTATACACATTCTAACGGTTCAATATTAGTGGTTAACAGTTAATGTGCTGATTCTGTTATATATAGGGGCAGATCCTGGTCAATGGGGAGTCAGTTCTGGAACTGGACGTTGAGGCGAAGAACGGCCGTCTTCATTCTCTGGAGGGGATTCTAATCCCTCCATCTATAGAACCCATCATACCTCACAGGTGTGACATCAAAGAAACCAATATTTATAAGGTAAGCCGTTTCTGTGGTAACCAGTCATAGCGATTCAGCACTAGATATAGACACATCTTTCTGTCTTGAAAGTATTTCTATGTCAAAAAAATCCAGTTCAGTGTTTAAAGACACCTACAAATAAGCAATTCACGAGTTGCCTTTCTGGAAAGAACATAAACACTGTGGGTCTACCAAAACTGTCTTTTTGTCTTTTTGTTGCAGGGTTCATGTATTAGCTGTACACTTGTCTCCAAATCTACCTGTCCCACTGGTGTATCACTGGTAACTTGTTCAGAAATAACCATTAGTGCATGCTATAATCTAAAACATCAAAACTTAAGAATAATAATAATAAAGAAAAACCTTTGTTTTAAATGTGATCTTTTAGTTTCAACTGAGGTTTGCATCAGGTTGGCATTAATGAAATATTAATAATGTACTCACCCTCAAGTCATACAAGGTGTAGATCAGATTTGTAGAAATTTTCTTGATTAATCACTTGTAAATCGCCAATGGGTCCTCTGCAATGGGTGCCGTAAAAATGAAAGTCCAAACAGCTGATGAATACATCACAATAATCTGTAATATGACTCCAGTCCATCAATAAATGTCTTCTGAAGCAAAAAGCTGCATGCTTGTAAGAAACAAATTCGGCATTAAAATGTTTTTAAATGAAGACCATCTATCCGTAATATTGCTTTCCAAGTAAGGTTTACAAGCGAAAACAGTCCAAAACGGTTATCCTTTGGTGAAAAACCTTAAAGGATTTGTTTCTTACAAAACATGCAGATGTTAAATGATGGACTGGAGTCGTCTGGATTACTTGTGGATTAATGTGATTTTTATCAGCTTTTTGGACTCTAATTCTGATGGCACCCATTCACTGCAGAAAATCCAGCAGTGAGCAAGTGATGTAATGTTAAATTTCATCACATCTGTTCAGATGAAGAAAAAACCTCATGTACATCTTGGATGGCCGGAGGTTGAGCACATTTTAGCAAATTTTCACTTTTAGGTGAACTTTTTTTTTTTTTTTTTTACATGTTTGTGGTCTCCTCAGGATACATTCACCAGAGGCTGTGTATTCAAAAAGGAGGCTTTTGGCTTAATCATACCCACCCTTGGCTGTTCCATCTCCTGCAATGAAACAAGGACTGTGAGTATTTGATTCACTAGTATTTTTATAAGGAATAATTGACGACGGGTCGTTGAATTATTATATTAGAATAATGCACACCCGAGGTGGTGATTCTGCCAAGACACAAAGCAGAGGGAGAGAGACAGAGACACAAAGAGAGAGAGAGAGCTTGTGTGAAATAGGCTACCCCTTTGCTTCTCTAAACAGCGCTGTCTCCTCGCTAGTGAGAAATGTCATGTGTGGCCTTTAAGTTGCTGCACTATATAGGCTAACTGATAAAATCGCCAGGGCAGCGCTGACAACACCTTTTAGTGCATACTGCGTGACCGTTATTAAGAGTTTATTAAGTGTTCTAAGTGATATGGAAATGTAGTGCAGTCAGGAGAGCTGCTTGGAACCACGTTCGTCGTGTGTTTCCCAGATAATAATTGCACACCTCAGAACGTTCATCAGCCAATCAGATTAAAGCATTCAACGACCCGGTAGTATAACTGCATTTGAAACCAGAGAATATGAAATAACTTGCAACTGCATCTAGCTTTGCTGGTTAATCTGATCTGGTCAAATAAGCCATTATTTGTCTTGACCAGACCCCTCGTTGCTGTAAAGGCTTTTTTGGACCAGACTGTTCCCCGTGCCCGGGTGGTTTCATCACCCCCTGTTCCTCTCATGGGACGGTAAACTCCATGCGCATTCACATGCATGCATACTGTACAATTCAGCATTTTTTTCGTATGTCATAAGGTCTAGACTTACATTTTCTTTTGTTGTAGTGCTCAGAGGGCATCGATGGAAACGGCACGTGCCAGTGTCAGCCCAATTTCAAAGGATCACGGTGCCAGTACTGTGCGGACTCCAACAAATACGGCCTGTTCTGTGACAAAAGTATGAATTTATTTCTTCACCAACTCATAGAATGCGGTTTGGGAATATTCCAAATGTTTAGTAACAATTTTTCTTTGCATCCCTCTTAACACCAGCTTGTGGATGCATACACGGTGTGTGCGATAACCGTCCAGAGGCTAGCGGTAAATGCAAGCAGGGCTCCTGTAAAGAAGGTTATACCGGAGAGTTCTGCGAGCAGCAGACCCAGCAGTGTGGGCCAAACCAGCCCTGCCATGCTCATGCTAACTGTGTGTCCAATAAGGGAGCATTCATGTGAGTGTCTAACACCGACAGAAGAAATTTTTTCTTTTATTTATTTTGTATTTTTTTGCAAATTTTATGTGCTACTTTTATTTATTCAGCACTATACTGGAACTGTAGACCTTTGGTTTCATATCACACATAATATACATATATATATACAGTATTGTTCAAAATAATAGCAGTACAATGTGACTAACCAGAATAATCAAGGTTTTTCGTATATTTTTTTATTGCTACGTGGCAAACAAGTTACCAGTAGGTTCAGTAGATTCTCAGAAAACAAATGAGACCCAGCATTCATGATATGCACGCTCTTAAGGCTGTGCAATTGGGCAATTAGTTGAATTAGTTGAAAGGGGTGTGTTCAAAAAAATAGCAGTGTGGCATTCAATCACTGAGGTCATCAATTTTGTGAAGAAACAGGTGTGAATCAGGTAGCCCCTATTTAAGGATGAAGCCAACACTTGTTGAACATGCATTTGAAAGCTGAGGAAAATGGGTCGTTCAAGACATTGTTCAGAAGAACAGCGTACTTTGATTAAAAAAGTTGATTAGAGAGGGGAAAACCTATAAAGAGGTGCAAAAAATGATAGGCTGTTCAGCTAAAATGATCTCCAATGCCTTAAAATCAGAGATGTATAAAGTACTAGAGACCCATACTTGAGTAAAAGTACAAGTGCTCTATCAAAAAAGTGACTTGAGTAGAAGTAGAAGTGCTCTTTAAGCACCACACTTAAGTAGAAGTACTAAAGTATTCAACATTTTTTGTACTTAAGTATTGCAAGTAGTCTATTTTAAAATTTACTACTCAAGTACTGAAGTAGCTATTAATGAAAGTAGTCAAAAGTTTGAACATATTGTTTTTACTATTTCAAATGATTAACCTAAAGGACAATTACAATTCCTTTGACTGTAACTTCTTGTAAACAAAAAAGGGTCACTAGGGTTAGTTAGCAAAATTTGCAAAATGATGTCATTAATAACTTACCCTCATGTTGTTTCAAACCCATAAGACATCAGAGGGTCATTTAGAATTTTTTGAAGCATCGAAAATACATTTTGGTCCAAAAATAGCAAAAACTAGACTTTATTCAGCATTGTCTTCTCTTCCGTGTCTGTTGTAAGACAGTTAAAAACAAAGCAGTTTGTGATATCTGGTTCGCGAACGAATCATTCGATGTTACCGGATCTTTTCGAAACAGTCCACCAAATCGAACTGAATCGTTTTAAACGGTTCGCGTCTCCAATACGCATTAATCCACAGATGAATTAAGCTGTTAACTTGTTTAATGTGTCTGACACTCCCTCTGAGTTAAAACAAACCAATATCCCGGAGTAATTCATTGACTCAAACAGTAGACTGACTGAACTGATGTGAAGAGAGAACTGAAGATGAACACCGAGCCGAGCCAGATAATGACTCGTTCACGAGTCAAGAACCGTTTCTGTCAGACGCGTCCGATTCGTGAACCGAGGAGCTGATGATACTGCGCATGTGTGATTTAGCGTGAAGCAAACCGACACACAGAGCGTCTGGAACCGAACTGATTCTTTTGGTGATTGATTCTGAACTGATTCTGCGTTAATGTTATGAGCCCAGGTGCAGTAAACGCCAATGACGCCATTGCATCGAGCGCAAAAGAATCGGTGAACTGTTTTCTTCAACTGGTTTATTGAATCGAACTGTCAGAAAGAACTAACGTTACTGGTCATCCGAAAACCGATGCAACCGGTTCTTGACTCGTGAACGAGTCATTATCTGGCTCGGCTCGGTGTTCATCTCTCACAGCAGTTCAGTCAGCACGCGCAGTCTCGCTTGATTCGCTCAATGATGTGCCAGCTTCATGAAACCTCTCATCTACAGTTCTGGCAGTGGTTTGTAATGGAATGATTCGTAACATTATTATAATTGTAACGAGTAACGATGCAGCACATAAAAAAAATATCGGAGTAAAAGTATTAAACTCAGCGAAAATATGTACCGAAGTAAAAGTGGAAGTAGGAGAAAAAAATAATACTCTAGTAAAGTACAGATACCGCCTTTTAGTACTTAAGTACAGTAGTGAAGTAGTTCTACTTCGTTACTATACATCTCTGCTTAAAATGGAGAGCAAAACCAGAGAGACGTGGAAGAAAACGGAAGACAACCATCAAAATGGATAGAAGAATAACCAGAATGGCAAAGGCTCAGCCAATGATCACCTCCAGGATGATCAAAGACAGTCTGGAGTTACCTGTAAGTACTGTGACAGTTAGAAGACGTCTGTGTGAAGCTAATCTATTTTCAAGAATCCCCCGCAAAGTCCCTCTGTTAAAAAAAAGGCATGTGCAGAAGAGGTTACAATTTGCCAAAGAACACATCAACTGGCCTAAAGAGAAATGGAGGAACATTTTGTGGACTGATGAGAGTAAAATTGTTCTTTTTGGGTCCAAGGGCCACAGGCAGTTTGTGAGACGACCCCCAAACTCTGAATTCAAGCCACAGTACACAGTGAAGACAGTGAAGCATGGAGGTGCAAGCATCATGATATGGGCATGTTTCTCCTACTATGGTGTTGGGCCTATTTATCGCATACCAGGGATCATGGATCAGTTTGCATATGTTAAAATACTTGAAGAGGTCATGTTGCCCTATGCTGAAGAGGACATGCCCTTGAAATGGTTGTTTCAACAAGACAATGACCCAAAACACACTAGTAAACAGGCAAAGTCTTGGTTCCAAACCAACAAAATTAATGTTATGGAGTGGCCAGCCCAATCTCCAGACCTTAATCCAATTGAGAACTTGTGGGGTGATATCAAAAATGCTGTTTCTGAAGCAAAACCAAGAAATGTGAATGAATTGTGGAATGTTGTTAAAGAATCATGGAGTGGAATAACAGCTGAGAGGTGCCACAAGTTGGTTGACTCCATGCCACACAGATGTCAAGCAGTTTTAAAAAACTGTGGTCATACAACTAAATATTAGTTTAGTGATTCACAGGATTGCTAAATCCCAGGAAAAAAAAATGTTTGTACAAAATAGTTTTGAGTTTGTACAGTCAAAGGTAGACACTGCTATTTTTTTTAACACACCCCTTTCAACTAATTGCCCAATTGCACAGCCTTAAGAGCGTGCATATCATGAATGCTGGGTCTTGTTTGTTTTCTGACAATCTACTGAACCTACTGGTAACTTGTTTGCCACGTAGCAATAAAAAATATACTAAAAACCTTGATTATTCTGGTTAGTCACATTGTACTGCTATTATTTTGAACAATACTGTATATAAGAAGGAAAATATCAGTGATGCACTGTGTGATTTTAGGTGCGTGTGTAAGCCTGGTTTCCAAGGGGATGGATACATGTGTGTGGAAAGCGATCCTTGTGCTCTGCCACAACGTGGAGGTTGCAGCATCAATGTAAGTCTGATGCATCTGTGTGCTTGTGTTTAATGCTATCATGTTATCATAGCATGTTTATTCTCTTTTGTTCTCAGGCCAAATGCATAAGAACTGGTCCAGGCACACACACGTGCCAGTGCCTGAGCGGATGGAGAGAGGATGGAGATGAGTGCCAGGCCGTTAATAACTGTCTGGATCCATCCAGAGGAGGGTGTCACCCTAATGCCTCCTGCATCTATGTAGGCCCAGGACAGGTGAGGGGGGCATTGTGATTTCAAAACCCCATCTATTTGGATTTACAGGATTTTTTTATGATTGATAATCTACCCTAGAGTGACTGTGCTTGCAAAAATGGTTACCATGGCAATGGGAGGGATTGTGAGCCTGTCAATCAGTGTGTGGAGCAGAAGGGTGGATGTCATTTCCTGGTGAGGGCTCAAACAAATCATCATAGAACTGCACACATTTTTTTCATACAATGCATATATGTTGAATTCTTACATTTTCCTGTTCTCTCATAGGCCACCTGCCAGTTCTTGAACCCTGGTGGATGGCAGTGTGTGTGTGAGGACGGTTATGCCGGTGATGGAAAAGTCTGTTATGGAACCATAGCACAGGTACTGTATATGATTTTGTGTTATGTTTCTATTCTTTTTTTTTTTGTTGAGGTTATACAGAGGTCAGGTTTATACTGTCTTATACAGTATAATTCAACTATTGTTATTACTTAAAAATGATATTTGTCTAACATTATTCATTAGTTGTTTCATTTTGTTTTTGCAGGAGGTGGCAACAAACCCCAATCTTCTAGAATTCAACCTCTGGATCTTGGTAATTTGTGTTTTTAGAGTCAGAATGTTCTTTAAGTGAGAGTGTGAATTCGAACTGGACTTTCTGGCATTGAGATGACTGTGGAAAAATATGTTCCAGTGACCATAATTCACCCTATTTATAAAAAAGTTCTGGCCCTTGAATATGATTGGACGAGCAGTATTTTAAGAGACTGCTAATATATAGTTCACAACATTATTAACGCTTTTCACTGTTTGTATCACTTGTCTGTGTTTGCACATTCCTGACAGACTCCATGCTTTTAGTGGTAGGGAGGTTTTATTGACTCTTTCTGCAGATTATAATATTACACTGATAGATGCTGTCGAGTTATTGTTTATATGCAAGTGAGGGAATAATTAAAGCAATTCACTCAGAAACACTGATTCATTTGGGAACTAAACGAGTGAGTAAAGTAATCATTCACTCTTTCAGTTTCGTCAAAAACACTGATTCATTTCTTTACGTTATGTCACTCTGAGACATCCAACAGTTTCGCTGTGGATTTGTTTTGGAACGAATAAAAACAAAGTTAACTGGTAATATTGTGTTAAAATGTAAGTAATTGAGATTGATATTATTATCAATGTTATGTCTAGATTTTCAAGGCTGATTGTGTATAAATGATGTTTGAGTTCCTAATAAGTTCTGGAACATTCCAGCAAGCGGATCTTTCTAAACTGATGTCAGAGATGGAAAATTACACGCTCTTCGTCCCATCGGCTCAGGCCAGAGAGAAACTGAGTCAAGAAGACAAAGACTTCTGGATGACCCTCAGTAACCTTCCAAGTCTCCTCAAGTAATGGCACACAATTTTCACGCAACCACATCAGCTAATTTTGATAATAATTCATCCTTTTTTTTTTTTTTACATTGTTTTAATAGTGTTGCTTTTTTCTCACAGAAATCACATTGTTTATGGGTTATATGCTCTCAGCGATCTCCATGCATCCCCTTCCCCACAACTGCTTTCCCTTTTAAAAAGGACTCTTCCTATTTACTCAGACAATGATGTAAGAGGGAAACATCTTTTCTGTTCAATGAATGTCTGTCATTCAACTCCGTCAAGATATTTTCTTTATCATGTCTTCTGTTTGTCTTTTTATTCAGACTACTATTGTCGCAGGAGGAAAAATAACTTCTGGAGATATGGCAGCAAAGAATGGAGTTATCCATTTTATTGACAAAGTACGACCCTAGAGTATTTTCTTTTAATAAAATCTAGTACAACATTGGGTCTCATTTACTAACACTTGCGTAATTGTGTACACAGTAAAGGTTATGCAAAATTCTGTTTCTTAAATTTCAAATAAAGTGCACACTTACTGATAAAGTGATGACATACACACAGATTGAAGAAATTATGCCACTGTTGTTGACTCTAGGTGTTGATGCCTGAGCGAAAGATGAGTGAAGGTTTACTGGAAGTGTTGAGTCAGAGGGCTGATCTCTCTCTCTTCCGCAGCTCTCTCTTGGTGAGTCGGATAATTTGTCTAAGTCTTGTAGGCCTTGCCACACCACGAATGAAAATAATCATCCTTTACATATGGCTTGGAATTGTTTTTTTTTTTTTTTTTTGCATTTATCTAGAAACACAACTTGACTAAAGAAATGGAGGAGTCCTCAGGCTTTACCGTGTTTGCTCCAACAGACATTGCGATCAAAGAATACCTCAGTAGAACGGGCAAGGAGTCAATGGTATTATACGAACACACTAAAATACACAGCCTAAGTGATATTGATTATTTAGTGTCTCATTTTTGCATTATGAATTTTGTGTATTTGTTTCTAGGATTTGAATGTGACCCAGTATCACATTATAATAAATGAGACTCTAAAAGATGGAGATTTGGTGGATGGACTGTATAAAGATACCATGCTTGGCTTTTCCTACCAACTGGGAATTTTCCGACAAGATAAGAAAGTAAGTCAGTGTTAAATTATTACAAGTCAGCTTAATCAATCAAATGCTAATTCTTCTATAAATATTTGATTTTTCTGTCATAGTTGCTTGTAAATGAGGCTGAAGTGAACGTGACCGACATAGAGACCAGTAAAGGTGTGATCCACACCGTGTCTGCAGTCCTGAGCATTCCCAGCAACCGCTGTGACAGAGCTAAAACCAAAATTGTCATGGTGCAGTACATCTATTTAACTATTTTATGATTAAGTCATTCTTACTTGTATCCTGTAAATATCCAATCTAAATATGGACATTGTATCTGTAGGGACGCTGCATGGACTGTTTCCACCCAACTGAGAACCCTTGCCCTTCAGGAAATAAAAGACTGGTGTGGTCCAAAAACAACAACCTAAAAAAAGTGTTTGGATGCCAATATGTCATATGATAAAGATGGTCATGTTACGATTTACTTGAAAAAATTGATATTAGTTTGATTACAAATGGACAATTTAGATATCTTTACTTTATTTTTGCTTGAAAAATTGTAATTAATTGAAATCACAAAGGGATTGAAAGCAGTAGAAATCTTTCCACATTCCCTATGGGAAGAAAAAAACTAACTATTTTCCTATTCATTGTTTGTTCTCAGATGAGCCGAAAGAGAAGATGCATGTTTACTCGAGTATACAACGGAGAGACAATGCTGATCATCGGATGCAAAGTTTCTTGTGAGAAAGTCAACATTGTAAGTACAAAATGCATTCAATCACTTTTCACAATCACAAGCAGCCAGAACTTCAGTTAAAAAAAAAGTTCAGTTAAAAACAAAAAAATAACTAGTAAACTGTTTTTTTGTGAATGTACTAGTGATCCATTAGCCGCTATGGTTAAATCAGAAAAAACGACGAAGTGCTGAAAAACTTTGCACTGAAAATCAGTGTGTTTATAATATAATGGTACATTAAAATGATATAAGTACTAGTTTTGCAATATAAAGCAGCATAACAAGCGGTTTTGTTCAGCAAAAAATAACTAGAAGCAGATGACACCCTTATCCCTGCATATTCCAGTGTCAAATGGCCATGTCCTCTTATATGTTAAAATAAGGCGGATATCAGAAACCGTTTCTCTATCTTTGCAGGAAAGAAAGTGTTGTGCAGGTTATTATGGTATTAACTGCGAGAAGTGTCCGGGGCCAGAAGGTCAGTCCTGTTTTGGCAACGGTGTGTGTGTGGATGGGATCAATGGCACAGGCATCTGTCAGTGTAACCAGGGCTTTAACGGCACCGCGTGTGAGACTTGCGAGAATGGCAAATATGGAATTCACTGTGATCAAGGTACTAAACATTTAAAAGCTCATACTTTCATATACTACAATACTCTGTAAACAATTAGCTCATACTAATTTTGCATATGCATCTTTCTTTTTAGAGTGTAAGTGTGTCAACGGACGCTGCAAAGAAGGTGTGGATGGAGATGGCAGCTGTACATGTAATCTGGGCTGGAGAGGAGTAAACTGCAACGTTGGTATGATGCTCACCTGTCACACGAATGTTGATGCATACATTTGGATGCCTTGCACCATCTGAGTATATATTAAATGTAATCTGTAAATAAAAATGAAGATCATTTATGTTGACTATTTTCAGCTATTGCATCAGATATGTGCGGAGGAAAATGCCACAGTAGTGCCAAGTAAGTTTACAGTACTACCATCTGTATCAAGTAAACATTCTTGGGTATATCACACAAAACCTGTAGAGATCACGTCATATTACATATCAGAATCAAAACAAAAGTATTGTTCAATTGAAAATTTGCATGTCGTTTTTTACACATAATTGAACCATTTCCATTCTAAAAGAATAATAAAATAGGCATTATCTTTTGTTTTATTTAAGTCTCATATTCTCACCAAAGCTGCATTTATTTGATAAAAAAAACAGTACAAATAATATTATGAAATATTACAGTATTGAAAGAAGTGTCCTATCTGGATTCATTTTAAAATGTAATGTTTAACTGTGATGGCAAAGCTGAATTTTCAGCAGTCAGTCTTTTTCGTTACATGATCCTTCAAAAATCATTGCATATTATTAAAATGGATTGAAATTGAGCTATTTTGAAACAATGCAGGTCTTTTTTTTTTTTTTTTTGGTCATTGCTGACTAAAAGTTTTTTAAATGGTAATGTGAATTTGGGTGAAATGTTACCATACTTGTCTAAATACTTGCTGATATAAACTTAAAAATAATAATTTCAGCAAGCTAAAATCCTCAGAAATCAAGAGCTTGTCAGGGAAACAGCGTCCTAGGAATAGGAATCTTTGCAATTACGCTATACTCCTCTAATTGAGTGAGTGGTTTGAAATTTATGAAAAGTTTTTAGTTGAGTTGTCTTGAGAACCATGCATCTAGAAAACAAAATTTGTATTAGTCCTGTATTTTAAAAGATGTGTACACCTATGGCAAATTGCAAATACCTTATCAACATTTGATTAAGCACTTTTTAGCTTTTTGTAAAATGTGACCTGGATTTGCTTTTGTGACATTCATACTTTCTATACTCTTTAAATATTGCATTTATGACTTGGGTTTGATGTTTGTTGTAGCTGCTTGCTGAACGTGATGGAAAATACATATTACTGTAGTTGTGCAGCAGGATTTCAGGGTAACGGCACATATTGCACAGGTGAGCATCTCAAGAAACATTCGAACACACTGCTGTCAAATAACATTTGTAGCCAATGAGTCTAAATGGTGGTTTTATGTACTATACGGTGTTATTTCCAATCCAAGCGGTGGACGCATGTGCAGAGAATAACGGCGGCTGCTCTGTCCATGCCGTGTGCAAGAGAACTCTCCCAGGACGGAGAATATGCGTGTGCCACCCGGGCTATGCAGGCGATGGAAAAGTATGCATCTGTAAGTATGTTAGTTTAATATCCAGTTTGAAGGGTAGTGTACACAACTGGTAGTACATGACACTTACAGTGCCAATATCCTGGGTTTGAGGTCCAGGAGAAACACAATATATTTACAGTGAATGCAGTGCTGTGTGTTCCAAATGAAACAAACTTATTGCATTTTATATGTGTTAATGAGTGTGTGTGTCTTTGAAGCTATCAATCCATGCCTGGATGGTAATAATGGGGGATGCCACGCAGATGGTGTCTGCATTCATACAGGCCCTAATAAGGTAGGACACAAATTTAAACAGACCATTCATACATCCAGCAAACTAATCAGATACAATTTTGTAAAGTGAATCCAGGGTTCCTGTAGGTTTTATGAAGGTAAATTTAATAAAGTAAAGAAAACTGAAAGAAATTAAAAGGGAGCACAATAAATCATGTTCAAAACTGGTGGCCCATTTCACCATTTGACCTGCACTTTAGTTGGTTGAGGAGACGAAGGATTAGATATCAAATTAATCACCATATCTACAGTATGGTCTTCTTTAAGTTTACTTCCAAGAAGGCACTGTCACACCATGTCATAAAATCATTCACCACTAAAAAAATCGAATAAATAAATTCTAATTTAAACTCTAAAATTAACTACTTTCTTTACTAAATCATGGGGCTGAATAGTATTAATAGCCGACAAAAAATCTATAAAGACCAATATAACATGGGTTTTACAGTACTTTCCTCCAAATGTTTCGGAATCATATTTAACAATGCGGATGAGGCATCCTTAACTCCTCTTTTAGTCTGGTAAGAAAACTTTAACAGATCTACAAGAAAGTTTTCAGTAAAAGTTTATCCCTGACAAATTTCTCAAACATTCATCATCAATGATGTCAGAGTGAGGTGTCTATAAAGTCATTTAGTATCTTAGGATAACTTTCCCACAAGAACAACTACGGCTTCTTTCCACAACTTTCCCACAGGAACAACACACGTCTTTAGTAAACATCCCCCAATCTTATTCATCAATACCAGAACATGAATTTCAAAAACCTCTCAATTTGTGCAATCAAAACATCCTCGCACTGCTAAAGACGAATCCACAGACCATTTCTTAATCGATTTGGTTCCAGCCTTATACTTCTTTAAAACTGTTTTATACTCAGGAATTTAAAAACAAAGTGTTATGGTCAGACAGTCCCAATGGTGGATTACTAATGGACTTATATGCACCTCTGACAGAACCATAACACAAGTCCAAAATCTTGGTAAATAGTGTTGCACAGGTGACATACTGTTGAAAATTAAGTATAATTCAGTATAAATCCCCTATGATTTAAATGATTTTTGATTTTTAGCTGTGTCTGAAATATTTGAAATTTAATGCATTCGTTTACTTATCCACTTATCCCTCTATAGCTTATTTTAGCTTTGACATTTCATCTACCTTATTTTTAGAAAGGTACACTCCCAATGACTTAACATTGTAATCAAATTATACATGCCTCTGAAAACCACTACATTTAATTTGAGTGAAAAAAAGACCCATGTATAATTGAGAAAGACTTGACTCACCCAAAAAATTATTTTGAAGAAATGACATTTAATTTACTTGATGTGTTTTCAGACAGCATGTAATTGCAAAGAAGGCTTTTCTGGGAATGGAAAGCAATGTGAAGCCATCAATGTCTGTCTTGAGGTATGTGCTTTTTATAACTACATTAACAAGGACTATATTAACGATTCCCAACGTCTCGGGTCACCACACAGATTCATTGGTTCTAAAGGTTTCAAATGTTTCATCAGATCAGACCCACTTGTTCATCCATTATGAATAACAGCCCACCATTTAAAAAATACTGTATTACAAATTACATTGTTGCACTCAGCTCAAAGATCAAAATGAATAGCATGGAATGTCACTATAATTCTTTTTTTTTTCTGTCAGAAAAATGGAGGATGTCACAGGTATGCCCAATGTACCATGACAGGACCCCTGGAGAAGAACTGCACTTGTAGGACTGGCTTTATTGGAGATGGAGAAACTTGCAAAGGCACCCTGCAGAGAGTGAGAAAAATATCAAAATGTAAAACACAGGCACACAAATGAAGCAGAAACTTAAATGCAACTAATTTCTTTCATTTTAGGAGATTCGAAACCGAAATTTATTAGACTTTTACACTGGACTGACGGTACGCTTATTCTTAGTCATTTTTAACAATGTGTTTTTTTTTTTTTTTTTTTTTTTGCCTAATTGACAATTATTTAACTGAATTTACAGAGAAATGATATTACTGAACTCGGAAATCGTGGCCCCTTCACAGTCTTTGCACCAAACGCAGATGCTTTCAACAAGCCTGAGGTAAGAATCAAATGTGGTCAATCGGAGCAAATATTGTGACTTAAAAATCACAACAGCAGTACTTTTCAACTGAATTGAAGACTTGCATTGCTACTCTAAAAACTGCATTCACAAAAAACAAACAAACAAAAAAAAATGTATCTTTGAGTTCTCAGTTTATTTTAGCTCAAAAAACAAAGAAAACCATGACACTTTAACAGTTAGTTCCCACTAGATCAGGGCTGGGCAGCATTGGTCCTGAAGGGCCCATGTCCTGCAGAGTATAGCTCCAACCCTAATCAAACAAACCCTGCAGAACAGTGGCCCTCCAGGACGAAGGTAGCCTTGCACTATCAGTGGATATTTCTGCATTGGAGTGAATTCTATGAAACTCAACTGTTTAGTAATTGACAAATTTAGAAAAAGACATGTTGACATTAAATAAAATTAATTATCTGACTATTTAAGCATCAAATAGTCCTGTAGAGTTTAGCTTCAAACCCAATTAAACACCTAAACCCGAAGGACACAAATTACATGCATATTAGCTTGTTAGGATAGTATGCAATATGATTGGTTGACAAATTACAAGTAGAGGACCTATCAGCTTGTGCCATGACTGGCTGGAGGATTATCCATCCAGTCTCTGTGCCATGTGACTGAACTTAAAGACATGAAATGAACACAAAAGTGATGAAATTATGATATTGTCACTGAGATAAACTCAAGAATCGAAATTGAAAGCTTTAGGATGCATTATGATCATGAATATTTAGTAAGAAAATATGGTTCATCGTCATGAATTTGAATAATAATATAAGCTAAAATATGACTTGGACAAGTTTTCAACATGTTTGATGTGATTCACCCAAATGGCCTTTGATCTATATGTTTACTGTACATCTATACTCTAAATCTACTGTGTCTCTTTATGAGTATAATGAATAGTATGAGGAAATTGTGATGTGATAGCAGGTTTGTCACTGCTTTTGTTTAGGTTAAGGACATTGTAAAGCGGACTCGTATGGAAATCAAAATCCTGAGGTACCACATTGTGGCTTGCCGTGCCCTCCTCCCAGAAGACCTCATGCAGCCTCGTAACCTGACCACTCTTACTGGTGACATCCTCACCATTACATACTCTGAGGTACAGTATGCTTGATGCAAAGACAGACAACATTATCATGACTTATGACATATTATGAATGCATGAGATACATATTATGGATATTACTGACACACTCATTATTTGTTTCTAGGACACTATATACATCAATAACAAAGCTAAAGTGCTGTTCAGTGATCTGGAAAGTAGCAATGGGATTTTCCATGAGATTGACACTGTTCTAGTGCCCCCAGGTCTTCAGATTCAGAAAGACAAAGAACAAGACAGCAAACCAGTATGTCCCCACAGGACTATTCTGACTATAATCTTTATTTTATAATGTCAAGCGAAATAATCAAGCACGAAACTATGAAATTACACTGATGTTTTTTTTTTTTTTTTTTTCAATTGTCCTTTTTTTTCTGAAAGCGTAACCTCTCAGATGTGGTCAGCTCCCATGGATTCAAAACATTCTACAAGCTTTTAGAGGTAAAATAAGCAAAAACTATGTTTATATATAAAATAAAAAGTGTTATATTTAGAGGAATTATTTTCTAATAAAATCCAAATCTTATATTACTTTGTTTGTTTAAAGGACACCGATACGTTGAAGTTGGTGATGGATCCAATTCATCAGCCTGTCACCCTGTTCCTGCCCACTGATGCTGCAATGGCCGCCCTGGCCCAAGAGCAAAAAGACTTCCTGTTTGCCATGCATAACCGTGATCAGCTAGCTGAGTATCTTAGATACCACATCATGCGTGACAGCAAGGTTGGTCTCTATCAAGTGTATAACATTTTGTGGAAAGGGCTTAGCTGTGTTCAACATCAAGACTAATATAGTATGACAGGAAATTCAGTGTTGACTCCCTAATGCATCATTTAAATGTATTGCAATTTATTGTGTCTCCTAGCTCTTGCCCTCAGAGCTTGTCCATGCCAGCTCTTTAAAGACTCAACAGGGCTCAGATCTGTCAGTGGCCTGCATGGGGGAAGAATATATAGTGAGTACTTTTGCAGGAAAAAATTAATACAAAATATTGCCTTGTGGATTAAAAAGGCTGTTTATTTAATAACTATGCATATTTATCTCTCAGGGGGAGCTTTATGTGAACCATAAAAGCTGTCGGATTGTAAAGAGAGACCTTGATTTCAATGGAGGATTGATTTATGGCATTGACTGTCTGCTTAATCCTCCAAGTGTCGGAGGGCGCTGTGACTATAAGCACACCATTGATTTCACTGTGAGTTCCAGCAAAGTATTTTCACTTATTACAAGAAATACTTGTAGTACTTTGTGCAATGTGTGTAGTATGTAGTGTGCAGTTTGCATCACTGTAATGTGATCAAATCAAATCAATGGACCTTTCTTACTTTTGGTATCTTGAATAATATTATTATTATTATTATTATTTATTTATTTTTTGCAATAGTTGGCTTGCAGGTATTGTGGTCGTGCTATTTTGGATTGTCCGCTTGGAAGCAAGCCAAAGGTACGTTTTATTTTCATTTGAAGTCAAACCTTTATAGAGAGAGAAATATGAAAATGTCCCATCTATTTAGTCTGCTCTTATTAGATGTTGTGGGTTTATTGTAAAACACATACTAAATAGTGGTGCATTTTTTCCCTCTCCTTCACCATTGTGTGTGTGTGTGTGTCAACTTGTAGGAGTAAATTGGCATAACAGCTATGTACTAAAAGCCCCATTTACATCTAGTTAAACGGATACTGTATTAAAGAAAAAAAAACACTAATTTAACTGTGTTTTTAAATCTAGTCAGAACAAAAGTGTGTCCGGTCGGATTCGCTGCTGTCTAGTCGTGAAGGATGTCAATCAATATGTACAGTGGTCATATGGAAGCCCAAGTGCTGTTCTGGGTACTACGGCAGGGACTGTCTTGGTAAGCAGTGTCTCACTGTACTATAGATGCAGTTCAAACTATCGAGCTATGCTGGATAAATATAATACAACGGCTACAACAAGGCTACACACCCCTTTTGATATGAAAAAAATAATAATTATTAGCCATTCATTTGTTTTATGGCCACTGTGTGTAGAAAACCAGTTATAAGTTAAGAACATTTTCTGTTCTCCAGCATGTCCTGGGGGTCCAGGATCCCCTTGCAGTGGCCATGGCAAGTGTGACGAGGATCATCTAGGCAATGGCACATGCACTTGTGATGCTGGATTCACAGGTGTAGCCTGTGAGCTGTGTGTGGATGGCCATTTCGGACCTGATTGCACAGGTGAGACTTTTCAAAATACATTTCAATTTATTAGATATAATAAATTTTACTTATGATTGTAAACTTGGTTTTCTGTCTTCTTCCTAAGTCTGCAACTGTACAGAACATGGGTTATGTGTTGAGGGTCCTAAAGGTATCGGTTCATGTTTTTGTGAAGAGGGCTGGACTGGTCTGAGATGTGAGAACAAACTAGGTACAGACCTTTTGGTTATTCTTTTGTTTTTGGGTTATATACCATACAAGAAAAAGACAAGCATTGCTTTATACCTGCAAGCCCATTTCACCCTGTGTTTCTGACGTTTCAGCTGATGGGCCCGTTTGCAATCCGGCATGCCATGAGAAGGGCGTCTGCATGGAGAATAACACCTGTGTCTGTAAACCCTTCTATGAAGGAGACGGGATCACCTGCACAGGTACACGCATGAAGATCTCAATAGCAAAGTGATGATAAAACAAAAGTAGAAACCGTCGACTCACTCTTACCTCTTATGTAGCGGCCGATATGTGCAAGTACTGGAACGGCGGCTGTTCGAAGGATGCTAAGTGCAGTCAGAAGGGGGAGAAGGTGAGCTGCACGTGTCTCAAAGGTTTCTCTGGCGATGGCTTTGAGTGCACACCTGTTGACCCCTGTGCTGACGGAGAAAACGGCGGGTGTCACGAACACGCTATCTGCACTATGACCGGAGCTGTAAGCAGAAATCTCTCTTTCTATATAGCTCTTTTAAAAGAATGTGGTCTTTATACAGATACATTAATCTTAATACATCAATAAACCAATGTAATATGCATCTATCACTAGGGAAAGAGGAAGTGTGAGTGTAAAGACAACTATATTGGCGATGGGATTGATTGTGAAGCAAAGCAGCTGCCGGTCAATCGCTGTCTACAAGATAATGGACAGTGCCATTCAGATGCTCAGTGCACAGACTTACACTATGAGGGTAGGTATTTTTTTATATGAACTAGTGTCAGTGCATATAAATAGTGTTTGAAATGCTTATTGCATAGTTCCTTATAGTTATTTTACTGGATGAAGTTTATTTCATGGCTTAAATAAATCACATATTGCTCAAGACTGACATGTTTGGCTTGTGATTACAATCAGCTTTTGCATATTTGTTGACTTTTGAAAATAAAAGAAAAAAGTGGTTTTGATGAACGAAGTTGTTTGTGTGTGTGCCAAGGAAGATAAATAAGGGGATTTTTGTATGATAATAATCTAATAAAATAACATTTTATTTAAGATTTATTAAAAAAAGTATTTACAAAAAAAAAAATTCTAAATTTCAAATTAATTCAAATTAAAGTAGAATTGTTTTAAATGAAAAAAAATACCTCTTTTAGTACTGCATAAAATATTTAAAATCAATATTTATTGTAGGGAGTTAACTAAGCTAATAATTTTTTTTGTCTTCTTTTAGATAAAACATTGGGTGTTTTCCATTATCGCTCACCAAAGGGACCATACAAACTCAACTATACAATGGCGCAGGAGGCCTGCAAAGAAACAGAAGGCACTATCGCTACCTACACACAGCTGTCTTATGCCCAGCAGGTGGCGCTCTTACAGTTACACTAGCTGTCATACCATTAGCACTCATTGTCTGAATGTCATCGGGTGTCTTTTCTCCAACGTTTGTCCTGTAGGCTGGTTATAACTTGTGCGCAGCAGGCTGGCTTGACAGAGCGAGGGTAGCGTATCCCATGAGCTTCTCTAACCCTAAATGTGGCTTTGGACACGTGGGGATTGTGGACTATGGTGTCCGCAATAACTTGAGTGAGACGTGGGACACATTCTGTTATAGAGTGAAAGGTAAAAGTCATCATGGGATATCTGTGAAGCGGTGTGTATACAAGCAGGGGCAGTTTGGGTTTAGACGGTTTGTGTGTGTTTCAGATGTGAAGTGTGAGTGTAAAACTGGCTACATTGGTGATGGATACTCCTGTACAGGAAACTTGCTGCAGGTTCTCTCATCCAGACCAACCCTGTCTAACTTCCTGTCTGTGAGTAGAGCTTGTTTGATTGATTATTAGTTTTTTGTTAAAGCATCAACATGATTTTATGGACATGGTGAACCATGGTGTCTTTTTCTTTTTTTTTTTTTTTTTTTTTTTTTTTAGCAAATCCTGAATTACTCAACTTCAGCATCAGGAAAGAAGTTTGTGAATCGCCTAAGTAACATCACCATCCAGTCCACTCTGTTTGCACCTGATAATGATGGTCTCTTTAGCAATCAGGTGACACCCACATCCACATTTTATACTTTGAATTTAAAATAAATGGCAGCAAAATGTAAAAGTGTTTTTTCTTTTTATTTAATCTCACGATAACCCCACTGATGCATGACTTGTACAACAGTGGACATTATATTTTATAGAGAAAAATATTTTGTGTGATATTATAAAGAAAACTTGTTATTGTTAAAATTAAATAATTGCCTTTTATACTGTCACTATGCTAAAGCCAAACAAATTATTAAAGTATTATCTTTAATATTTTTACTTCGTATTAAACTGTCAACATTTTTTTTTGATACACTAACATTCAAAAGTAAAAAAAAAAAAATGTAAGTTGAAATTAATTAAAGAGTATAATATTTTTGTGAAAGCTGTTTTTTGTTAGGATATTTTGAGTAAAACGTAAAAAAAAATTGCATTATTTAAAATATATATTTCGTCTTTACTGTCACCTTTCATCCATTTTATTTCTCTGTGCTAATTAAAAGTGTTAATTTCTTTCAAAAAAAGGAAATGATCACAAACTTGTGAACAGTAGTGTACATATAAAAAGAAATGTTTTAAAATTCCGATTTATTTGTAAAGCAATTTTCACAATAAATATGGAATCATTCCAAAGCAGCACATTAAAACAAAATTGTATGAAATACTTTATAAATACTGTAAGTAAACATTAACTTTAACAGTACAAAAAAATAATCTAGGACCTACCCCTGTATTGGCCCCCTTGGTTAATGACCCTTTTGTGTTCAACAGACTTTAAGTGGCAGAGATATAGAGCACCATCTACTGGATGGGAGGGCTTTAGTACTGCAGGCACTTATTAATATCTCTCATGTCCGAACACGACTCGGACACAGCCTGACCATCACAGGCGTGCCTGATCTCCAGAACCCTCAAACAATGGTGAGGATGCAAACTTTCTTCCATTTATATCAAATCATTTGAGTCACATGGATAAACGTGTTTAATCTGCTTGGCGTGACTCTCATCTTCATAGACTTCCTCGGGATACATCAACAACCGCTATGTCATGGACTCTGACATTTTGGCATCCAATGGGTTCATCCATGTTCTGCAGGGCCCATTGAAAGCACCTCCACCTCCACCTCCGTCCATCCACCCAGCTCATAAGGCTGGGATGGGTATTGGCGTCCTGGGACTCATCATCCTCATCGTAGGAGCTGGATTTGTGGGATACAATTTCTACACACATAAAACAAAGCCATTCCAGTTCCATTATTTCAAGGTATCTTGTTTGTGTTCACGTTTCTGTATTAGGGCTGTCAAAGTTCACATTAGTGGATTGTTAATAATTTATCAATAATTTTTTTTATAATTAAAAACTAATGTAGAAATGTATTCTACTGAAGGTCGTGCACACAAATGACCAAATGCAAGAATTACAGAAATTATTTTGTCAATAAGATTTTTTTGTGATTCAATAATTGAATCTACTGACAGCCGTGTTATATACACCTTTTTTTTTCTATATGTGGTGTTTATACATAATTTATTATATTTTTAGGATGATGAAGATTTGAACCCATCCGACTCCAGTCCAAACATCACTAATCCTGTATATGAAGCTTTCCCTGCCACGAAAGAACAAGCTCCAGCGGTCAGCGAGTCAAACGTAAGAGAAGCAGCTTTTTTACCCACCAGACACACAACATTTGTAATTTTATTGAAAATTTTTGGGGAACCAAAAATTGCTAACTTGGTATAAGCTTGTTTATATAGTTGCTTAAATGCCTAGAATTTGTATTGTCTTACAAGACTCATTTTACATTATACCAACCTTCCCAATAATATTTCAGTGTTCAAATTGAAGTACATTAGAGTGGATCTGTTTTGTCTTTTGTAAAAGGAAGACAAGCATCAAGTGATTTCCAGTGGATCCTATGACCTCCTCCAGGACAGCTGAAATCAGCACATCAAGCATAAACTACCGAATTATTTGAATCCTCTCTGTAGCAGAGCAGTGGGACTTTCTGTTGCAGTTCTCTTTGAGAACAGAAGAGGATGCTGTGAACATGTCACAGTGATGGGACAGTGGAACACTAAGGCTAGCCTGAGAAATCAATCTGAATTCACTGAGATTGTATATGCATTTTTTTTTTGGACAAGTGTTTATTTGAATGTGTAAATGTTTTGAATTTGGTTACCAGCAGTCTCTAAATTCTGTTGTACTAGAGGCATTAATAAATGCCCAGCATTCAAGGTTTTCAATAACTGCCCTGCTCAAAGCACAAATTAACTGAAAAAGAGATACAAATTGTGATGGTTGTGAGTTCTACATATCTAGTCTAAGTCTTCTGGAGGTGCAATCTTTGACACATATGACATGCTTAATTATCCAAATCACCTCAAAGTACATGCACCTGAAAACCATTTTCTGTTTAAACAAACAAAAATGATGATAATAATCTTACATTTGAATAAACCTAAGACAAAATAATATGCATTGTCTAAAAACAGGATTTGGAAACATTTTAATTGAATTTCTTTGACTTACACATGCATAAAACAGTACATAGTACATGGTATTCACTGATATGGTTATAGCAACAATAACAATCAAGACTTTACAGGAAAAAAAAAATTCCCTCCCAATAAACTTACATAAACACCCCACCATAATAATAATAAAAAAAAGATAAACATGAAGCAAATGGTCATATAAGAATAGCCTGGGATATAAAAGAAAGACAAACTGCAATTTTGATATGTCATCTTTGGTTTTAGCTTGGTGCGAACACTTATAAATACGGTTGTAGTTTTTTTCATATACTGCAAATCCTAAATAAATAAATGACCTTTTCATTGAATTATGGCATCTATGGTGTAATTTGAGTTTCACTGTGAGTGGAGCCTCTTGTTTTCATTGTCAAATCAGTGACTTTCAGTTTCTCAGATTTCACAGTTGCAGACTTAAGTGACAGTTGTCATGTTTAAATGTCTCAGTCAACATCTGTGACACTGGTTTCAGGTGAAAGCGAGGATGCTTCCCTGAAGAACTCATCCTCTTTTAGCATGCTCTGGAGAACACAGGAGAAACTGAGGTGAGGACGAGAGACACCACAGTAGATACAGTACAGCAGCAATATTATGTGGTTGTCTTACAGTCAGGTTGTTGATTCCCTCCGAGAATGCGCCGATCTGTCTCACTGTGCCCTCAGAGTCCTCCATCTGCACAGAGAATAACAACATCATATAAACAATTTAACAATAACATCCCACTATGTCCAGAAAACGTATTAAATACTGACAGTTAAAATACGATTCACAATTTAGCTGCATTGCATCCTGTACCTGCTCCAGCTGATCCTCATATATGCAAAGGCCTTTATGGAAACTGCTGCTCTGAGGCATCTGCACATCCATGGGGCAAACATACTCTTCCATCTCCTCCTGTCGCTTCCACCTCATTGTCCCAAAACTTCCAAAGGACAGACGTCTTGGCTAAAAGCAGGAGAAGATGGTAAAAGACAGGGAAAACGTTATCACCATGCTGTTATTATTGTACGTTAATAAACATCTGTATACTGTTGTATTTCAAACATTAGTGACATTCAAGGTTCCCACAGGCAAGCTTGCACACAGTTACTTGCCTTAACTTTAGCTGTGGCTGTCAGGACAGTGTAATCTGGGTTTTCGAGATACTCCTGCTTCAGCCTTTGTGCCTCTGAGCCAATCAGAAGATGGAAGTTGTTTGCAAGGTGACGTCTCAACAGAGTTTTATTTGGTGGGATGTTAAGAAGCAGAGCCATTGTTTCAACATTGAAGCGTGGCTCTAAAACCTGAGAAATGCAAGTAAAAAAAAAAAAAAAAAAAAGTAAAATAATAAGTAAAAGCATTATGAATTTGAACTTATTTCGTGCATGTACCATTAGGCCTCCGTGGACTCCACTTCCTCTCAGGTTGGGTGCGTACTCTGCTAGATCCACTGAACGAAGCCACTCCATCACTCGGTGATTGGTCCATTGACAGATTTCTGCTGGCGTGGGATTGTTCTAATCAAAGGGGCAAAAATAAAGCAAAAATGTAAGTCTGTTTCTAAGTGAGTGGAGTTAAGTGTTGTAGCATAATGACAGGTTGTGCTACCTCGGTCGGTCGGCGGCGGAGGCAGCTGGGGTCATAGCAGTTGATACGTAGCACCTGAATGGCCCTCTTAATACTGAGATGGTGAAGCACACTGCCCACTTTCAGTCCCAACAGGTCATCCTAACCAAAGAGATGTAGAAACCTCAACCTTAGAAATGTGTTTCCATCAAGAATATTTAGTAGATTCTTGAAAACCAAATCAGCACATTGGAATGATTTCTGAAGGATCATGCAAGACTGAAGACTTGAATAATTGTTGCTCAATATTTAGCATTGCCATTATTGGAATGAATTGCATTTTAAAATGTATTACATTTACATTTAGTCCACTAGCAGACGCTTTTCAAGCATCTCCAAAGCGACTTACAAATGATGACAGTGGAAGCAATCAAAAACAACAAAAGAGCAATGATATACAAGTGCTATAACAAGTCTCAGTTAGCTTAAACACAGTATACATAGCAAGGGCTTTTAAATAATATAATAAATAAAAAGAAAACAGAATAGAAAAAGAATAGAGCAAGCTAGTGTTAGAGGTCTTTTTTAAAATTGTATAATAAATGAAAAGAAAAAAGAATACAAAAAGTTTAGAAAGATAGTTAGATTTTGTTTTTTTAAAGGAATAGAATAGTGTAGAATAGTGAGTGCTAAAGTTAGAGGGTCAAATAAAGATGGAAGAGATGGGTTTGAAACCAATTCTTGAAGATTTTTTATTAAATTAAAATGAATTATTAGATTAAAATGCATTGGAATATTTAAATTATACTAATATTAGTATTCATTTATTAGATACCTACCAGAGTCATATAGTGAAGCATGCGCCCATCCACTCTGCCCTCGTCAAACTGAGATTTATACTGAGGTAGACCGATGTCATCCAGCCATCCTTCGAGATAATTACATTAATCTTGAATAAAATGTTATTAGTGCATCCCTAGCATTACATCTATCAGTCTTCAATAACATTCTAGATTGTTACTTACGAGTAACCCAGTTGTAGTCCAGTTTACCCATGGCATCTTTCTCCTCTGAGCCCAGCGACTGAAGAGCCAGCTGCAGTTTCTTTCTATGTAGAGGATGCCTAATGCCCATTTCCTGAAGCGCAGAGAGAGCTAGCATACAGTACACAGAATAACCAAATATATAGTCTATATAGATAAGAAGAGCCTTGTGTAGCCTTTTCAACATGAAGATATGGTACACAAATTTGAGAAATGTGGGGCAGTTCAGGAGACCTTTTCCAATTCATGCTGAGACGCCTTCAATAAAGTCTGTCCAGAGCTGATCCACTGCTTCGCCTGGTTTACATACAAGCCCAGATCTTGGTTCTGTAGCCACTCGCACACTTGCTCTTTACTCCACCTGGAAAATGGGCTGTCCAGCTCACTGACAGACACATTTACAACATTACGATTTGTAGTGCTTGAGGGGAAAAAAAGATAGAGATTAAAAGATCTATTAATAAACAAACTGCGTGTACTTGTTATTGCGTCGCTGCAGATCATGTGACCAGCCCAGTCTGGGTCCCGCTGTGGCTCGGACTCCCCCTCTCCTAAACTCTGACTCCGGAGAATCGTCCAGGTCAGAGGAGGTGGACTGACTTCTCTTCATCCTAATGATTATACAGATGTATGAAAGTGAATATCTTCATCTTAATAATCACTGAAACGTATTAACACATTTAAAGACCTTCCAAATAACTTCATGATCCCCTTCGATTTCTTCTTCCCTTCCGGTGAGTGTGTCTCCAATGCTTTTGTTTTCCGAGTTTGCACTCCGGCCAAATCCAAGTGCTCAGTTCCCTTCTGCTCTCCTTCAACTGCCCATATATAACCAACAATTCATCGATAGGGTGAATCTTACAACAAATTGCCAAGAAATGTGCATACTTCATCTCAGAAGCCAACTGTAATGTGAAAAAATATATATAAGTGTTTGGCCTGACTCACCCAGATTGGGAGCGCTGCTTGTCATCTTGTTGCCTCTGATCTTGAAAAAGCCACGTCCAAAAGAGGAACGTGTTTTTTTAGAGCCGAAACTCTCATTCCCCACTGAGCTGGGCTGAGTCGGGGAGACGGATGGAGAGCCTCCAATTTTACTGGCTTCATCCTAAAATATAACAAGCAAGTTTGCTGATCTTGGTTAAGATATTGCACATTTTGTTTTGGGAAATGATTGCCTCTAAAAACCTCTCAAGTTCTGATGAAAAACAAATGAGAGGCTTCGTAATCAGCATCATTTATAATAAAAAGTGCCCAGTGCAGCTATTTTAATGTAAATACAGCTCTTTGTCAGGCTCATGTTGATCTAATTTTACAATGAACTAGGTGTGTGCTGGACTGGGTGATGTGAGATGCTGTAAAGGGAGCCATTGTGCTTACAGGAGAACAGTGGCATTATTGTGTTGCAAGTGGAGTTTGAACGACAGGGGGTGCTAGAAAGCTAAACATGCAAAGTCTCCAACTTTTTTTACAGGATCTTATTAACATAACTAGTTCATAATTTCTCATATAGATTAAGTTGGTACCTCATTATTGCTTGTCAAACGAGACCTTTCAGGCTGCTGTACTTCAGAGACACTGAAAAAAAAATTAATAATGTAAATTTATAATAAAAGTGTACAATAAAGGCACAAATCCCATGATCTTCTGGGAGAAGTTAATTTGTAAGATATGATGAATTTTTTAATCTAAGAAATATTTTTTCATTAATTAAATTTTTAAGCCCAATTTTGTAAACTACTCATGGAAAGTGCCTGAAATTAATACATCTTTTAACATAGCACAATTTAGCTATTTTCTTTTATCTCTACTTTGTTCCCCAATCATGAACCATGCTTGTATATCAATATATCTTTGTATGAACACAGTTTAAATAACACATGTCTACAGTAAGTAAACAGACCTGTCAGTGGTCTCAGCTGCAGGTTTGTGTATGGTCACTTCAGGGAGCAGCTCTGAACATGGGATGAGCTGAGGCTGTATGAGAAACAACAACAACAACACTGATGGATGCGAGTATGCAAGAGAACAGTATTATTCCTGAGTCAGGTCTCAATGGACAAGAGGAGCAGGCAGTGACTGGTCTGAAATCACAGGATGCTGCTCCCAAACAAAAACACGTTTGACATTACACAAAAAAAGGGGTTATGGTTAAATTGTTATTCTCTGTCAGACCAACACAATGAAAGTACTGCAAGGAGGGGGACTAAAAGGAAGTCTGAGGAACATCCTGTGTACATAAACGGTGTGTGTGTGTGAGACCCTTCATACTTCATCAGTTTCCTCTGTGCCTCCTGTGGAGAACATCTCGGTGTCACACAGGCCTTCTCTTGCGTCCTCGGCTCTGGGGTTGTCTGGGACAAGCACAAGTCATAAATCAGCCAAGCTATTAGACCGGGATGTGGACAAAAGCTTTCTGGGAAATATTCTTAAGATCAAAATAATATTGTGTCTAAATTTCATAAAGACACCAGGAAAAACAGACACAAATGGTACTGATTAAGCAATAAATGTCATTTAAAATATTACTAGCATCAAGTTACTAGTAAATGGTAACAGGAGATTCACTTACTAAAGACAGGCAGAAAGGCTTGTATACTTATTATCAGAGGTTTTTAAAAAAGTCAACAGGTTTCAAATTCATTTCAAAGAGATAATGTTTTTAATTGTTTATAGTGTGCCATTGTAATATGAGCATTAATGTAATGTAATATTAAGGAATTAATACATAAACAAAAGACAGAAATAAAAGTGTGCCCTGGACATCTCACCTTTCAATACCTGGACAGACATCACCATATCCTGAACTCGCTTGTAACCGGTCAGAGACTGCTGCAGCTCTTTTATCTTCAAATCCTAAAACGTTTCAGATTAAAACAATATAAAGTTGAATATCAAATGAAATGAAAAACATTAATTAAATTACACTTTATTTTTTATTATGATTTAATACATAATATCATATAATATATAATCATTCTGGCCAGATCTGTATATAATCTACCTACTTCTACTGTACATTCATACATTTAGGCAAATAATAAAAATTAGAAACTAAAGTCTGTGATATAATGTGTGTGCTGGCAGGTGGTTGATGTGATCAGGACATCATATTGTTTACCTTCTCTTCATTAGCTGCCTTCAAAGACTCAACGGCTCTTCTCATTCTCTGCACCTCCAAATCTGAACACAAAATCCACAAAACACATCTTATAGCGTACAACATGCTAAACATTTCAGAACAAGACGGCCTTTGACAACATTTAATCTCTGGAATAACTAAAATAAACACCTCAGAAGCTGCATACCCATCATGCTGGAAGTAAAGATGATTTGCAGAAAAGAATAAATATTGTGAGAGAATACAAGCACGTCTAGCGAATCTGAGTTATAAAAGCAGGGGAGTCCGCAGCCAAAATCAGGTCACCATCAATCAAAAAGCATGTCTAGACGTGTAATACAAACCTTCATATACCTCATACATTCCAACACAGTTTTTCTTGGGCTTACAGTGTGCTGCTGTGATAATTTCTCCTTCATTACACTCAAATGTTTTTGTTCCTGTGTCATGCATTTAATAGGGGATTAAATAACTGCAAAATGTGTCTGTGCGAGACTGCCTTTAGTCTAAACACAGAAGTCACCTTTTCCACTCATACACCATATTTATGCAAATCAGCATACATAATGATAGTGGATACAAAAACACATTTACAGAGATGCCATGAAAAATATTGATAATTGGATTTTTACATTTTAAAAAGTTTTCAGGCACATATGTAATATTAAAGTGTACCAATGTTGTAAATATTTTATCTTACGTAATACATTTCTTAATTTTGTATTAAAATTATATTTTGAAACCACTAGTTAAATTTAAAATAAAAAAATGCATTGTGTTGAAATAGCAGAATGCTCAGTGTACCGTTTTCTCTGTTTTGTAACTGTTCTGTTTTTGGGGCTTCTGGCATGGCCTGGTCCTGAAGTCTTCTAAGTGCGTGTTCTCTCTCCTCCAACTGCTTTTGTAGTGATATCAGCTCCTCCTTAACAATAAAAATCATAATTGACAGCTCCCAGGACATTCCATAACTAAAAATAAGCTCCACATGTGCCAACACCATATTAAATTAGCTCAAATGTACTTATCTAATGTAGCATTATTAAGAAAATAATGTGCAACGCTGTTTCAAAGTGTGTAAGAAACAAAACTGAGTGGCAGAAATACACACACACAAAAAAAAAAAAAAAATTAAAGAGAAAGAGACAATTTTACATTATTCTGTCCAGCTATGTGAATTTGTCAAGTTTTGAGCATGTGGATAAAACTCATGAGCTTGGCACATTCCAGTGGCTAGTTTGAAGGTTAGAGTGAACTACCAAGGATTTCTCTGTGTGGTAAAGTGATTCACAGAAAAGTGCTCGGTGTTACACTTCATTACGGTTAATCTTATGTTGTGTAATTATCACCTGACCATGAGTAACTCGTACTTTGGTAGAGTTAAGACTTCTCTGATAATCTAGTCTCTCATACTCCATAGAAGTCAACTGAAGGCGCATGTCTTTCACATCCTGATAAAGACCCTAAGGAGACAGACCACGATACAGTATCTATAAGTCAAAGAGCCAAGAAGAATTTTGTGACTTGAAATGATAAATTGCTTTGAGTGCTGTTGGACGAGTGGGCCAAAAAAAAAAAAAAAAGAAAAAACAACTCAAGGACAGTAACAAAGTGGAAAAAACACTGAAACTGAGAACTTACTAGTATACTTTATATGAAATCTAAATCTCCATTAAACAGATGAAACCTAACCCATTATTTTAGTCCGCTGTGGATTTCTGGTTTCTGAAAATGAAACTCCCTTTTGGGCTCATGCAAGTGAGAGACAGCTGAATGGGTCCAGTGTAGTCTGGACTCAAACAGGGCAAAAAAGCTTATAACAGGAAATGGCTCTGGCACTAAGCATTTTGCTCTCACCCTCTGCTGGATAAAACTGGAAGCTTAAGCAGAAATGAATGTCACTACGGAAAGAATAGGGTGGTCAAACCATAATAGCCAGGATTAATTTCATTAAATGTTCAGATTGTTGATACAGTTCATTCTGTTTTGCACTTTTAAGCTTCTGATTAATGATGGAATACTGTCATTTATTAGGCCTGTGGGACTCTGTATCCTATGAAATTCACAGTGATGGTGCAAACATGTGGTCCTTACCTCACTTTCTCTGCAATCCCCTTCTGCAGCAGCTAGCTTTAATTTCAGACTTGATACTTCGGTCAGCAGTTCCAGTTTCTCAGTCTCTAACGCACTCCTGCTTAGCAGCTCCTACACACAATTTAAATTTTTTTTTCTGTTTTTCTGGGGGAATCTATTCCGTTAATACTGACCACTCTTACAACAATGTGTCTTAAATGCTGTGCACTTCTGTTATCGGACATAAGCTTAAAAAAAGAGACCACACACCTGTTGTAGTAACTCTTCTGTAGCATTCAGTTTCATGCGGTGTTCTTCAAGGCTCGAATCTAGGTCCCTTATTTTTTCTCCTTGAACTTCCACCTGGTCTGTAAGAACGCTTACCTGGGGGATAATTAGAGTGGATAGTTATTGAATTTGTGTGATGCGTGACATTTAGAAACTACAATTGCTGAACTCAGACTGACAGCTAATAGGAAAGCAGAGGCACACAACTTTAAATCTAAACAGAAAATCCCACACAAACCCATAAAGTCTTTTAACTTGTTTATGACAACACACCTGGAGCACTAGACATTCTTTGTCATTTTCCAAGCGAGAAAGTCGCTCCTGGTAGACCAAATCCCCTGCTGCAGATCCATGGCCATTGGTCTGGAAACATAAATAAATGCTTAAAGTGTTATATGTACTTTTAGTCAACATTAAACATTAACAGGCTCTAAACAATCAAAAAGAATGCAGTGAAATTAAATTTAAGACCAAATTCAGTCAAAAGCCAGTGGGACCTGAAAAATAAAAATCACATGCTGCCATCAGGGAGTCATGTGGGGTTTGTACTGATGATACGTTGCTCTAAGAGATGCATGTGAAAGGTTTTCACATTGTAAGATTTTGCTGCCCAGGAGTGAAAATTTCACACAGCAAGTATGCTTCATGTTGAATATGGAAAAAGGGACTGGGGAGCTGAAATGTGCTTAATCCAGATGAATCATGACTGGAGTTAAAGACGGAAAATGCAAAGGTAGAAATCTTATGTCAGACTTGCAGATATATACATAGTATGAAAAAATTTAAAAGATTTTGAATCAAAAAGAATCTTAATCTAAAAGAATAATAATAAAAAAATATATATTCCTATTATAGCCTTTAAAAAAAAAAAAGAAAAAAAAAAAAAAAAAGAGGAAAAACCCACCAGTTGGCCTTGTAGCCACTCAATCAGACCCTCGGCTGTGGTTTCGGACACCTGACTGCGTAGACTTTCTTTTTCCCCGGGATCCATCAGGTCCAACGCAGCCCTCAGGTCCTCCAAGAGATGCAGCACCCGAAGGCTGCCTAGGAAAGGCGACGTTGGTGACTGACAATCAAACAGGCCGTTGGTGTAGTTCATAGCCTTAGAACCTGTGGCAAGTGTGGGAATGAGAGTCAGGGAAGGGATTTAGGGATGAACCAAATTGTTGGGTTCCGTGTACAATTCAATTGGTTGCAATAGTTCACAAACTTGATGGACTAATTCTATTGTGATATTTTTTTGTCATTTTTGGAACGTGACTATGTGGTGGTATTACCTAAAAACTAAAAAAAGTGAGTACTGACTGAATTTTTTTATGACTTTTGTTGCTGTATCTACTTTGAGCACTATCCAAAACAAAACACAGGTTGGATGACTGTGACCGCACTGTTCGGATGGCTTACTGTCAGAAGATGTAAACAGTGGGATGTCCTCTGCCATAATTACAGCTTGAATAGAAAAAACATAATCTTCAAGAGACTCACTCTTGGTCCAGACAAAGACTTTCATTTTTCTCTGATGTGTCCCTGATGTTCCCAGAGATGGACAATAGTGTGGTCACATACTGAATGTGCATTAGATTTCATCAGTGCTGAAATAGTGGAAAAAGCTTGTAATGTTGCTCACTACGCATACAGTACTCTCAGATCTTACAAATCTGCAGAAACACTCAAGAGTGCAGATTTATTCTCCTTGCCAGTTTACGTACTGTAAGTGCATTGGCCTTAAGTTATTTCCAATAACTTGCCAATAATAAAAAAAAGACTACTCTGTTGATGACTGTTTAAAGCTGCAAATGGTTAAAAAAAGAGAAAGAATAATTGTTGTACACAGCATTTTTCATTTGTTTTAGGGATGCACGATAATATCGGCACAACATCGGTATCGGCCGATAAAAGCTTAAAATGACCATTATCGGTATCGGCCGATATGAATATTTCTGCCGATGAGCCAAACCGATATTCTCCAAGTGAAATAATTGACCTGTTTTTCAGATGTGAATGTCTGTCTACATTTGTAAAATAATAAATTTATGGTAGAATGAGTACAGAAGAGATACATGGATTTCTCTTCAGTAAAATTAAAGTTTAAATTTATCAGTATATATTTGTATATATATCGATATCGGTATCGGCATCGGCCAAAATTATTTAGAAAATATCGGCATATCGAATATCGGCCAAAATCCAATATCGTGCATCCCTAATTTGTTTAGTTGTACCTGCAATGATGCCATCCATCTGCTCCAAAGCAGCTGCCAACATTTCACTGGCATCGCACATCATGATCACCTTTCAAGAAACCTGCAAATGTAGCATTTAAAGGTAAGCAAGGACACTGCTCTCTTTCTCTCTCTGAGAGTCATTAGTGGTGCATACATTAACCACCCATTTTAATTATTATTATAAAAATAAAAAACACAATTAAAAAGTTAATCCTCCGTACTATATGGTATATGCTATATCTGATAACAACAATTATAATAAAATAGAAGAAAAAAAATCCTGCATTCCATATATCTAATATTCTCTCATGCATTGCACTAATATGAGGCGTTTCTGTCCCTAACACAGAATGGGAGGACCTGTGTGTGGGATAATGGAATGATTCTCCCAGGATTTTTCTCCACTGGGCTTTGGAATGCTTGGAATTCCAGACCTTCAAAACAAAGTCCCACAGGTTTCATGTCCAGTCTGTTAGTGCCACTGGCCTACAGCTCGACAGAAGCTTCCCTTCTCTGCACAAGAGGTTGGAGCGTTGAATAATCTATTTCTAAATAAATGTATATTGGCAAGGCAAATTAAATCTAATAGTCAGCTATGCCTCATTTATGAACATGTCAAAACATGCATAAGCAGCAGCTCAAATGTGCGTAAAGAAATCATACAACAATCCTCAACAGTACGCAGGACAGTGCTGTTATTGTTCATTAAAAATAAACATTAAAAATAATTTGTGTTAAAGTCGAAACTAAATTTTAGATGAAAACTGAAATAAAATAAAAAAAGCTAAATATTAAAATTACTTACTAAAAAAAAAAAAAAAAAAATGGTATGGGGGGGGGGGGTACTAAAATAAAATTGTTAAAATAATCTCATACAAAATATTAAGAAATATTTTATTTGTTAAGATACTGCAGATAGTAAATTTAAAGAGACAAGCACAGAAACCAAAGTATGTTGCAGACATTTCATGAAGACTCTAAAGAATCATACCAACTTGTGGAAAATAATTATAATATTACTTGTGTTGTTATATAACATTTAATTTATTTAAACTTCATGTTTTAAATTCTAATAATTGTTCACATTAGTAATGCCATAGGTTAACTTCAGGCTTATAGGAGAAGGGATGTGAAAACATAATACATGGGTCTCAAAATATGTTTTTTTTTTTTTATGTTACTATTTTAATATTTCCATTACATTATGATCTTAAAGAAATAAAAAAAAAAAACAAAGATGCAATGCAATGGTAAAGATATCCTTCTGAATGTGTATGGGTTTTACAGTTGTGCTATGAAGGGGAATGGACACAAATTTTAAGTTTTACTACGCAAACTATCTAAAAATATCAAAGCTAAAACAATACAGAATAAATAATAGGGAAAATAAAAACAAACAACTAGCTCAGTTGTTTGGTGGAGAACTAGTAAACCATACTGACCTTCACTATATAGGATTACACTTCTGGTCACAAATGGACAAAAGTAAAAAATGGGGTAAAACGCTCCAACAAATTACCTACTTAATTTTGTTACAGACTGCAAGAGAGCTGAGACTCTCAACAGCTAACACAGAGGTCTTTGTTTGTCTGTTTACCACCAACCCCCAGAGAAAGAGCACAGAAACAAGCTACATTCTCATTCTAACACGAAGCTATTCAATTATGAACTTATCAGATCAATGAGGACTGCAGATAGGGTTAGACTGCCTCATGTCAGTTCACAGTATTCATGTAGCAAGAGGAGCAGGGATAATAGATTTTGTCAGGTCAGTGAGTCCTTTCGTATACAACACTTGCTCAAAATTCACCATGTGGACAGTAGCTTTTTCTAAGCAAATAAAAGCTGTTTTAGAGCCCCATGACCAAATTAAGCATCTGACTACAAAACAAAA
This sequence comes from Carassius gibelio, assembly GCF_023724105.1. Taxonomy (NCBI): domain Eukaryota; kingdom Metazoa; phylum Chordata; class Actinopteri; order Cypriniformes; family Cyprinidae; genus Carassius; species Carassius gibelio. The sequence goes on along the minus strand of NC_068374.1, from coordinate 30,145,697 downwards.
CTAACTGATGAATGAATAAAAGAGCTAAAATAAGTTACAATCTACTGGATTTAATCTGACATTCAGACCCATTACCACCTGTGGAAACACTGGCCAAAATGGAGGTCCGCTCAGCTTGAAATTCAGGGCTTTTCCAGTTACTTTTGGCTAAAAGAAAACTTTCTCCACATCCCTGAAAGGAAAAGGAGCTGTGTATTAAGTCGGCCTGCATCACTTCCTATGGGGGAAGCCCTGGATATCTGGCAGTTTCTCCAAAAAGTGCAAGGAGAAACTCTGAAAGTGAATATTTGCTTTAGAGATGACAGCTTTAGAAGTGAAAATAAATAAATAAATAAATCAGGGATGTAATTTGACTAGTTTAAGATTATGAAAAAAAAAAAAATGTTTTGACTCGTAGATGCTTCGCACCATATATTTACCTATGGTTATGTTTAATATGGTTTAGTCATTCTGGGAAATTAAGTCCAAGTATGATCACACGTATTGTGTTTCCATCCACTCTGATGAGAACCAGCTCTGATCTGCTCCTTTCATGGATATTTTGATTTTCCATTTCACGAAAGCCTGGATGGAAAATGATATGGATAAAGCGAGCCCCTCGTGATTATATGGAGTGATCTTTGGCTCCAAGCAAACTTTTGAACAATACTTTCCAGTAGTAAACGCATGAGATTTTAATCAGTCGCAAATGGACTGAGGAATTGCTTTCCATATGGAAAGAGGTGAAACAACTGGTTGACTTAATTGGCTGTAGTACTAAAAGATTTTTGTCAGCCAGAGGCCCTTTGCTTACCATGCACCACTTGCTCCATGACCCAGATGACCAGCTCCATCATGAACCTCCTCCCCTTCTCCCAGATTCCTGAAAAACTCCTCCAGATGTGGGCTCCCTCTCACATACCTTCACAATCAGCTCTTCCTCTAAACACAGATATCATTAACCCCCAACCCCCCCAGGCCAAAGAACTGTCAAGCCCCCTCGTGCAAATTAATTCATGTGTTTTACTAGCAAATATACAATAAATCAGCAGACGGCATATTCCCTTAAAGGGCTGTTAACCAAAGCACTGTAGGAGGGACGCTCGTGACTGAGTGGCTCGGTGCCCAGACAGGCCTATGAGTACAAAGGTAGAAGTTATTTACATACTCTGACATTTGCCAGATGTGGAGATAGGGGATGGAGTCGGGGTAGCCTGAAAGAAAAACAACCCACTGCCCATACCATTATCCAGGCAGAGCCTCGTCCCAAATATATTCCGATCCCTCAGACGGATCATGCTACTGAGCTATAGCTACCCTATGCAAACACACAGATGTGACATAAATGTGGCCTTCTGCATTAAATCAGCTCATAGTGGCGAATTCCCATCCACTGCAATCATTAGGCAAAGATGTTGGAGTGTCCATAGAAAATACTTTTATTCAGTTCCTGAATAAAATTAAAAGCATATCCCATGTTCTATCCCTTGGTTTGATAGCAGCATTCCTTTTGAGTGAGCTGTTGACTGATAAAGACCAGAGACACATCACTCACCGTTCATCATTGTTTCCCAACCATTTATGTCTAATGTACAGTACACCCACATTATCATCAGTAAAGCCCTTAATCGACACAAACCAGACATGTGTTCTTATTCTATATGGGATGATTTAGCATTATCATTACTATTATTATAAATACAATTGATACTGGGGTGAAAAATCCATTCAACCAAATGTATAAAACTTAAAACATATTGCAAATATGCACACAATAAATATGTTGTATGATTTGAACTGATCTAGATTATATTATTTGCTTAAATCTACTTTGTTTTATAGGTTTACATATAAATATATATTATGCTTAATTGTACCAACAAGACATATTGCAAAAATAAATTGTTATATATAAATTATATTAAAAAGTATATATATATAATTTTTATCTGTATTTCATATATAGCCATCACTAAGTCTGTCTTGTGCACTTCAATAACTGTCTGGTTTGGCTCAGCTACAAAATCAGTTATCAGAAGAAGAATGGTTCAGACTGCTGAAAGGATCATTGGTGCCCACCAACTCTCCACCCTTCAAGAACTGTACACATTCAGAGTGAGGAAAAGGGCTCAGAAAATCATTCTGGATCCCTCATACCCAAGACATCTCATTTTTGAACTTTTGCCATCTTGTCGGCGCTACAGAGCACTGAACACCAGGACAGCCAGCACAAGAAAAGTTTCTTTTCTGGCAATCTTCCTCATGAACAGTTAAAATCTCCCCTTTGTGCAATAAAAATGTGCAATTCCAATTATATTTATTTGACACTACCCTACATCTTAGTCCACCCCAACATTTTATTCTATTCTATTCCATTTATAGAACACCTGTACATACAACCATGTGTCTATTTTGTCTATTTTAATATACATGTGTATTCTGTGATGTATGTGATCACATGACAGTCAAAAGAGTTGCCTTTCCCCCCAATCACTCACAACAAAGATAAATAAACATCAAGATCTCAAAAACAAATGGCTGCACTGATAATGCTTTATGACGACATTTTGTAGCTTGCCTTTGATTTCCTTTAATTAATAAAAGGAAACATGTGGCGTACAAGATAGGAAACATCTGACCCACACTTCAAGTCTGCATGGGAAACTTGGGGTCTTATATTTGAGTAATAATATTTAAAAAAAAAAAAAAAAAAAAAAAAAAAAAAAAAAATCCCTTATGTCATAGCTGACTTTTTCCCACTGTGAAAGGTTCAAACAGGGTAAGATCTATTTAATCTGTTATATACGTAAAGATAGGGATTTGTACAAATGCATTAATTAAATGTGTTAAATTAATTTATTTTACATTTATTTCGTTTGTAGCGTATAATAAGGCAATAAAAAGAAGAAAAAAAGGAGTAAATTAAATTAAAAAAATAAAAAACAAGCACAGAAACATCATTCTATCATTAAAACGCGTAAAGGACTCTCAGGTGTGACGTTTAATAGAGATGCAGTGCATTATTGTTAAATCGCTTTTTCAAATTTCGTAAATAGCTTACCTTCTAAAATAACGAAAGTCCTGACGTTATTTGAAATAACAAACTTCCTTCAGCAGATGTATGTCTCCGAAATCCACAGATATTCCCGAGGGTCCCTCATATTACTGTGTTCAAACGTAGTTAAACGTGTCTCCAACGAGAGCTGCGGCGGAACTTTTGGCTTCAAGCTGTGAGTTGTGCGTCCGAGTGCGCATGCGCCTGTTTAACCAATCAAAACCACAAAACCATCCTCCGTTACTCCACAGAAGTAAAAACTTACACTTTTACATACATGAAACATGAGCCTTCAGTGTTCTGTTAAAAACTGATAGAAGAGCGATGATAATAATAAAAAAAACTATTGTAAAAATATAAATTGAATTAGTGGGAAGAATAGAAAAAAAGAAGGAAAAAAAAAAAACGGTTTGTCCTCCAGGTAGGGTACATGGTCAGGTATGGTTCCATAACAATAATAATCAAAGAAAACTGTTCATGATGTATTTGCAATGTCTAAGAACGTTCCTTGGATGTTATTATTCAAATCCAATAAAATTATTGTTGTTAAAAATGTAAGCAGGCGGCGTTATCACGTGGTGTTTGTTTATTTCTTCTGTTCAGTCTAAACTAATCAGCGTCGTTTGTGATTGCCCTGGATAATTTTTTATTTATATATATTTTTTAATTAAATATTAATGAATCAATATACCCGTTTGTTATAAACAGATTGATATTTTTGGACTAAAGAAATAAATAAAATGAACATGAATGGCTTTTCCTCCAATGAGAGTAACTAATGTTTTGCTTTTTAATAATTTGCATTAATAATTCATTATTAAATATACCATGCTAAGATAAAAACAAACAAAAGTTATACGATATTTGAATTAAGATGTTTACCTATTTCAATATGCTCAAACTAGTATTATAATATAATGTTAAGGCCTATATATTGCTTGTCGACGACACTAATGAGAGTTACTAAAAAGGTTTCCAAAATGTTCTGATATAGAGTCATTTGCATTGTACAAGCTCCCGACAAACGGAGGAATATCGCCCTCTTGTGGATAATATAATATTTATTTTGCAACCGAATATATATTTCATATATTAAAATATAATGTAAAAAATATTATGCAAGTTCTAGTATACAGTGCCATCACATTTCAGATTTGATATCCTCATCTTACCCTATTGTTGTCCTCATTAACACATACATGTTATTTTCAAACACTTCTCACTAGATGGCAGGCAAATGCTAGAATTATTATTTATTTTTATGTTTTTACAACTGAAGTTTGATGAAACAGCTGTTTTTTCTCTCTCTGATTTATTTATTTACATATAAGACTGCTATTGAAACTATTATTTACTATGGGATGATATCATAATTAAATATTTGTATTAAGTTGTTAAAGCATGACCCTCTGTCACTAAAGTGTTTAATAATGTTGTTTCAGGACAGACCCATGATTTCGGCATCTAAAGAGATTTGCTGGTCCATCTTTACAGTCTGTACCCAATGATTTATCACCTTAAGACGTTGAAAAACAGCACAAGAGAAGTTCCATTAACCTGTAATATCCGGTCTATTTTCTCTGCTTTTTGGATCGAGGCACTTCTGTGTCCATGGCAACCATGCTCACTGGGAATCATTTTAGTCCTTTTTCCTCAATGGCACAAACATTACACTTATTTTGCCCAACGAGGCAAGAGTTTGTACCCTGCCTGGGTCAAGTTGTCACTCTTGGAAAAGTACAAAGTGTACTGGAGAATACGGGACAGAACTTATTCAGAGTTACTTCCCATGTGAATCCCAGCAATTTTGTGTGGGCATAGGTATTGCTGAATTTAGCGCAAGTGAATAGAGGCATTGAAACCATTGACTCACTGTCCTAAGAACACAGAGGACGCTCATTACAGCAAACACCCCACACCGAACCACCAACATAAAGGGGTTTTTATGCAATCATTTTTGCATCCAGGTGTTTCAGTCAGAGATGACCTTTGTTTATTTCATTCGCTGTGTATAAGGACACAGCATGTTAATTAACGGGAAGAAGACCAGCTATCTCTTTCTCTCACCTGGGCAACTGCATGGTACCACTCACCTCTGTGCATGTAAGAATGTCATTTTCCCAGAAACAGAACATTCGTCCAATGCCTGTGATTAAAAATATACACACAAATATTCACACAGTGGGAATGAAGAACGTACACTGAAAGCAACAACTAATTTACTTGTGTATATATTAAGCTATTAATAGCACTTTGTTTATTTCATTATTAATGTATTATTTTAAATAATTCAATTCAATTCAATTCAATATTCTGAAATTCTTCATCATATCCCAGATGTTTCGATTTCCATGTCCATTATTCACTCATGTTCCTGCACACTTTTGTTTTTCCTCTCTAAATACCCACTGCGAAGAAGCTCGAATGCTGAAGAAAGTTCTTAGAAAATAGATTATATTTAGAGGCATTTAAAATAAACTCCCATTGAAGCAATGACGTTATTTAGTCGTCAATGGGCCTTGTTTGTCGTGAGCGTGCTGGGGTGGAATTGCTGATTATGATGACCGTATATTCTTAATGGTCATTCAGAGTAGTTCTCAGATCCGGCTTGGTGTGAGTAAAGCAGTGACTCATGCATGGATTGGTCTGAACAGGATGCCACCAAGGCAAATGTTAAAGCCTCAATATCTCTCTTTTTTTTGCATGTTTATTGTTTATTTTTAAATTAAACTTCTAATGTCACTTAAAAGGATAGTTCACTCAAGAATAACAATTTTCCAAGATGAAGTAAAATCCATCCAAGATGAAGATTGAGTTTGTTTCTTCATCAGAACAGATTTGGAAAAAATTTAGCATTACATCTCTTGCTCACCAATGGATCATCTGCAGTGAATGGGTGCCGTCAGATTGAGAGTCCAAACAGCTGATAAAAAAATCACAGTAATCCACAAGTAATCCACAAGACTCCAGTCTATCAGTTCACATCTTGTGAAAAGCTGTGTTTGTAAGAAATAACCCCAACATTAAGATGTTTTAATTTCTGAGACATTTCAGCACACATTCTTTACAACCTTCACAAAGTAACCAAGCCTGAAAAAAAGAAACAAGTGCAATATAAATTATATTCAGTCTCTCCATTTTCATATTTTATTTTGGGCACTATACACCAAGCTAAAAATAATGATATATGCAGTGCACATCCCTGCTCTGTCAGGTCCTCTATGCAGCTGAAGGGTAATAGCAAATCAGCTAATGTTTGAATAATGAAATTGAGAAGATAACCCTTCATGCTACATGAATACTGTACCCTTTCCTCTTACTGATGATAGCAAGATGATAGAAGTGTCCTTATATAGTATGTAAAAAGCCATTTTATTTTGACTGCACAAATAACACCTAGCAACAAGTATAACCAGACAGAGTTGTCTGTTGCTAACAACAACAAATACTCTCCGAGAACCCAAGAACATGTATGTTTATAATTGTGTACTGCTATGGTTTAAAAGAAAAAAGTTGTTAACAATAAAGCCATTATGATCTCAAACCAGTAATCAGTAGTTCAAATTTCTGAAATTCTAGGGACATAACAAGTATTGAGATGCACAATATATATATTCATGCATGTTCAATCAAAAATCAACCTTAAACATGCATGTATTGTGAAAACTAAGAATAAATGTGTTGATAACAATGTGCATGTAAATTTTCCTTCTAAAACTGAAGTCTATGCTTTCTTAGTGATAACAAGCAATCCCGCTGTTTCTTTAGTGCCTTCAGTGCTAAATCCTCTTAACATTTTTTTCTTTGTTCATACGTCTCCTTGATGTCTTTCATTAAAAACTGCATAAAACTTTTGTGTTAATAATGATTTGCCCTTTGAAATAAATCAGTCTTTCAGACAGTCTGTCGTCTCTTTGTGTGATTACATTATTTCTGATGATGTGAATGAATAAATAATAGAATTGTCTACATACTTTTGATCCTTTATTCATTATCCACTTTCATAACTTTCAATCTGTTTGTCTTGGAGTTAAACTGTAATTAAGTAAAACCAGTCTGAGGAGAAACTCAATAAATTAAATGCGTGAAATACAATCTTTCCTTGGAGCTTTTAAACACTGGCAATGAGACCCACTTATCTGCCTAATTAGCACATTGAAAATAAAATAAAAATGAAAGATATACACAACTGGAAAACATTAACACGCATTAATTAATCAAGTCATTTGCATGTAAATGAAAGGAATTCGATATCTTTGTATGGTGGTGTCTGCATCTGAGGGGGGTATTTGTGCCGTCTGGAAGCGCCAAACCAAACCAAACCATATCACTCCTCATTTTCATTCAGCCTGAGTTATACAAACTCACTTTTCTGCATGATAAATGTAATTATGCATACAGAAGGACTCGCATTAGGCCACCTGTTCCAATATCATATCACTCATTAGTCTCACATTGTGAGAGGTGCTGTAAATCATACAGTCTAAGTGGCTGAAGAGCCGAGTAGAACTTACAGAGGTCTGTTGCACATGGACATGAGCTTGTTTACTAAGATGCATTCAACTGGACGGGTTTAAAAGCAGTTCATTTAAGGACAGTAAATGTCCTACAACATTGCTGCAAAACAATAATATATTGCTGCAATAAATCTTATATGGAAAATAACTTCATGATCCTGTTCTGTAAGAACTTTTTGTTATTGTCCTTATAAACCTTACTCAGAATTATTACCTTGAATGGCACGATTGATTACAGTTACCATCAAAATGGCAGCTTTTAATTTTAGTACGAGCCTGGCAGCATGCGATATGGGGCTCTGTTTGATGAGAAATAGACTTGATAGTGATTTTCTGCAGAGAGTGTTTGTAAAGCCTAATCCTCTTTAGACATCCCACATCCTCCTAAAGAAACAATGGGAACCAAATAAATAAATTAATAAATAAATGGCACCCAACATGAAGCTCCTGTGTAAACGTTTGTTGTGTTTAATGACTGGAGCCGATTATGTAACAGCTCTGGATGCTGTTTGGTGCCTTTGAAAGGAGATCAGGTGCTGGCGGGTAGTATGGCATTGAGCTAATTGTCTGTCAGTATTACATAATTCTTTTAACCAAGATCATTATATCCTGCTCAAATGCTCATTTGAAGTTATGACAACATGCCATCCCCCTTGAAGGTTAACAGTTACATAACAACAGTTCTGGCTCACCTGTAAAGGCCACAGCTCCAGCTCGCTGCTGCATGCATATGAGCCAGAATCATGAACTCGCTTTTTATCAAGTTTTATTCTTTATTCATTCACATAATCAGAAACAATGTAATCACAAAAAGGTCTAGAGACTAAACACATCTATCAACAAAAAGGTAAAGCCATGTAGTAAAGTAAAGTTTTAAAGTTTCAAGTTTTATACATTTTGAGAATAAAGGAATCCACTGATATTACAAATCTGGCAAACGAACTGTATTCATTTTATAGTAAATAAAGCAAAACCTATTTTGAGAAAAAAATAATAGTACAAATAATAATAATCAATTTTAAATTAGGTAACACATAATTATGTTATTAGATTGGTTAGATTACATATATTGATTAGATAAAATGTAAACATGTTGATGTAAAAACAGATGAAAATGATCCGACACTGACCAATTTCCAACTCAAAGCAATCAATTAAACAGTATACTCCCAATATATTGTGCATGCTTCTTGACAAGTTAAAGTAGCTATAATGATCTTGCTGAATAACTGCAGATCCGGATTCAAAGGCATGAATTCCCCAAAAACAATTTGGGAAATTTACTGCAGCTTCTCTTATAAGGAGCAATTTGCATGTTCAAGGCTAGGTTTGATTATCCAGATTTAAAAGGTAACTCTGAAGGCAATCTGTTTGATTTTCAGCACAAATGGGCATTTATGCTTTGATAAAAAAAAACGTCACTTTTGCAGCAAACAATTTCAAATCAGAAATGATGTTCAATGAGCAGTACACCCAAAAGCATTTCAAGCCATGATTAAGGCTTGTTGTGACCTATGAATATAGATTGATGGTTGGAAACAGACACATTGACAACATTTAATGAACCATGAAATAATTCCCCTTTCAGTTTGTAATTGTAATAATATTCGTCTCTAGATCTATCCATATATGACCGACCTCAAACAGCTGATAGTACTCAAACAATGAGATGTACTTACAAGTACTTGTAATCTCAAAGTCAGCTATACCACAAGACAGTTGTTTAGCAGTAAAAGGTCACCCATGTGAATGTTCGTCAGCGGCTATGTTAATATTGTGCCAAATGCTTTGAGGTCTTTCCCAACAAGGACTTCATAAAGGTCAGGCCATGTCTAGACTTCCTCAGCATTTCGTCTTCTTAACCAAATGCCAGCAAACAAACACATTTTTGATAATAGCATGAATTTATGACAACATCAAAACATACAAATAAAAAAAGGGAAAAGAAAGCCGAATAACTCTCTGATTGTGTAAGACATCTTGTAATCTAGGCTGTCAGAGTATATGTGTGGAAAAAGTCTCACATTTTCCAGGCAAATGTTCAAAGTTTTAAGTACTTACATCTGCATACGCACATAAAGTAGCACACTTGAGTGAAGAAGAGTGACAGAAGGCGTAAAGTGCTTTTGTTCCTTGTGTTGCTGAAAATGGTAATGAATTCAACTGTCAGTCTGCAATCCTCAAGTCTGAACTATAAATCTGTTTAAAGAATATGATACTGACCTTCGAAAAGACTAAAAGAAAAAGAAAAACTCGACAAACTAATGGAAAGTTGAAGTGGAAACTTTTCATAAATCCTAAGAGTCTCTCAGTTAGTAAATATGCTTGATTGTGGAGGAGGGAATGTGTAATAATTTAAATGTTATTCTTTTTATATTTGCGTTGTTGGAAAAATTGCAAAGCTCAGGCTGCTGATTCACTTCAGTAAGCAAGCAATCATTTCTTTTGGGCAAATACTGTAATGGTGATGTGCAGATTTTCTTTTTTCTTTTATTTGCACATCCAGATCACCCAATCATTGGGTAAGCCAATACTATCATCATATTTATTTAATTATTTATTTAATAATTTTTTGCCTGATGCAATGGCGCGTAAATTACACAATTTAATATGATTATACTATTAGTACACATATAGTTATAATATTATTAATAACTAATTATTTTTATTTTTATTTAATAACATTATACACTTCCAGAGGTATGCTCACCAAAGCTGCCTTTATTTGATCAATGCAATACAATGAAAATAGTAATATTCTGAGATATTACCATTTGAACAAATGTTTTCTATTTTAATATACATTTTTAAAATGTGATTTATTCCTGTGATGGCGTAGCTGAATTTTCAGCAGTTATTTCTCCAGTCTTCAATGTCACATGATCCTTTAGTAATCATTGTAATATGCTGATTTGATGCTCCAGAAACATTTCTTCTTATTATTTTGAATTTGAGAATATTGTGATTTCCCATTTTTCAATGAACAGAAAGTTCAAAAGAACAACATTTAGTTAAAATAGTGAACTTTGTAACATTGTAAATGTCTTTCCTGTTACTTTACTTAATTTACTAATTTAATAATAATAATAATAACAAAATTGACACCAACTTTTGTCTAGTTTAAGAGAACATAATGCTTTTCAAAGTTTTGTCAAGTAAGAAAATGTTTGTCTGAATCATCCAGAAAAATAAAAAAATTAAACATTTCAGGATTCTGTGGCTTATGATTCCAATTAGGTTTTATAACTAATTATTAACCATGTTTCTTTGTAGCACACACTATATATATATATATATATATTGCCAACTGTTTTTCTCAGAAGAGAAGAAACTCCAGCTTTCTGAAGCAAATAAAACATTTCAAGACTTTTTCAGCTCTGCTTCGTGCAAGCCATCATCACTGTTTATGAGGAGAGAGAGAGCACTTAGTGACTGTGCCACTTTGAATCCTTTTTAGTATTCCTTCTGGCCTGTTTGTCCTTTATTACTCTCAGAAAGACACTCATACGGACAGACAGCAGGATAGATAGATAAATGCACACACAAATGCATACATCTGTGTATTTCTGTTTGTTTTTTTTTCTATTCATGATCTCCTTTTTCCTTTTTTGTTCTTTGTAATCTATTGCCTGTTCCAAGTTCTCAAGCAAACACACACACTTTTCTTTCACTCTCCATCCTAAGAGTTTTTTTTTTTTTTACTTTTTTTTTTACTTTTTTACTTGGATTGATGTTTTAAAGGTTGTAAAGTAAGGATTTTTGACAACTTAGTTCATAAAGCCCTCATTTCTGTAACGACAGGTAAATGAGGAGGAAGCAATTGCAGGCAATAAGATGATGTTTATTAGAAAGAGAGTCCAGAATGTTGGCAATGGCAAGGAAGGTCTACGGTGGCGTGAGAAGAGCTGGATGGTGAAGTCGATGGTGCAGGTGAAGGAGGTCAATGGGTGAAACCAGGAACAGACCGGAACACTGACACGAGGACGACAACACGAATCCAATCCAGCACACGAACACGGAAGACGGTAATCCAACTAGGACACGGAGACATGAGAGAGGATCTGACAACAGAGAGAGAGCGAGGTGAGTATAAGTAGCTGAGGTGTGATGAAGATCAGCTGGAGCGAGACAATCAACACCCAGGTGATGACAATCAACTAAACGAGCACATGGGGACAACGTAAGTACAAAAACAATCACAAAACATGACACGGAGGAAACACTGGATTTCCTACCGTGACAATTTCACTTTTCTCAAAACAACTCTAATTAAAAATTATTTAAGCAATTTCAACTTTTTTTATTTTAAATTTAAGGAGCCCAATTTTAATTTTAAGTTCTTTTTATTGGCACTTATCTTCCAGATCTCTGAACATGGATTATTATGCAAAAGTGAAATTAGTAATTCAAATTTGACTATACAGTACTTGTAGTACCATTAATGTAATCAATGTGACTCCAGTGGTTTAACCTCCGTTTTATGTGATGCATGTGCTTTGTTTGAGTAAAAAACATACTTTACTTTATTTAATAATAATAATAATAATAATAATAATAATGACAATATCCTGTATATGTCTGTGCATTACCTGAGCTCTCCTACTATTTATTTATTGAAAAAATGCCACAATAATAATATTAAATAAACAAATTAATTTAAATAACAAGAAAATAAGGAACAAGATGACAGTCTGTTCATTCTCTGCACTGTCCTATGAAGCATAACAACAACAACAACATGTTCTTATTAATATAATAATAATGCCTATTTATTCTTTGTATTCTTCTTCTTTTCTGCACTAAAACATAAGGATTAAAATATGGTAAAAAGCGGTAGCTGAAAGCTTAATAAAATCAAAAACAACATATAAAAATGTGTAAACTGGGAAATGTGAAGGACAGGAATCTGTGAATATTTCTGTGGGATCCTATAAACGCACATACAAATGCAAAAACAGATAATGAGAAAACCGTAATTAAATGCTAAAATAGAAGCCCAGTTTGGCCTGAGCAGATGTTTCTCAGCTGGATGAAAGAATTAAGTGTTCAGATCTATTTTAGAGGACACAAATCTAATCAGAACCTTCACCCAATGAAACTAATAAAAAAAAAAATAAGACTGTTTACCCATTATATTTGATCGTCTCAGAACAGCACGCAGAAATCTAAGACAAACTGTTTAGACATGAGCAACATCGGCAATGAAAAAACAAATTGCATCTAGAAATTACAGATGTCACATCAGAGTAGTTTTCACTGAGAGTGTATTATCCTGCTGCATGTTGTATCATCACACAGAGTCTCATCTGCCCCTGCTTCACTTATATTGACACTGTAATGCAGATCTCAGTTGCCGTTATGGGATTCATAGCGAAATACGCTTTTGAGAACTAGTCTGCAATTAACATCTGACCTCAATCAGATCTAATAGCTCTGAAAGCTGATCTGCAGCCATGCAGCAGCAACAGAGCAGCTCAATCACCAAATAAAACAAAAGTCCAATCCCATTACTGGAGTTAAAGGGGTCCAAAGGGGACAATCCCTTCTCCCACTGACCTGCAAAGGCCAGAATTGGAACCTCTGTGGTATAAAATTGAGTAGATATGTCACTTAAATGCAGTAAAATCAGAATGCATTGTCCTCTATATGCCTCAAAAAATGTCCCTGCCATCTCTAGCCCCAAAGTCGGAGGGGTGTTTGTCAAGCAATCAGGAAGTGCTGAGGGAGAGGCAGCCAATCATGGACGAGCTCCGAGAGGAACCGTAGGTTATCTGCAAGACGTCTCAGCAGTGTGAAGTGATTTAAGGGTGGACTGGAGGTTAATTAAAAAGGCAAGACAAGGGCAGAGAGAGGAGAGGGAAGGAAGATGTCTGTGTGTGTATTTGTGTGACTGACATTATGCTGGCAGGACTTTCAGACTGGCTGGCAGCGAGCAGCGAACACAAAGCCCAACAAAATATTTGGCCATGCATATCATTTGTATGATTCCGTGAAGGCAAAATCTTTTGCTTGAAAACATTGCTGCAGTTTGATTTTATGCTATTTATAATCAATTTATTTAGGGACAGTACAAACAATTAATTAAAATAAATATCAATTACTTTTAAAAGTATATATATATATATATATATATATATATATATATATATATATATATGTATATATGTATATATGTATATATATATATGTATATATGTATATATATATATATATATATATATATATATGTATATATGTATATATATATATATATATATATATATATATATATATATATATATATTTATATATATATATATATATATATATATATATATATATATATATATATATATATATATATATATATATATATATATATACAAAAAAGATGCATTGTTAATATGGAAATTTGCATGCCAGGTCCCTAAAAATGTGAAAATAATAACAATATTATATGGCGTCTATTTCTTTTATCATTCTTTATATATGTTGTCTGAATGTTAAACATAATGTACATTAGCTTAGTTCTTAAAAAAATGGACACAGATCTCAAAATGTGAGGGAAGTCAGCATGAAAGATTTCCAAGCACCAAGGGCCAAACAAAATAATATCAGCCACACACAGAAATGTCTCTGATACCCGAAGCATTTTGTTAGATGACTTAAGACGGGCCTAAATTATTAGCGTGCGCTTATTTCCTGCTGTTATAATGAGTTCGAACAAATGAACTGAATAAAAAATGTTTTAATCATAATGTCTTGTTCAGATGTGGCTTTTTCGAACACATTGTGCCACCATCATTTTAAGAAAGTGTAACCACACATTATTCAGTCCCACTAAATGATGACAATATGGGGCAGAGAACACAAGCTCAAACTCACCTGCTGTGGAGTTTGTCTTGTTTGAATGGCCATCTGCCATCTGGCCTTGCACGGAGGGTTGTAACAGTTTAGATCTTTTCGTGTGCACAGGCATTGATTTCAGCTGATGAGATCAATTGAATGAAGCCACGGCCACTTTGTCTTCATTGCTGGAGACTCAGAGGGACAGCTGTGTTTGTGTGTTATTCTACACCAGGAGCTGGCATTCCCATTGCCTGCATGTCAGTCAAGCTGAATGTCAACATCTGAACGCGGACGTCTCGTAGTTATTGACTCGGGGATCCTGAGCACACCGGAGCATAACCTCAAACTTGGATACTTATTACCTGTCAGCCAGCAGCTGCTTTCTTTTTCTCTGCTTGATTTCATTTGATTCGGCCCTTACGGTCAGCTACTAGACTTCTCAATTCATCTTTGTTTTCTTCTGCCTCTGAACTCTCTGAAGGTTCATTGAGTTTGTAAGCTATCTTAGTGCTGGGACTCTAACACTTCTTAACACGGAGAGGTTTGGAGCCAAAGTACTGCAATTAAAGTGCAAATGTGCTACCAAGAAGAGTGCATTTTTATTAAGGATTTAAAATAAATCGTATACACGTGCAATTTCACAAAACAGTAGAAAACAGCTGAAAATCCAGCTTTGCATGACAGGAATACATTGCAATTAATTTTGTTTAATGTATTTATGTATATAAATGTATTTCACAATATTAGTGATATTACTGTATTTTGTTAAATGCTGGCTTGCTGCACATAAGACAATTTAAAATAAATCAAACTTTTGAACAGTAGTTATTAGGATTAAGCTTAAAATTGCGCTACCAGTGCAAAACATAATTTAAAAAGAATGTTAATTTACTTCAATCATTTTTTTTAAACATTAGCTTTTCCTGAGGATACCACATTTTCAAGGCCAGCTCATCCATAAATTTCAGACGTTGAGCAAGGCTAACTCTAGCCACCGATGAAAACACAACACAGAACAAGCCTCCGACCCTAGTGATGTCAAAAGCATCAAAGCATGTCAAAAGGTATTTAATTCTTTATTGCCAAGATAAGTTTGTAGCCAAGTGTCTTGCTTTGATGCCACCCGACAGACACAAGGTGGGTGCTGGAAAAATTTTATGCCCTGCCGATTTCCACGTCGCGTTTTCTGTAACCGATGCTGCCGGCCCTGTCGCTGTCAATCTCGCCGGCGGTGGAGCGCTGGCATGTTTCTTCCCGCTGAGCTTGATCATGATGGCAGACCGCTTATGTAACCCATGATGCACGGCCGCGCTGCTGCTGTTGCTGTCAGCCAGGAAATCAATTTGCCTGGTGTTTCAGCAAACAACCTCATCTCCTCTGCGCCACTGTCTTCTTTTTGTGTTCATTTAACAAACCTCTTTTGCACTACGTTCACTTGGAAGCCTCTCTCATTCCTTCATTTGAGAGAAACTCTCAAACTGTGCTTTAGTTCCATACTTGTTGCTAAAGACTGTTGTGTAGGTGTATCTGATTTGCTGAACCCAGACGTTTTGATTCTCTTGAACCGTTTGACGCATATTTTGTGTGAAAGAGTCGCCGCAGGCATTGAAGTGTCACCAGTCGATCTGGGTGGATCCTGCAGGGCAATGGCATAGATTTGGCCACCTGCTTTCTGACCGATTCAAAAGCAGGTGAGAGACGCGCACAGCAGGTGAACAAGAGCGTCGCAAGACCAGACACGCACACAGAAACCTTACTCGTGACATTTATTTGACCCCAGGCGGAGTATTACTTGCCGTGGTGACCTTTACTTTGTTGCCTGAAGGATAAGATTTTCATCTTTCATTATGTGACAGCTCCCCGGTGAGATGTAGACATATTTTGTTGGAAAAGGAACATGCAGTATCTGGCATTTACATGTACTCTGTATTTGCATAGGAGTCCGTACATTGCAAAGCTTCTCGAATAATCAGAAAATCCAGACATTTTTTTTTTTTTTTTTTTACTTTAAGTGTTTTATGTCTAAAATTTGTTTGATAAATTTGGACAGATATGTAAATAATGATGGACACTCACATGAGATGAACCCCTAATTCATCAGTTGTCTAGAAAAACCTTTAGTTTCATCTGGTGACCATCATTTTAAGATCAGGTAACCAGTCTAATACTAAACAAATAAATTAAATTATACAAAATGTTTCTGAATGACCTAACATCTATTGATCACAACAGCCTCATACAGGCAGGGGACATGTAGTTGCCAAGGGCGCAAAATGACAGGGGGGTCCCACACAAAAGTTATAATGAAACCTGTAACTACTTCATAGCAGTGTGCTCACTGATAAATAATTATCACCTTATAACATTCATCAACCAATCAGAATCCAGCGTTCAACAGTTATAACATATAAAATACAAAAACAACCCTGTTCTTCAGCTCAAATAATCATGCAAACTGATTTAGTCCGCACACTGAGGGTTAAAATTTTCCCCATGATTTTTTTCTACTAAGATCCTTCTCCTCTCTCTCAGGTCTGAATGAGTCAGCTGGGGTGGAGACGTCTGTTTTACATGATCTTGAACAACACACAGATGATCTGCACACGTCACCCAGTGTGCCGGCACCACTCACAGTCCTGTTCTATTATTCATGTCCGTGTTCCGGAGTATTCGGTGCTCAAGGGGAGAAATCAATTAACCTTTAGGGCGATAGGAGACACATCGCCCAGCTTGAGAAATGGAAATTAATCTAAAGGTTAGAGGGGGGAAAACCCCTGGCACAGTCAAAGTCATGCTCTTTCATGTTTGCGATGCATCTGTGTGACAAAAACAAAGATGAGTGTTACAAATCATGCCACTCTCTAATTTGTATAATTGCTCTACCTGTGTTAATGTGCAATATGTTTTCTTGTATGAACAGAAGATTTATACATATTTTCCTGTGCTAGACATAAGGCAGCTTGTAATGTAAATATCTTGCAGCTCAAAAACACCTTGAAAAGAGGCCATTTTCTGCTTGGCTGTAATGAATAACGTCTGGCTATGGGTCACCGCCTCTGTTTTGAATATTAGAGGGGATCCAAAAGCCAGGACAAAGACTGCTCATGTAGATTGTTGATGCAGGCAAAAGCAGGATTGAGTCAATTATGTGAGGAACTCGGGAGGTTAAAAGGATAGAAAAGGATAGAAAGACTCTGCTAGACTTGGGAGGTTAAAAAGAAAGAAAGTAAAGTATGACCAAGCTAAACACAAGTCAAATTGAAAGAGCCAATTGCACACAGAAAAACTACTTTTCCATGAGCCGCCGACCTCAAATACAGATTTGTAATTTATAGGGTGTATATAAATAGCTAAAGGGTGCATTTTAGTACTACCTACTTGGATTACTAATTTGTGCCCTTTGGGAGTAGTTTTTGTACTAATAAAATAATCTTTTTTTTTTTTTTCTGACAACACATTTTGTCACATAAGCTACTCTGCATTACATTAAAAAAAAAAAAAATTCTAAGTAACATCTATTACAAATGTCCTTTTCCCAGGTAACTTAACCATTAACTAACATATTTTTTTTTTTTTGCAATGACTGTTAATCAGCTTTAAACTACAAATGGCTGAGAAACTATGTAGCTGTTATCCAGCTAGTCCCACACAGGTTTATGTTTTCTCACTCTGGACTTAAGTGTGCGCTCAGAAGCTCTTGACATTATGTCGGCTTTGAGAGGGTAATTTCAAACTGTGGATGAACCAGATAACTTTTTGGCACTGCTAAAATAAAGATTTGATGAATTGAACAAAGGAAGCAAGTACACTAGAGCACTCCCTCTTGATTAATTTTTAGCTCTATTTCCAATCTGACCACAATGCTCTGCACTTCAGCTTTGAAGAGTGCCTCTCTTGACCACATCATTTTGCAATGTGATTCCCAGATTAATGAGGAGTGATAATGGTTGGGTCAGTGGCACACTGACAGAATTAATAAGAATTGCAATTGACATCCCATGAAGGCACAGCATGTGACTAGAATTAAAACTGTCTCTCTGTCTTTCTCTCTCTCTATATATATACGTATATCATTTCAGAAAAATATTACTGAAACCTATTGAATTCTATGCAACAATTTATATACAATTATGAATATATAGCAAAAAACTTGTTATCCTTAAATCCTAAATAAATAAGTATACTGTCATTAGATCAAACCACAAAAAGTCCATGCTTCTAGTCCCATCAAAAGTTGGACACTGCAAAAAAAAAAAGATTAATATAACGAAAAAAAAATCAGGCTTTAAAATAAAGGCTTTTTGTTAACATCTATGGGTCCATAAAGAATCTTTAACATTGTTAGATCCTTTGAACTGGACAAAAGGATATTATAGCGGAACGTTTTTTTTTTTTTTTTTTGATAAATCAAGTGTTCTTAACACAGAGAAAAAAAAAATTACTCTTTTAACAACTGTTCACTAAAAGGCTTTATTGTAATTATTATTGCTATGAAAACTCCTTTTTGAAAGCTTAATTTTTTTAAGTGTATGGGCATATACAGTAATACAAATATTCACATTCAAGGTGTGAAACCAGGTCAGTTCATATCATATGCATTGACACTGAGCATAGAACAGTTCTCTGACTCACAATCATTGCCATTTTCAGCATCATCCATGACGCAAATATGATTACTGCTTTATCTGTATGAGCAATTCATAAACAAGACATCCTTGGAGGGGATGAGGCTAAGAAACTAAAGCTCATGAAAATCAAACGACATTATCATCATCATGATTCACAGAGCTGATCCAAAGCTTAGAAAACCATGACTCACTTTTTATAAAGACTGAATGAAAAGCACCAGTAGACTCTGTGAAAAAAAAAAAAATCAATTAGTGTTGTCTACAAATACATATTTTTATTATACTTTGAGTGATGACTTTGTGCATTAACAAGGTTTCTTGTTGCTTTAACATGCTACACTGAGAGTCAAGCTATTGAGGATCCTCTAATCCACTAAAGTGTCCAATTAAACCAGTGAGAATCTCACTGTCACTAGAGGAAAGAGACCAAACACACCATGCTTAAGTCTTTTTTGGAGCAGCTATAAGGCCAATATTGATCTCATGCTGGCTGCCTTTTTCATGTTTGCAATTCACACTTTTGCTTTTGCCTAGAATGTTCTCCTTAACGCAGAACCTCCCCCATGCCGGAGGTGAAGTTAGGACTCCCACCATATCACTTCCTAATCAGTTCTCACAGTAGGCCTCGTTTCACAGGTTCCAATTCATATCGTTCTCATGCAGAGATGCTGCACTGAATGCTTTTAACTTTTATAAAAGGCAATGATGCAGTTTCACCTGTGTATATCGGGATCTATCTCTTAAAGTGCAGTACTTTATATTGATTTTAAATTAACTGGAGTTTTTGCATTTAATCTCTGTTTGTTTTAACCAGAAACCACTTAGATAACACAGCATTGACTTTTTAAGCTTATAATCTAGCCCACTGCGATTGAAGAGATCCACAACGGAAATGCAAAAAACAAGGCTCCAAAAAGGTGTCAATAAATGGTTGAAAAAACTTAAGTATTTAGCCAAATGAACAGAAATGCATGCTTACATATAGAAGTTTCACCTTCCGTTTGTATCCCAAAGTTGCACAAAACATCTAAAGCACAAAGTCATTTGACCAAAAAAAGGATCAAAACATCACAGTTTGACCTCTTGGCTGAAATTAAAGATCACGCAAGCATCTGAAATAGTTAAACAAATGGTTAAAAAGATAAGAAATAGACACCCAATTACATGAATATGTAAATAAGTGCTGAACACAAGGTCAGCTGCAATTTAGTATGCAAATGTTAGTCGTTGTTTAGATACTGATTTTCATTGTAATTGTATCTTAAGTAATTATTGTTGTTTTTATGATTATAAAACATGAATTGGGTTCTGGTTTGGGTCTGTTTCTGAATGAACATGCTGTTTCTTTGCTCTCATGCTCTGTGTTCACGATACCAGCAGTGAGAAGAAGCACAGAGCAGGAGCGTCCTGTCCCAGACATTTTCTGTAAATTAAAAGCATGGTCCATTTATCTCCTGTCAGCAAAAACTTTCAGATTTGACGGGACGTGAGTTCAAAGAAAGTGTGACAGCTGAATACACAGTGGGATCAATTTCAGATCCAGATTTTATTTCATGTTACATTCTGTCTTGGTGAGAACTTGAGAACTACTTGAGCTGTTGGTTCATTGTAAAATGTGCCTATAATTTTATTATATTGTTTATTTTTTTATTTTTATTTTTTTGCTGTGGTGCCATATCTGACTTGGCAGTGATGTTGTTTTGGACTGTAACAATCAGTGATTAGTGTTTGACAATGAGTGGGTCATTTTGAGTAGAAAATGAATTTCAGGTGTCACAAAACAGTATGTTACTAAAACAAACAACAACTATCATCTAAACTAAACAACTAACAACAAAAGCAACTATAAAACAACTCAAAAAGAGTGAAAACATTTAACATTTTTTATTATTCATGTCCCATTGCATGATGGGAAATATGGGATCATAACTTTCATATTTACTTAAAGAATCCTACTGTAGTAAACATTACAAACACTTCCAAGTAAAATATACTTACAGTACGAGTTCCAACTTTAATTTTTGCAATCTTAAATTGAGCGCTAACATAGAATTTACTTTATATTTTTTAATTCTTGCCTTAACTTAATTATTTAATGTAGAAATTAAATTTGTTTTTATGTGGTATTTACTGCACCACAAAATCATTTTAATCAGTGCACACATACAGACGTAGTTTAGTCTTTGGTTCTTTTAATTGTGATGATTTTGGCAAAAAGATTCACTATCTCAACAAATTAGAATACTTCTTAAGACCAAAGGAGAAACCTCACTTTATTTCCCATGCACTACATGTCAAATTTCAAAAAGGCAAGTATTAAACAAAAGTGCATTCATACTCTCCTCACTCTTGGCTTCTGTTTGTCTCAGTGTCTCAGTGTGAACAAGTGTCTAGATAAACCTGAGCGAGCAAACAGATAAAGTTAAATAGGAAACCACAAAAGATCACACCATGAAAACAGGCTCTACACACCTTTGGTCTCACTGTCTCACTGTCAGGTGTGGCATGGCAGCTAGAAGGAAAAGGTCTGATAACATCGACAGCGGACCCAAAAGGGCAGTGAGCACATAAAAGGCTGAGGTGGAACGTACAGCTGCTGCCAGTGGTTATTCTACTCACAGATCACCCACAGAGCAGCGGCGCAATACATTACATGCATACAAAGAGAAAGGCTCCAGTCATTCCTACTGCATCTAATGGCAAGTGCTCACTGCATGCTGAATGCTTTTAGCTACTGTTGCACATGCTTTTGAAGTTATGGTACACATTATGGTTTTTAAATGTGTGTAAATTTCAATAGTTTACACTTATGTGAAAGAGAATATCAACAAAACACTTGGATGCCATGGATACTTATTATAAATGATACATTTCTCATAATTTATTATTATAAAATGAATAGTGACATTGCTAGCTTCTGTGTCAATACAATGTTCCAAATGTGCTAAAATCCATGACAAGAATCTGTTTTTGCAAGACAGTACAACATCTCAAACCTTATTGCTTTAAATGATACATCTAATAATAAAATAACAACAACGATGAGACAGTTATTTCAAGAAAGAAAGAAAGAAAGAAAGAAAGAAAGAAAGAAAGAAAGAAAGAAAGAAAGAAAGAAATATGAATAAACAAATGCTAAACCCAATATGATTCAGTATGCAAAAAAAGTCATTGTTGGTTTGATTAGTATAAAATAATTCTATAACATAATTAAAATAAAATGCCCCCCCCACCCACCAGTTTTGTTACATCTATTTGACTAGATTAACAGTGCAATTTTTTGTTTCACTGTTTGCTCAGTTTAGTTACTCACACCAGTACTCAGATTATTAATATGAATACATGTTAAATCTATTGTTTCATTTATTCAGGACATGAGGATGATAGGCTGAGAAAGACTGGGACGAGCATTCACTATAAATTTCTTAAACCTCTGTTAAAAGCAGCAACAGTGTTTCCAAGCAGGGTGTGATGTATAACAATGAGATTGAAACATCCCTAATCCTGCTCATCAAATATCAGCTATTCATTCACAGGATAACTTCTCAGTAAGAGCTATCATTCACTCCTGTCCAGTGAGCTTACATAAGCTTCTCTTATATAACGCAGTGTACCTGATTACGTAAGGTGTAGTTATAACTTTTAGACAGTCTCAGAACCACCATACAAAACACACACCTCTGTCACAGAACTGCTCTCACTAGCCTCTTTTGAAGGGAAGAGATTGGGGTGCTTTGCATTCATGAATAGACTCTCTTAGTGGATCTGCTGGTGGGTCGGTATCAATGGAGAATGAATGAAAATATCTTTCAATATTTGACCCCCGGTTGATGAGTGAGAGATTTATGAAGCATGGATTTGTTGGTCATGACTTGCGCTGTAAAAGCAATTCAGCCCTGTCTTATACGGCTACGCTTGACCAAATGTCTCACTGGTTAATGTTTCACATGAATGCTTCTGTCAGATATATTCCCAAGAGAGCTATAAAACTAATCTTGAAAGAGTACTTGGCCATTTACTCAAAACCTGAAAATTTATTGATGTCATTACTTCACCAAAATATCAAACCAAGCACCCCCCCCCCCCCCTTTTTTAAAGAAAGACAACGAGGACACTTTTCAAGCAAAACACTTTCAAGCACACAAAGTAACTCTCAATACTGCCTCTAAAATCTAAGTTGCTCTGTACTAAATTCTTGTTTAACTGTTCAAATCAATGTCATCCTACGCTAATTAATTTCTGAGCATATATCGGTTTTAAAAGGCTTGTTATTGAGTAAGTAAACCACATTGTGATAATCTTAACATTTTAACAGTTATGCTGATAAAATACGCTGTGGCTAAGAGTGAAAATCATCACTCTTCAATCAAGAAGTTGACGTTACTCTTTTAAAAATCAGATGCTGAGAGGATAATAACTAGATTTCACTGCAGCTCCAGAGACTTTTAAGAATGCTCTGTCATCTATGAGATATTAAAGAGTTGCAAAACCTGTTTCATACACAAAAGACCCAATAATCAGAGCTTTTCATGTTTATTTCTTATATTATATATAATAAATATTTAAATATAATAAATTGTTTCTATATAATACATATGGTGATTTTCTTCTTCAAGTAAAAGATCTGAAGCTGTAAGCATGAGGGTTTAATCTCTCTCTGAATGAGGATGAGCGAGTCACTGGAGAGTTGCTGCTCACAGACATCTTTTTTCCATCATGTTGCTTTAAGCTTCAAGCTAAGCTTCTCCATGGAGGTCTCAACCTGGAACCAGCTTTCCACATTCATAGCTGATTTAGATGAAAGCAGCAAATGGCCAGTTTCCCCAAAATGTCCCTGTTTCTTCTATAAATGTTTCCATTAACCGATCAGATACAGCGCAGGGTGATTGTCGCTAGTGTACTGCAGTGTGTTATAAGGTTTGAACACATCCATTAAGCACACGTGCAGTTGGAGTGCTCCTGCTGAGACACTTTCTTCCATCTCTTCCTACCTCCTTGTACGAAAAAGCCAATGGCGAAGATTTGCAGTGGATGCTCAGTCTAATTGGAGTTTAATTATAGCTCAGCTAGACAGTAAGGAAGACCTCCACCGGCAGTCCCCAGTATTGACTGGCGATGGGGTTGCCTTGGCAACGAGGCAATCAAAGAGCAAGACTGATGAACGGTGAACGCCTATTTGAGAGTAAAGCTGCGGTCCAGAGCATTCTTGCATGGACATATTCACACACACACATGCAAATGTCACACCATGGATGTGCTTTGGGAGACTTGTGAGGGTGTTTCATATTGACAATCACTGTATAATGCTCTTTATGGTCAAAATATTTTAAATACTGATAGGGATATCTTCAGATTTAATATTTATTTGTGTTGGCATGCCAAACCACACTAGTAACTGACCTTATATAGATATAGAAAATACTTCATACTCATTGTTACAACATTAATATGAAGTAGCACATCGGTTTGTTTGCACAAATCTCCATTGGTGCTAAAACAGATGTTGTAAACATAACTATAAAAAGCATCCTATTGTCATTCTAATCACATATTGTTAGAACAATCAAGATGTTCCTATACATTGACAAATATCAGCTACTAAACAATTGAGCGTGATTGTAACAGCCTGCATACAGTTTCCAATTGGCTCTGTTTTGACATTTTAATGTCATTTGTTACCATGGTGATCCTTGAAACGATAGCACCAACAAGAGGATGCAAGAACTGTTTTTATTCGTCAGGCTTGCTCCTTTTGATTTTTTCCCTCATGGACAATGGGAGAAAACAAAGATTTGTAATAAAAGAAAAATACAAATTGAGTGTTTTTGTTTGAAAATGGCAAAACAATTAGTACACTTAGGTAATTATGTCAATTATGAGAATTAGAATATGCATTTTAGAATCAGATTTTTTTTATCTTTTTATTTATTTATTTATTTAGCTTTTTTTTGTTATACTGAAATGAATTATAAATGAGAATACACTTGACTTTGACGTATACATTACAGGACACACATTACGATGAAATGCATAAAAATAATGATGCAAATGATAATATGCATTTGAAAAAAAGATTCTGAATTCACATTCAAATAAAATTAAAAAACGAACACTACTGAACAATTGCTATTGAGCTTTTTAAATCAGAACATGACTGATAGAAATGCACTACAAGAAATTGTTACTGTAGTTATGCAAGAATCGCCTCTTTTATGAATAATGACTTCACAATCACAGGGGGTGTCCAGCGGGTTAGCCATGCAGAGGTAATCACTCAGAACAGCTCGGTATGAGGCTCTAACAAACCTCTGCTCATCTTTAGACGTGTGTATGTGTGTGCGCATGACAATGTATTTGTGTGTGAAAAGATGATCATCAATTTCAGAGTGTGTTTGTGATGTGCGCTTATGCAGGTCCTCTATTGATTGTCAAGCAGCAGTTATACTAAGAGAACAACATGTTTTTGCTGATGTATTTACAGTTTTTCTGGAATGCACATTCAATGCATTATTGTCTTTTTGTCACTGAATTAGTACTAGCTAGCTAGGGAAATACAGAAAATAATCTTTAAAAAAAATCATTGTAAGCAGTTACTTGGTTTTAAAAAGGGTGACTTTTACAATCCTACAATGGGATTCTTGGGCAATGAACCTTAACACAGATGAAGAATTAATTTAACCTTTCAAGGAATGAGAAAGGATGTAGCAAATTATACAAGTGGCCCTAGGATACTGTCTGTTAACCATGTGATTAAAGGAAAACAACAGCTTATAATTAGTGGCAGGAGAAACAAGGAGTCGAATTTAACTTAGTTAAAGGTCAGCATGCTTTCTTTGAACCACAAAACAAAAATGACTTAAAGGGGTAGTTTACCCAAAATAAAAATTTGTTGAATATTAACTCACTGTCAGGGCATCCAAGATGTAGATGAGCTTGTTTTGAGTTTGTTTTTGAGAAATTTAGCATTAAAACTCTTTCTCACCAATGGAATCTCTGCACTGATAAAAACCATTATAATTCACAAGTAATATTTTCACTTCACAAGATGTTAACTGATGTCATGTTGTGGATTATTGTGATGTTTTTATCAGATGTTTGAACTTTCATTCTGTCGGCACTCATTCACTGTAGAGGAACCCTTGGTAAACAAGCGATGTAATGCTACATTTCTGTTCCGATTTAAAAACAAAGTCATCTACATCTTAGGGTAAGAAAATATTCAGCAGTTATTATATTAATATTTTTGGTTGAAGTATTCCTTTAAAATATAATGTTTTGCAACCTCTTATACTGTTTATGAATTTAAACACAAAATAAAACACATTATATGCTTTAACATGCAATCACCATATACTTTGTACGAAAACATCTTGCTCCTTTCTGGCTACAACAAAATAGCATGTGAGGAAGTATATCTTAATTACACAGTATGATTGCACAAAGGATAAAAACTGGAAGTTAAAGAAGTGACAGAACATAGATGCAGTATTGCTAAGACAAATCAAGAATAATAAAAAAAAAAAAAAAAAACTGCTGTACCTCATAAACCCAAGAATACATGCCTGAAATGTGCCAACATTTAAGAACAAGTCCTTGCACATTGTTTTTACTGTTTCATCTCCCAAATAGCTTTCAGTGTCATGAAAACAAATCTAAGTGATATTTCCTCCATGGCGAGAGTGTGAGATTTTCTCTGTAAATAAAGAGATAGTTACAAGAGTAATTTGGGTTTCTGCATCTTCCTGCTGCTCTAATGGATGTTTATGGACATGTGAGCCATGGGAGCGTCTGTACTTAATGGCGTGCCATAAGAACCGTATCATTGAAATGCTAATTGACATTACTTATCTTAAATATATTCGTCATTATTTTAGGTTATGGAATCTGCACATGCTATTTAATGCTGTATAAATACAGTGTTTTGACTGACCTATTGAACCGAACCAGCCATTCTGTTCTTACATATGCCAAATGGTGTTGGTTCAAAAATAAATACATTTTATGACCAGAAGCTGCACTAGTCTCTCATACTTATCAGTATTATTACTGAGAATGATGCAAATATAACTGACTATATCATAAAGTTAAAGTTCACCCAAAAATCTCACCCTCAGGCCATCCAAAATGCACCTTAATTTTCTTTTCTTTTTTTCTTTTTTTTTTTACATCAGAAAATACTTACAGAAATTTTGCATTACATCAATTGCTCACCAATGAATACTCTGCAGTAAATGCTTTTTTTTTTACTGTCACTTCTGGACAAAATATGAAACCATAATCCATAAAAAACACTTCCTCCAGGGAAAAAGTCCATTTTTTGTTGTACTCTCAAATAAAAATACTCTGACATTCTATATAATTGTTTTATACTGTTTTAACTTGTAAATAGTGCTTGAACTGTGCTGATTCTAATGAGACAACTTTTTTCCACTTGCCAAAATGATAGATGAGTCAATTTTAGCCATAAGTAACAGTTTGAAGTTAAAAATTCTCAATAATGGATTTGTTTACTACAAACAGACAGCTTTATGCGTGATAAGATGTTAAAGAATGGACTAGAGTCATGTCAATTGGATTATTGTGATGGATTATAGTGTGGCGTATTGTGATGTTTTTATCAGTGGTTTACACTCTCATTCAGACGGCACCCATTCACTGCACATGATACATTGGTGAGCAAGTGACTTAATGTTAAATTTCTCCAAATCTCATCTACATTTTGAATGGCCTGAGGTTAAGTAAATTATCAGCAATTTTTTTTTTTTTTGGGTGAAATATTCCTAAAATGTGCTAAAATACCTGCATTTATTCCTAAATTTGGTAAGAGACCTGAATTTATCTATGCTGATATGAGCAAAATATTTGTAAGTGCTGCATTTATTACATTAGCTCTTGCACATTAACATTCATCTGAACTTTATCCAGCACAATAGTGGCTCTTAGCTGTAAGTACAGCCTATTATAATTACATTTCAGCACCACGGACAGCCCCCATTGCTAGCAGACTGAGTAGACTTCATGAGAGAATAACATGCCACTTAAGCCTGAGAGTAAGTACTGTTTGATGGCAATCATTTTCATGGTTGTCATTCCTGGAAAGAGATATTCCCAGCACAGGGCACGTGCACACACACTCACACACCTCTAAGAAACCAGGTCACGTTTTTCTTATAGCATTACACTGTTATTGTGTTCAACAAATGCATTAGGAAAGAAAATGGTCACATCCAAATAGAACAGGAGCGAGACTCAAGGATGCATAAACTGCAAAGAAAATGTTGATTACATTAAACTAATCGGAAAACAGTTTGATTACTTCCATTTATTTATTTATTTATTCACATCTCAGTGGCACAGGAACAATGAAATGGAATCCACACTGATATTAAATTCGTGATTAAATTAAATATGTTAGAAACATTAATAATAATATTAATAAACTGCAGAGACAACTATGTGGAGATTTTCAATTGCGGTCACTTATTCAGAAAAGATCTGCTACATACTGGGTCAGTCAGGGTTTTGATTGAACCCAGAAACTTTTGTTCTATATCCAGTCTGCCTGTATAAATCAACCAGGCAAAACTATGTCCATGTGTTTAGTGAGACAAGCGCATTCTCTGAAGTCGATGGTCTTACAGGGCAAAGCCACATACACATGGGTCTGCATGAGGATGATGCCTCTACTGCTCCCCAGTTTGTGTTTGGTTGTCAAGGAGATTGTCAGACTGTATGAGCAGCACTGAGTCAAGCACATAGTGTTCTCTCATTCATTAAACCTCGTGTTCTATTAAATACAAGGTCTATTCATATCTGACTTGTTTCTACCTCTGAAAATTAATGTTTACAATTCATTTGTAAACTCCTTTTGTATAAATAATTGATAATAAAGTAAAAATACGTTCAATGAACTATTACACAGAACTTTATCAAAGAGCTTTAAAGTAGAACAGTTAAAGCAAATACAAGTACAATAAAAAAAAAAATTATGAAGCAATGAGTGGTCATGTATAGGATGCATATATTCATATAAAATAGAAATAAACATCATACTGCATACAGTGCAGTTTGCTTACAGCTCATTCTCAAAGAAAAAGCATGTTCCATTGGAAGAACTTGTTTTCCCTCAAATAATGAGAACATAATGTATATTTTGCGTTCTATTTATGTTCCTCCCTCTCTAGACAACGCGTGTCTCCGATTGGGCAGTGTAGAAATGCCCCTAACAATGTTTCCCCGCGCCAAAGAATCTGGTGCGCCTTTGCGCGGAGGACATGGACTTAGATGCATCACTCTCTCTCCATTCCCTTATGCATCAGCTGCGCTTAGCAGCTCACATGGTGGCCCAATGAACCCTCGCCCTCACGCAGCGTCCAACATACAATGGATTAATAGGAAAGACATGAATGTCCGCACAGAGGACGGCATCAGCCTGTGCCAAAGGGCTATACAAATAGTGACGGAGCTGTGCCTCGCCGGGCACGTCGACCGGGAGAAATGCGCGGATATATTTCCACTGGAGAGCAACATACCAGGTAAAGGAAGTTCAGGTAAATGTAACCTAAACGATGTTTTGTTATCCTCTCACAAACATATTTCCCCTGGAACTTTAGTTAGAGAGGCACGCTCACACGAGCGCGCCGAGGAAGATCGCTGAAAGTTTGAAAAGTTTGTTCACGGTTATAGAAACATTCTTAACATTACCTGAAATCATCCATTACCCTGGCAGACGGTTCCACTTGTTGATTTTCAGTGAGCAAAAAGTTAGAAATTGGCAACACTATTCGTTTTCAGTTTTATTTCACTGGGCCGGTTTATAGTAAGGTACAAATGCTGCAAGATACACATGTGTGTAGATACACCATTAACCTCTAAATGGTACATATTAGAACTTTAAAATATTAGTGCCTGAAGTACTTTTCTTTTTTTGGTGTAACATTTCTTGCGTCAGACGTTTCGTAAAAAAAATACTGCATGAAAAACTCGCTAGTTTTCTCCGATAAAACGTAGTAAATAAATGTAAGTAGCCTACTACAAGTGAATAACGCATATATTTGATCTACAAAATCTGCATGTTTCAATATATATATATATATATATATATATATATATATATATATATATATATATTTTTTTTTTTTTTTGCCAAAAACGTATCCCTATTCAATTAAGTGTGCAACCTACAGCACCACACTACTAGGATGAGTAACACTAATGCAATCCATGAATGTTTTGTGCATTCATTTATTGTGGAAATCTTGGTCAATATATTTGTTTTAACCCTGAAGTCCAGAGCAAACCGAAATTAAATACAGAGCTACAAGTGACATAGGCTTTAAAGTCTCTTGAAACATCAGACAGCACAAGATGTTCTATACTGCAAAGAGTGGGGAATAAGGTTCACAATGAAGTATGGCCATGTGTATCAGAAGCCAGAAATAAAATTACATGACAGAATGCTGATGCAAATGATATCAATATATTTTTATAATCATATTCTTAAATTTTCAGGGAAGTGGTCATGTATGAGAAAAAGTCCATCTCTGTAGCTCATTTCTTATTGGTTAGTAGCACCATTAGCAGGATGGTGCTAAAACTCTCTTCATGATACAGCAATCAACTATAATTATGTGTTGCACTGTGCAGTGCACTAAGTAGCGGAAACTCTTGCACCTGTTGGACACATATGTAGGTTCAACAGTGCCACTCATTCAGAGACCTTTTAGCATCAAAATTGTGACTGAGATAATTAACATTTTTAAATTAAGTTTTTTGAGTCCCTGTGAAACAACTTTTTTATTCTTTGGTTGCATGGACCACCAAAATGGGGAGTAAAATGACTCAAATCTCTGCTTTACTAAACAAGCACATTTTTAGTCTTCTTTTTCTTATACCTTGCCCTCTCTTTCTTTTCTTTTTCTCTCTCCCTCTTTCTCCTGTTTGTCTGTCATGCATAATTTATTGTTGCTGGTGCTCTCTGTCTGCTTGTCTGGTGATCATTTATCTCTTTCTCCTGTCCTCGTCTCCTTTTCCCCTCACCTTCTGTTCTTCACAATCTCCTCAACACACTCTCCTTCCAATCTTGCCTCTTTTCTCTCTCTCTCTCTCTCTCTCTTCCTCTTGTTGCTTGTAGACATCTCTGTAAGTCTCCTAGCTGTGGTCGTAGGTTTCTGTGGGCTCGCCCTTTTGGTAGTCTCTCTCTTTGTCTTTTGGAAGCTGTGCTGGCCCATTTGGAGAAGCAAGGCGCTCTCATCCAATGCTGACAGCTGCCGGCTGGAGGTGCTGCCTGAGGCTCCCCTGTCCCCAGCCCGACCTCCGGTGACTCGTTCCGTTTCTCCTCATCCTGAGGCCAAGGCAATTGGAACTGTGGGAAGGCAGCCATCGCAAATCCAGCATGAGGATGAGAACGATAAGAAGAGGAAGGTACCAGAAGTGAAGGTCAATGGGCGCAGCTCGGTTAAGATTCTGGAGGCAGCCATGAAGATCAGCCAGACATCACCAGACATACCTGCTGAGGTGCAGCAGGCCCTGCATAACCATCTGAGCAAGCAGGCCAAAATCCAGAGGCAGACCACTGAACCTACATCATCCTCCAGGTGATGCACACATCTGAATGCCAATTGCATGGTAAAGTACAGTACATAGAGATCTACTTTTGATGCTGGATTGCACATTGTATGACACTACAGAAGGGAGTTAATCATTTCATTATTGCCACTTGAGTAAATAACTTAAGTAAAAAAAATATATATATATGCTTGGTATAATTGAGAGGATATGCTTATAAAGGGATGCCTTTACTGAATGATAAACGTGTACCGAATGGTTTGATCACTGCCTTTGAATGCAGCAAATGACAGAGCAGCTGTTTTTTCATTTATGAGATATCCAGAATTATGTTTTTCATGGCTGCCTTCCAGCTAGAAATAAAACAACCTAAGCTGCACCAGCATTTATAATAAAAATCATTTTGAAAAACATTTTCTGTTACTGAACATCTATTTATACTACAAAAAAATCTATACAGTATCATTTTAAAATATTTACATTATTACAAAGTAACTACTTTAAATGTTATTTAAACAATATATGTAAAATATATGCTTCTATATATACTAATAGATGGATATATATATATACCCATATATATATATATATATATATATATATATATATATATATATATATATATATATATATATATATATATATATATATATGTATATATATATATATATATATATGTATATATATATATATATATATATGTATATATATATATATATATATATATATATATATATATATATATATATATATATATATATATATCCAAATAAAAGGAATTAAGGAATAAAATAGTTTTTTTTTATTCTTTGTAATTATTATCAAAACTCTATTTTTACATATTCACCCTGTTGATGTGTGATGGCACATCTCCTGGTTGCTGCATATGCCCATTAATCACTATAGCTCACCAATCAGAGCCCTAGAGTCACATTGCCATGGCAACAGAATTACATGACCCCAGCAATTAAACAATCAGTTTTTCTTCACTTTGTTTCACGTGGAACCGTGTTTAAAGAGAGCAGGGATGTAATTAGTGTTGCCACGCAATAGCCCTGACATGCTGTGACCGTTTGCCCGACTGGAGAGGTGAGGAACAGCTGTGCTCAGATTTACATGGAATCCATTGTTGATACGCCACAGAACTGTCATCAAAAACTTCAACGTGCTTTAACAAATAAGGTGTCCTTGATGGGGTGCACATTGATGGGGTGCAAAAAAAGGTTAGGTAAAGCTACTGAAAGGTCATAGTGAAAGACTGGCTGGCTCTACTTGGGTTGACACATCCCCCTCCCCCCATTCTTCTGTCATTTCATAAATATTAACTTATCTGGAAATACATTACATGGATTCGAGTTTCACTTCTAATATTAATAAAACAATAAAATAAATAAAGAGGCAGATACTGTATGCCTTGAAATAATGGCAAACCTTCTTCAAAAGACTTTAAAAATGCTAAATGTGAAGCTAGTTTCTTTGAAATGGTCATTTCATGGTCGGTTGATCACTAAAGTGAGCAGAACTATGTTGTGAAGAAGATCAAGTTAAACTATTTTTAATGAGTTAATGCACTATTGTAGGTTTTTAATCATTTAGTTTTCTGGAGAAGAAACTGAAGATATGTGAATTGTTATTATTATGTAACTCCTTATTGTTTTACAATGCCTCAAGTGCTTATTTCGAAGATTTGACTCACAGCCACAACCCATTAAGTGCAGTAAGAAATTACATACTTTTTTCCACATATAAAGCAAAAAATATCCATTAAATTCATTTATTATCTCAGCTGGAATTCAGGTCTGTTTCTATTGTGCTATAGTTACAATGTTATATTGAAGTATGTACAATTAATTTAACCATGGATGAGCATGATGCCCATTCCTTCAAAAATTTACTTTTGCTGTAATTAGATAAACACTATTGTTAGATAGCTCGCATGAACCAAAATCAATGAGTAGAGAGGTTTTATTTCATGTAGTGAATAGGTTTTAGTTTATTTTGCAACAGGTGACTGACAGGTATATGTGCTAATAAAAAAGAAGTGATCTTCCAAACATCCAAAGACAGTAGTTAATTATATCTTCAATTCATCATTGCATTGTTTCAGGATGTTTGTGCAAATTGCAAGGTGTAATGTAAAGCAAACATGCAGGTGACAGACAAGAGTTGGACAAACTAAAGAGAGAGAGCTTATTTTTTCCAGACTTATAAGGGGGAAAAAATGTTAACATTTGGTAAATATTATGATTAATATATCAGAAGTTAATTATGTTAAATTATATAATACATCACTTTTTCGTATCATGCTGTCATTGTCATATGTTTGTTGTCATCGTCCTAAAGGTGCTAGTTGCTAGGAAACACCAAGGATAAGTAAAGAACTATGATTTCCTCATGAGTCATGATGAGTGTTGAAAATAGGTTTTCTAGTAAAAAAGATCCAGGTCTAACTATTGTGATATTGAAATATTGTCAAGCCTACATTATAAAGGTTGCTAAAAATGAAATCAAAGAAGAACATGCCATACTTAAGTGCTAGGGAGTAACTATCTAAAAGGAACCTTGCTACTATTTCCCCAAAAAATTACATTTTGCCTTGAAAACTAACTCACACTCAGACCATAAGATGTAGACAAGGTTTTTCCCATCAGAACAGATTTGGTCAAATTTAGCACTTGCTCACTTCCTCAAATGGATCCTCTGCAGTGAATGGGTGCCGTCACAATAATCCACAAGTAATCCACATGACTCCAGTCCATCAGTTAACATCTTGTGAAGAAAAAAATCTGCACGTTTGTAAAAAAACAACAACTGGTTAACTGGTGGACTGTGTTGTTTTAATCAGATGTTAGAACTTTCATCCTGATGGCACCCTTTTACTACAGAAGATCCATTAGTAACTGCAAAATATTTTGATAAATTTTTTCATAAGTAGCAATAAAGTTCTTCTCTTTTGTTATAGGCACAATTCTTTCCGCCGACACCTTCCGCGGCAGATGAATGTGACCAGTGTGGACTTCACCATGGACACTCTACCTGTGCGCCAGTCGTCTACAGTCAGTATCGGTCGTATCAAACCTGAGCTGTACAAGCAGAAGTCTGTGGACTCTGAAGAGGGCGCCAAGGAGCCGGTAGAGACGTGCGGCAAGCTGAGCTTTGCCCTCAGCTACGACTACGAGGAACAAGCTCTAGTGGTTCGCATTCTAAAGGCCCTGGACCTGCCCGCCAAAGACTTCACAGGAACCTCTGACCCCTACGTGAAGATCTACCTGCTTCCAGAGCGCAAAAAGAAGTTTCAGACGAGGGTCCACCGCAAGACGCTTAACCCCACGTTCGACGAGACATTCTGCTTCCCTGTGGAGTACAGTGAGCTGTGCAATCGCAAGTTGCACTTCAGCGTGTTCGATTTTGACCGCTTTACGAGTCATGACATGATCGGTGAGGTGGTGGTTGATAACCTGTTTGAGCTCTCTGACCTATCACGCGAAGCTGTGGTTTGGAAGGACATCCTTGTTGCAACTACAGTAAGTACAGTCCATATAGAAAACAAAGGCCATAACCAGTACTTTCCTCTGATACCTTAATTAGACCATATTTTTGGAATCGTTGTCCACCATTCAGAGTTCAATTGGGAATGTCTTTCTAATTAAATTTGTATTGAATTTGAGTTAAGGTGGCAAACAGGAAGTATAATTTGAATTTTAGGAAACATAACTTTAATGAATACAAACTTGACAAAAATTTCTTTGAAAAATAAACGAACAAATGGATGAAAAGAAGTACAAGGACAGCTGTATTCACATATGTACTAACTGGTCACATACTTCTTCAGTGAAACAGAGCTCAAGGGGAACTGACTGCACATATGTGGAGGTCTCATTAACGGATAGATTGATCTGTTATGTAAAGCTAGGTGTAGGGGAGACTCATCGGCAAACTGAGTCACCCTTTCAGGGCACCCACATACCCCTTCCAAATATAGATACACTTGCCAGTTTCCAGAGCCACAGCACAGGAAGCATGATTATCAAGCCAGAGCCTTCAAACGACAGCCATGACTAATCCAACAGGTGTGGAATTGAGTTTGTTCTACCGTCCCACTGACTGCAGACTACAATAAGAAATGTTATTGGCAGTACATTTTTAGGTCAAAGGAACATAAACAGTTTCCTCTGTAGTATTTTTTTAGGTTGCTTAGTCAGATTGGCCTACATGATAATGAATCCCACTCACTACGCCTCAGTTAATATATCAGAGCTTATGTAACCGCACCAGTCATGTTATTTATGAGGGATTTTTAAGGACAGCTCTTATAAAAGGAACAGTTCTACCCAAAATGAAAATTCAGTCATCATTTACTTACCCTCATGCCATTCAAAATCATTGTGACTTCCATTCTTCTTCGGTAAATAGAATATATTTTAAAGAATGTTATAACCGTTTTTGTTCATATAACATATATGACATAATATTTTTATAATATGTTATTATTATAGTAGTCAATGGGATCCAAAACAACCCCAGTGGACACTCATTGACCTTCATTGTATGGACTGCAACACGAGACATTTTTCAAAATATCCTATTTTGTATTTCACATATAAAGTCATACAGGTTTGAAGCAACATGAGGGTGAGTAAATTATAATATATATTTTTTTCTTTTTGGATAAACTATCCCTTTAATAGATAGCGTTTGAATAATATAAAAGTATTTAGCCTTATCATAGGCATATACTATATTACTAAATATCTGAAGAAAAAAGGTTGTAAAGGTTAGGTAAAGAAAAAGGTTTGGGCACTTAGTTCAGAATCTATGATATCTCACAGCACCTCAAACATTAAAACCTTTTTAAGTGGTAATATGCAAACAAGTTTGACGTTATATTATATATTATTACATTACTGACTTGTCAAATTGCTAGATGATGTGTAGAGGTGAAAGGCATAGTTTGTCACACTCACCTCACTTACAGTGATTCAGATGCATTTAACAATGACTTCCCTCTGCCTTCCTGCTTCAAAGACAAAGTAAGTGGTGACAGCGTTTCATTTTGTTCACCACAGAGAGAATCTGTAATGAGTCATTCCTGTTTGGGAAACGCAATTGCGTCTTCCTACTTATTTGATGCATCATTCTCTTTCAGGCTCATTAATTTCCTCATTGTGTTGTTTTCAGCATATTTATTCATTTCTCTGTTGTCTGCTTGACAGGGATGCACATTTCGGTGTCTGTCAAAGCACTTATGTTGTATTTTCTAACATTTGGATCATTCTCATGCCATTTCCTTCTCATCTCTTCAACAACTATTGCTTTGCCTCATAGCTACAATTCTGAAGTATTGATGTTTAGTGTTGGAAAGGCAGTGGAGAGATTTCGACCTGTTGTGCTCCATTATAAGAGTATTACAACTGCCCTTTAGGGACAAAAACTGACTCTCAGAACCAGACCAGCTGCTCTAAGGCCCCCAACTGCGGAAAGAAGCTAGTAACTCTCAATTCCTAAAATAGTCGGAGCCATAGATTGCAGCCCTGCTCCTATACACTTCCGCCTGCACATTGAACCCCTCTATTTTATCTTTAGCTGACGTTTGAAGGTCTAATTTTGTTCTCTGTTTTTGGAGCACATTGCTACTGTGGCACAAGGCCATTCAGATCTGGAGGAGGGGAAGCTGGCCAGTCAAAACAGGAAGGGTATTATTGCCCCAAAAAGATTTGTGAATTGTTTTGGACATAGATGCTGATCGTAGATGTGACTCCAGAACTAGCCAGTGGCTCTCTGTATTCAACAGTTGTGGTGTGGATAACAAGAGCAGTCAGAGGAGGGGATAGGATGTGACAGAAAGGGATCTGACATCATAATACAACAGAGGAGGTACCACATCTGTTTGATATATAATCAGTGTTGGGATATAATCTTGTCAATTATGGGCAACTGCATGGCTTTGTCAGAAATAATGAGTGACAGTAAAGACATTTATATTGTTACTTGACAGATTAATAATTATTTGTAGCTGCCTTTGAAGCAATTATTGCTGTCTTATTCCAGGACTGAAGGGCTGTAAATAGCAAAATACACACGGGCCTTTTAGAATAATCTTTACCACCTCTGGAAAGCTAGTAAAGGTCAGAGAAGCTAGATTTGTCTCTTTCAAAATTGAGTTATTTAATCGCACGGGAACCAGCCACCCAAACTATACATCCCCCAGAAACGCTTCCGCACACAAACACAGCTGTTATGAAAGTCTTAATGTCTTTCTGGAAAATGCTTGCTTTATTAGAAAAGTCATATTTCTTTCCACAACTGTGTAGTTGTTTTCTCCCTGAAGTTTTTACAGATTTAATATAGAATAAGGCTTTGTTTAAACCTGATGAGCAAACATTAGTCCAATATCTCCCAAGCTATGTTGTTGTTGACGAGGCAAATAAAAGTCTATTTGGAGAGTCAGTCGATAACGATTTTGTTTGCAGTCGCATGAAGTGCTCTCTCGAGAAAGACTCATACTCATATGTATTACAATATATATACAATATTCTTTCTTTCTTTCTTTCTTTCTTACTTTCTTTCTTTCTTTCTTTCTTTCTTTCAGGAGAGTGTTGATCTGGGTGAAATTATGTATTCTCTTTGCTATCTTCCCACGGCTGGACGCATGACCCTCACCGTCATCAAATGTCGCAATCTGAAAGCCATGGACATAACCGGCTACTCTGGTCAGTGTTAACCCTCATTTTCTGTCCCTCACAATTGTACTGTCTTTATGCTTTGGGGTTCCAAACCTGCTCCTTGCAAAGTTTAGCTCCTGCCTACCCCAAAATATTTGCTAATATCCTAAAGACTTTGATTAGCTTTGTTTAATTAGGATTTGAGTTTAATTCTGCATATTAGTGCCCCTCCAGGAGCAGGATTAGACACCCCTGATTTAGAAACTCCAATGAAAGTGAAAATAATAATTGGAATTTTTGAATCAGTTCTCTCCTTATTTACAGAAACTGTTGAAACCTAAATAATCAATCAAATCACAATTTAGACATGCACTTTTGAAAAAAATGTCAATAGTATCCAATATATTAAGGTTTTAAATACAAAAATGCAAGAGCGTAGGTTTGCTTTTGAAATTGGTGGGGACATACAGTAAACCCAAGTACCCCCAACACCCATTCATTTTTACTGTTTTGATAGACCTTTTATCACAGTTTCATGTCACCTAAAGTCTTCAACTATAGCTTATGTTTGCCAACATATTCATAACTCCTAAACACGTTTTTTTAAGTATGTTTAACAGACAATGATTACACAGCTGTTATTTTGTGAACCAACAACATCAGCATCAGAGTGCTGGTTGTCTTTATCACGCATCACTGTATTTAAAAATGAATCAAATTGGTCCCAGGATTATTCTAATTCTTATTTACTCCGCTGTATAAAAAAAAAAAAAAAAAAAAAAAAAAAACACCTTTAATGCGCATCTGATTGAACTGCATTTACATTTATATAGCACATTTTCTAAACACTGAAAGCGCTTTACATTGCCAGGGGGTATCTCCTCATCCACTAATAATGACTTTATCCTAGACTGGAAGATTGTGTGTCTTACCGCACAACCTTTTTCTGTCCATATGCTTTTATATAGGGAGCTAATAATAGCCATTTATTGCGCTTTCTCTTTTCATTTGCTCTGTTTTGTCAAACACCTTCAAAACGTCAAACTCATCGATGCAACTTTGTTAATTCCTGAAGTGAACTTTTATTTGAACTGCTGTCTTGAATTGAAATGCGTCCGAAATTACAATACTAAACATACATATATTTAATTGTTTGAACAAAATTATTGCTGGGGACAGTTTGGCACTTGCTGGATATTGGTAGGGACAAGTCCTCCAATTCTACGCCCCTGCAAAAATGTATTGTAGGAAAATAAATCCAATTAAACTACAGGCAGAAGTTTCTTTCTTCAGTCAATCAGAAGAAATGTGAAAATTAATTGCATTTTGTTTATGCCTTAGGTCTCTGCAAACCCCCAAAAAGATATACAGTTTTTTTATAGAGGACACTTGATGCATGTTATTAGGTTAACATTTTGTTTATGTATGAGTTCTCATAAACCATCAGCTAGACACATCAATGTTAAGTACATTTGGTGAGATATTAAAATATCCGTGGGGTCTGTCAAATCGCAAGCAGAACATAGGTTAAGACAGCTAAAAAGAAAATAAATTAAAGTGAGCAATATCACACTCATAGCAATGCAGTATGGCTGTATATCAGCATGCTGTGATTACCTTACAGCCGTGCCAATATACAGTCATATTGCATTGCTCCGGGTGTGATATTGTGTTACAAAGGCACAAATGAACCACCATGAGAAATACTGCAAGCGGAGTGGTACAAACATTGAAATGGTCGGATTCTGAATATCACACTGTTGGAAATGGCTCTCAGCCAATTAGATTCCAAAACCAGAAAGAACTGTTGTATAAATGCAAATAAAACTATGTTCTTCCATGCATAAACTATTATTTAGGTCTGTTTGATTTTGGAAAAAAGCTTTACTCTTTGTGTTACGGATCTGAAAAGATTCAGACACATTCACTTTGCTGCTTTCCGTAGATCCATATGTTAAAGTCTCCCTCATATGTGATGGTCGGAGACTGAAGAAGCGGAAGACGACCACCAAAAAGAACACACTCAACCCTGTCTATAATGAGGCCATCATTTTCGACATCCCACCTGAGAATGTGGAGCAGGTCAGCCTGTCGATCACGGTGATGGATTACGACAGGTCAGTCCTTGCTCCTTTGGATGATATCAAAACTGTGACCATACGAATTCATAGCATACTGAAGACTAATTATTCCGGCATGAAAGATGATAATGATGATGATTATAATATTAAGTCAGATACTATGTCAGGAAACCACTCATGCTTGGCAGTTGTTATTCAAATATTGGCAGCAAACATCTTAATGGCGATCTTTCAGTCTGCTCTTGTAAACACTGCTGTGTAAATGTATTAAATCAGACAGCTACACTATAATTAAGGGCAGATTATGGCATCAAAACATTCCTCAACCAATAAGGAGTAAATATATATGTGGGTGGATGTGGGACCATTTATACAAAGGTCCTGTTGATCAAGTATAATATTTCCTCTGATTTCCTTAGTCTTTTTATCTGGATGCACATACTTTCTGTCCTGAGATAGCTAGCTAACGTCACTGCAAACGGTTTCTAAAACAAGTCTTATGTTGTGTTTCTCTTTCAGAGTTGGACACAATGAAGTGATAGGGGTGTGTAGGGCAGGGCCAGATGCGGAGGGGCTTGGGAGGGACCACTGGAACGAGATGCTAGCTTACCCACGCAAGCCCATCACCCACTGGCATGCACTTTGTGAGGTGAGAAACTAGGAATCTGAACAGAAAGCAGGAACCAGCTGTCATTTGCCCTATAGGAAAAGTGTTTTGCATTATGTGATTTTTTTTTATGGCTTTTATGTATATTATTTTTATTTTGTGGGATTTACTGAATATGAGTTTTTTTTTCTTTTTCAATAACTAATTAATAATCAAATATTATATATTTGCAATGGACCTAATGCAATAAATATCTGTACTTTGGGCTTATTCTGATCCATTTGCCAAGTGCATTTAAGTATAATATGTCGTAAACTACTTGATATTTTGGTATTATCTGTCCCTGCAGTGGCCAGGAAGAGCATCCAGTTTTGAGAGTCAAGGATCATGTCCATCCCCAAAACCTTCACAGACCCCTTAACATCCTGGAGTCCACACAAATCTAACTGCAAAACACATTTGGTTTGTATAATTAATAGGGTATATTTTTCTCCAGTTGTAGCTTGTAACGTTGCTTTTTTATTTAGAAAATGACTAATCAATACTGGTATCCCTGCTACAGACCCAATCAAGTATTTGATTCTTCGACATTTTGTTTTAATGGTGCTGAGTTTATGGGCTTCTAAAACAATAGTTTTCAGGTCACTTTGAAGCTGAGAGTAAAAAAAAAAAAAAATGTTACGCCTCTTGCTGTTTGACAGTATAATGATTCCTTGAAATTTTACAGACACATTAAAAGAGAGTGCTTATAATTTCGTATTCTTAAACATTTCAGATACATATTCCCCTGTCTGGTGAAAATATTTGACACATTTAATGCAGGGTCAGGGGAGTGAAAATAAAGAGGTGTTTGAATATGAAATCAAGACCTGTTTGGTATGCAGTACATTCATACAAGACCAAATGGAGAACAATGAAGTTGTCAACATTGTTACAATTATTTATCAAGACTGTAATATGTCTATACTTTACAGTTGCTTAACATTTCTTTATATCAGCTAATATGCTGAGATGTCAAAAGTCTACAACTGAGCAAAGATAGATCTTCTTTCTAGAGTTTGTCATCATGACTCTGAGGGGCATTATGAAGGAGAAAGCATTGTCAAAGCATGTTTACAATACATAAATAACAAATCTACTGACTGACATCATTTGCTCCTTAATTGATGCTTTTAAAAACTTCATGTTAATAAAACTGTTGTAACACTGATTTTAAGGTATAAACATTAAATTTAATCACATATTATAATTTAATGATGTGCTCATTATACTTGAACGTCTCAAAGTTGGTAAATAAATGGAAAATGTATAAAAAATAATTCAGCTTTAAAAATAATATATGTATATAGGATAAGAGGATAAGAAGCTTCATGAAGGTATTGATGTGTTTATCAAATTTAGCAAGCACTGAAAGTTAACTTAAGAGCTGTCATAATATACCAAATAATTAGGTGTTAAAAAAAAATTCTTAGAAAGCATATACTGAAAATTATGGTCAAAATCAACAGTAGCCAATGTAGCATGTTTTATTGTAGTCGTTTTTGAGAAGAAAAACAAACTGGATAAAATTGTTGATTGCTCCCAATATCATCAACACGCAGAATAATGTTGATATAAATTGATATTATCTTTAAATACATGAAAATCTTACCGAACATTAAATTCTCAAATCTAAAAACAATCATCCCACTCCTGTTCTCATTTCCTAGAGTTATTGATGTATTATTAAATTTCACTGCTTGCAACCAAAAAATTGTTCCTTTACCATTCCTAAAACTCTTAAACTTGAAAAACATTCTGATTGTGTTTGTAAAACTAGACAAGTAAATTAACTTTTAATGGTGTCTGGCACATGCAGAGAGATCCCGCTGTTGGAAAGTTGCATGCAATTCTGTTAAGATGCTATAAATAATTCCATCAGGCGAATATTAGCGAAAATATGCTATATGCAGATCAATTACTCCCAAGACTTCAGATGACATTCAAAAGGAAATCAGTGTTGATGTGTCATTAACAATAAAAATAAAATGAAGATGATGAGCTTCCTTTAGGGGGGGTCAAGAATGAATTGTCGTAATTTTCAAAGAATTAATAACATCAAAAGCAATTAACGTGATAGATTTTTATTTTATTTTTTTCTGCAAAAATAGAGGTGGAACACTGCCAACTGCGCAAACATTAGGTACAATTCATGAAGCATCCGCTTTCTGGTAATTTAAAAATGGATGGACAATAGAGAAACTTAATTTACTTTTCATCTGAGTGAAATTTGCGTGATGATTAGTAGCCATGTGGTCAAGTTTAGTATTCTTTGTGTGAACACATCCAGCATATATCAAGTCGGTATGCAAATAATATGGTACACATATAATATTGCACACCTAATGTTTTAAAGTTGGACCCTCATGATTGGGATTTCTGACTGTATTCTGGTGTGTCCATTAAGTAATAATACAATGATGGCAATTACACAAATGGCTGTGTACTGTTAACATTAATTTGCACAAGACAGTGCTTCTGCCCCAGAGCTCGGTCGATGTGATAGAACAAAGATGATGTATTCTTGTAGCATGCTGATACCAGTACATTAAACATTGTTTAGAAACTTAAACTCCTATTATTACTGAGAGGTATAATTTTTTATTTCATTTCAAGTGTGTATATATAATTGA
The DNA here is from genome assembly GCF_023724105.1 of Carassius gibelio. Classification (NCBI taxonomy): domain Eukaryota; kingdom Metazoa; phylum Chordata; class Actinopteri; order Cypriniformes; family Cyprinidae; genus Carassius; species Carassius gibelio. The sequence continues at coordinate 30,102,101 of NC_068374.1, read as the reverse complement.
GGATTTCTTTGATTTATTATGTTGTTAAAGTGCATTTCTATGGATCGTTTGGTGATTGGTTTGTACTATGGGCTCGTGATCTTGAATAACTTTATACACGATTTGCATATATTGTGTAATGGCTTCTAAAAATTGTACAACTGTTTTGATTAGCACTCAACTATTTGAGGTGACTTCTTGTTCTTGCTATTGATGACCTGCTTCTCAGTCATTCTTTGTCATACTTGCACCTGACAACTAAAACGATCGCTGTGTATGTTGTTATGATGTGTACAGTTTGTGATAACTTTTGTAATGAAAAAAAAAAAAAAAACAAAGCAAAAAAACAAATGCAGTAAATATTTGAAATATAATTTTACTGGATGTTTCAAATGTATTTTAACTAAATAAATTCTTAATTGTCAAAGTGCATTTTACAATTGTTGTATATATTGTTGTTTTATTGCTTAGAGTGTCAACTTAAAAAAAAAAAGGCTAGAAAATTATTACACAGAGCATCTGCAGCCAGTGTTATTTTAGCATCACTGAGATGCTATTCAATTTTGTATAAATATTTTGCATCAGTTTTTATTTTTATTTTTCATTTTCATTTTAGTAGTATTAGCAATTTTGTAGTTTTTGTCATTTTTATTATTTTTTAGTCTATATAGATTTTATTGATATTTCACATTTTTATTAATTTATTTCATTTATTTGTTTTAGTTTTTGCTCATCAAGTTAAAATAAATTAAAATAAGAAATTATCTAAAATGTATTTAGTTATTTATTCAATATCAGTTTATGTAACTTGTTAATGTAAATGTATATGGGTTTAATTTTACCATAAAAGCCCTGCTTGCAATTATCATTTCTAGACTTCAATTCCATGCATATGAAATATTATGAGATTATTCTATTATATAACTTATTATAGAATATACATTTTTAAACTAAAAATGTACACAGATATATTCCACATTTGAAGCTTTTCACATTTGTCAATTTCAGAAATGGCGACTAAGTATGGATGAAGTAGAAAATGGTCCATTGAGTATGACACTGTATCTTCTGAGAGATGAAGCATGTCTTTCAGATAGCAGCAAGTGAGAGAGAAAGCTCTGTGCCCTGCGCTGTACCAATTTTTCAGACAATTTACTTAATGGTGTCACACTGTTCAGAGGTAATTAGGCTTTCCCTCATGTTTAATAATTAATGACACAGACAGAGTGGGAAAGAGAGCGAGAGCACGAGAAAGAAAGACCTCAAGCCTATTAAGGAGATGAAAGGCAAGACATTTCAGCGGTTTGTCAAACTAACTCATATTTGATCATCTTTAAGTGGAAAATACCTTTACAATATGCAGAAAAGCCCCTATTCTGTCTCTTATTTTGTTGGAATCACTATAAAATGATAGACATTACAAAAAAAATCTCAAAATGTAATGGCTGTGAAGAAGCAGTTGTGAACAATTCATGTTCGGAGACATGAGTTTGACCCACATCAAGGATGCATTAAGCAAAAAACCAGAGCCAAATGGCTAAAAGAGAAGATAGAAGCACCAGTCAGATGATGCATGTATTGAAGAATAAAAAGCATGCTTAACACAAAAAAGGAGATGCTGGTGAATGAGGTGTTGCTTTCTATCTTACCTCTGAGCCTTGGACTGCTAAAAGGTGCCTCATCAAAAGAATGGCGCACCTAAGAAAACCTTGATCAGGCTGACAGGCAACTGCCATTTCTTTCATCTCTGCGGTTATCAAAGAGTCGTCTGCCTCAATGGTTTGCAGTCCACTTGGTTTGCTGGGGAAAGAGATGGCAGAAAACCAATTGGACCTAATGTTGAGCTTACATCTTGTTATCATGAGCTAAGAGGAATATCATGATATAAGAGGAACTGGATTGAGTCAGACAGTCATTGCAAAGGATATTTAGGGATATTTACTGTCAAATATTTAATTCAGATTTATTTACTTAAATACAGATTGCCATGATTGACCAGAGTCAAGTATCGAGAGAACATCAAGAAAAGTGTAAAACGGTAAATATTTTCAAGAAAAAGAAAATAAAAGAAAAACACACACCAAACACATAAACAAACAAAACCTCCAATAATGGTTTTAATTATTCTTCTAAAAATACAATATTTGTCTGAAATGGTAGTCAATAGATATGTCTGCTAGACCCCTCCAGAGTAAAAATAGGACATCACCAGTCTGCTCAATAAAACCAATAATAAACAAAAAACAAGTCTCCATCAAAAAACACAGCATCCAGGAATAAAGTATGAGAGAAAGAGTTTGAGGCTACTGTCATCTTAATGCCCTCTTGAGTTCTATTATACAGGAATGATTGGACATCTGAGTGGCCAAAGCCTGCATGCTGTCTACATCTTAGAAAATCTACCGTGCATTTAGTCTCCTTAGATAGAGGCTTTAGGGCCAGCAAGTGTGAATGTGTTCACCTTGTCAGTTTAATTGTTGAACTGTCACTCACAACAAGGCAACAAGGGTCCATTTATATCCCCTCGGGCTGACGTCTGACATGTTCTCCATTCTAGCCATTTCTGGAGACCAACGCGAGACGATGAATGTGAACAACTTGTGCTTTCCTGGTATCTGAGAAACTGCTTTAGACTGAACGTGTTAATGGGAATTGTCATCATTAATCCAAAACATCTACATTTATTCTTATATTATTCTGTTTTCAAAGGCATTTTTCATTCTTTCATAATTAACCTACAAAAAAAAAAAAAAAAAAAAAAATAGGATATCTCAAATAATTAACTTTTTTCCATATGATGAAAATTGAGTTATTTTAGTATCATTGTAGGATAAAGTAAATGCTGAAAGAACTGTTTTATCATCAATCTGAAAGGTTTAATTGATCCAGTTTTATACAGAGTGACGTTTGGAAATTATTGGAAAAGCTTTATAACAGCTTTTTTTCCCTGTTAGAATATCTGATTAGGTGAACCAAATTAAAATATCAGGCATGTAATAAGCCTTCAATAGCATCTAATAGCACATCAGGTGGTTGTAGTCCACTGCATTTGTTTGGTTTAGTTATAATGAGGACTTTTCTCCAATGTCCTCAAAACTGAGGTCAAAATGAAGAAAACTTTCTAATATGCATGTCTGAACAATTTGCTTGTCAGACTGTACATTTCCAGAGCAAGAAATAACAACTTCAGTCCTAATTGTTATGATGAGTTGAGCAGTTTGCAAACAAGTTGAACAAAAATTAATCCGTCTCAAATGGTTTGGGCTTCTAATTGATTTAAACTTCCATTGATTTAAACGTCTTTCTATAAACATTTACAGCTCATTTTTGAGGGAAGTTATCCTCACACAAAATTTTAGCAGACAAGAGTTTTAGCTCTGCTGAAAACATATCCTGTCTTCTGTCACTATACCTCATCTTTGATTTTGAATTAGTGCTAACCTTATCCCTGAGAGACAGAGGTTATATGAGTGTTTTCATGTTGAGAGGACGTATGGGACAGGGAGCTCATCTCTCCATTATGAGGTTTTTCACAGTCACCCTTCCAAGCCCAGATGATTTTAATGCTGAAAACCAACAAAAAGTTGTGGATTGAATAATAAGCGGGAGGACAGGTAGCAATGCTGTACTCATAATAGCCCCAGAGAACATCTGAACACAATGCTTCCATATGCATCTGACTCATAAATGCCATATGTCCTTTTCTGTTCAGCAAAGAACTGTTATGTCATTTGAAGGTTTAATTATTAGAGGGCATCACATGTCTGCTGCTTATATTTCACACATTCTGTTTGAGCAGTCACAGTCAACAATGTGCTCAATCTGACTGCTTCCACTAATATTATGTGAAAAAAATGCATTGAATTTTTAAGTATGAACTTCAGTCATCTTTAATCTATATGTGCAAAAATACGGTCATGTAAGCGTGAGATGGCTAAAAAGAATGCACAAAAAAATGCATCGTGACAAAAAGCATGCATAAAAATACATGACAAAAAAAAAAGAAAAAAAAAAAAACTAGAGAAAATACTAATAAAATATATATTTTTTATATAAAAATGTAAACAATCTAGACAAATATGTGGTTAAATGTGATTTCAACATACATTTTCATATTTTTCTAAGGCAATTTTAAAGTTAAAGCACATTCTTCCCAATTAATAAAGCTACTAGCTTAGTATAATTTTTCAATATGCATTTTACCACTAATGACTGTTTAGAGAATCTCTATCATGGTTCTCATTGAGCATTATGCAGTTTGTTAAACAATTTAATCAATTACTGTCTTTATTTCCTGAAATGCTGGCTCTCACGTATAAAGCGCAGCGCTGACTTTCCAAGCTACTGACAGAGATGCCGGCAGTGGATGTGTATTGATATGAGGAACCAGAAATAGACATTTTGCCCCTTGGATCAGAGCACAGAAATCATCTTTCATTAGAGCTCTCTTGCCTGATTTACTCTGACACACACACCCACACATACAAACTCGTGAATAAACAAAACTGGTGTATATGTGTGTGTGAAAGGAGAGGGAAAACAGTTCACATTGGGATGCAGTGCAAACTAAGGGCATGATCAAATATAGAATGGATCATCATCTAGCTTTCTGAAATTGTCTGACACATGCTTTTTTAAATCCGTTTTCATGCAACACTGGAATAATCTGTCTGAACTCAGGCACATTTTGAAACAACAATTTGTTCAGTTTGTGTAGAACGGAGGAATGATTTACTAAAAAAAAGGTTAAATTTGTATGCTGATTTCATTGGAAAAAAGTGCAAATATCTTCTAAGCATCACAATGAGCCTAAAAGTCTTTGTTATTCACAATTGTGTTTGGTGACTCAGGTGGGGAAGAAATTACACACTTCAGATTTATTTGATGTTCTAGTAAAACAGGTACTTTTTTCAAGACACACATCCTATTAATTTAGCTTGTGTCCTATCCGGTCTTCTTGATGCTTTGAAACTCTCAAGGATTAGTGACTGCATCTACTTCATGTGTTATGACAGCATTCCTATCACTTACAGAGCTCCAGCTCTAATTCCCTGAATTATGCATCTGACTTTGACTCACAATCACTTCGCATTGGTGACACTAAACATGTTTTTTAATCCAAGTACTGCATGTCACATTCGGTCATCCAGCGTGGTCTTGGATTTAAGCATGGTTGCCTATTCCCGTTCCCGTCTAATCTGAGAATGCTATATCGTAAATCGCTAGCGAGAACAGAGAAACGTGATGGTGAATTTTAATGATGACATTCATTACAATGATCAATGAAGAGTAAGCCATCATGGTAAATACAGCCTCATGTCTTTCTCCTGCTCTCTGCACACACTGTCCTGCTCTCATAAGCACATAAATGGCCTATTTGTTATAAACATAAAATACTAAATGGCCATGTTTCCTTTTAACTCATATAGTTTTAAAGGAACCTATTAATGGTGGGCAAGAAGATAAATGACTGACAGACAGACAGACGGACGGATGGACAAATGGATGGAAATTGATAGATAGAATGATGGACAAAAATGCAAAGACAGACAGATAGGCAGATGTATAGAAAAATGATTAGACAGATAAACAAATGACAGAATGAATGACAGATAGGCAAAAATAACAAAAGATAGATAGATAGATAGATTCTAATGAACATGCATTTTAAAAAGTCTTTGAATGTCAGAAAAAAGACAAGGAAAAATAGTTGATTATTGATCACTACAACCCTTTTTTTTTCTCTTTGTAAATTACCCAGTGACACTCAATAACTAAGTTCTGTTCTTTGGAAATGTTATTTCTATGAATGAGAGTCCAGACGCCTACACCACACAATCGTGAGTCATTGACTGAGACTTGGTTTCTCAGAGTCAGTGGGTGCCGCCAACTGTGCACTGTTAGATCACTGCACTGTGAGACATGCACACCAAAACACAACTACACAGACTTGCTGGAATTCTAACAAGCTAAAATCAGTGCTGCAGTTGCAGAGGTCAAATAAACTACTATTTTTCATAATTAATCTTAGATCATTGCAGTTTAACCCTCCTATAATATAAGCAGAAAATAAGACCAAATACCAAATTCTCAAATGTGTGTTTAATCTCATCTGAAAAAAAAAAGTAAAAACAGGTCATTCAATGCCTTGAAAAAGCATTAGCAAATATCTGCAATATGCCCTAAAGTGAGACTGCTCACCATCTGGCACGTAATCATTGAGCTTTTAACAGCAGGCAAAACATCTGTGATCAGAGTCTGATGTCCATTAAGAGAAGGCAAAGCTCTGCTGTTGGCTTGAGCGGTGACAGGCTTGAAATTTGAGAATAAGGATCATAAAGGGGAAGGTAGATTGATGCCCTCATGGTTGAGCTAAACCTGTTTGATACTGTCGGCTAGACACAGGTCCTATCTTAATTTGGTGAGCAGTGGAGATAAACCTGCCAGTGCTGTGTGCAAAACTGATCCATCCATCCTGGTGCCAATACAATGATAAGAAGCCCAGTGCGAGAGTGTGAGATGGAGGGTTACAGACATATCTAGCCTATATAGTAAATTATGGAAGCGAGGTGCAAAAAACCTAGCATTACCTAGAAATCTAGCATTACATCACTTGCTCACCAATGAATCATCTGCAGTGAATTGGTGCCGTCATAAAGAGAGTCCAAATAGCTGATAAAAACATCATGATAATCCACAACATCAATTAAAATCGTGTGGAACAAAAAAACCCATCCAGAAAAAATACATATTCATAATACTATCCACAATATTGCTCTCGCCAGTAAAAATGTCTTCTTGTCTGAATCAGGAGATAAATATGCACAGATCAATCAGTTTACAGGGTAAAACAGTCCAAAACCTTTTTAAACAAATATGTTGATGGATTTTGATGTTAGTGGATAACTAGGAATTAACTTTTTATTGGACTCTCAATCTGACGGCACCCATTCACTCATCTATCTATCTATCTCTATCTACTGTATCTGTTTGTCTGTCTGTCGTTCACTTCATTAATGGCTGGGAAGCCGCAGGGTGTAAAGATAGTTTGGGCAATGCTTATTGTGGACTTGGCCTCCTGCAGTCTCTATGGAAACCTCTGTCTGCTTCTGCAGTCTCTAAAAGAATTTAACAGGTATACCTGCGTTCCCACTGTGACCAGACGGCAGATAATGCTGGCATCAGTCACAGCTGTTCTTTGAGAATGATTCTTTTATTGCTGGAGCACACTTGTGATTTAATTGCTTGTGAGTAACACTTCGCATTACAGCATCATCCAGTTGAACTGCAGTAAATAGACCCGTGATTAATATGAGCACAATATCTGTATTTTGTAGCAAAGCTGTGAATCTTACCTATCTCTTTTTTATTGGCTACAGTAGTGCAGTGTGACCTAACATGGCTCTAGTTTGACAATCTTTGGCTGTTTAAAGGATAACAATTGAATGAATACATACCAAAGAATGCCAAAATCTAAATTAAGAATTTGATGTTACTTTTGTTGTTGTTGTTTTTAACTTATTTTAGGATAAAGGATGGATAGAGAGACAGACAGACAGACAGAGAGAGACATGACACATATTTCAGGAGTTTAAATATGCTCGGCCAGTCACATGTTTCCATCTTGTGATTAAAATGTGAACTGCAGTTGAAAATGTGCAAGATGTAACCTCATCTAACCTCATTTGTCCCTGTCACTTTCAAATATGACATACTGATAAATTCCATATTCCTTAAGAAAAATAAGTATAAAAATGTAAAAATGGGTTTAAATGTAACCATTACAACAACATTATAAAAACAACACAAAAACATACTACATCATTCATTATGTGATAATGACATTTTAGAAATACAATTGAATGATTAGGCTGTTTGAACAGCTTGGAACTGACATCACAGAAAAGCACAAAAACTATTCAATGTATGGGTAAATATGTTATCATTGGCTATATGGGAAAATGAATAGGAAAAAAGGGATATTTGGGGAAAAGGATAATGGAAGCTCAATCATTGACACACACACTCATGTTTGTTTTTGTGAAAAGTGGGGAGATCCCATAGGTGTAATGGTTTTTATAATGTAGAAACTGTATATTATATCACCCTTCACCAACCCTACACCTAACCCTAACCTTTACAGGAAACTTTGTGCATTTTTACTTTTTACAAAAAACATGCACCCCCCCCCCCCCCCCCCCACACACACACAAAACACACACACACGTGTGTTTTTGTGAAAAGTTGTTCAAAGACGGAGAGAGAAATGTTTTAATCAATTATCATTTTAAAATAAAACTGCAGGAATGTTTGATAACAACTGTATTGTCGTCTTAAATCCAGAAGATGGCAGTAAATAAAAGACGAAAAGTAATGTTAGACCACCTGAGCAAGGGGTGTGGTTGTTTTAACCCTAGCCTACTGTACAAATAACAGAACACGAGCAAAGAGAGGCAGTAATTTTTCGTGGGACTATGCACAACCAAATATTGGATTAAATTAAACATGTTAATGATGGCAGCTCGAATGCATTTTATGTGACGTGGGTATTTATACCATTACATCAAGCTAAACATATTTTTTGGCTTTCTTGTTTTTGGTGGTCAATTATTTTCATGACACGGCAACGGAAATGAGCTGAACTACAGTGTGGACACAACCAGCACCATGGACAGCGACCGCTACATTTCAGCACCAGTGTAATGTGGGCTTCTAGGAGGAATGAGTCGAACCCTCCGACACAAATGGAAATTATTCAAAATATGACGCAGTTACTAAAGTAATGTGTGATCAACTTTACATATTAAAGTAATTAGAAATTAAATCAGAACAAGCAATATGAAGAAATGAAAATAAGACAATTGTGAGACAGCTTTACCTGTCTTCCTGCCTTCTGCTGATGGTTGTATGAGAATGGGTAAATATATATATATATATATATATATATATATATATATATATATATATATATATATATATATATATATATATATATATATATATAAATATATATAATTTTTAAGCAGATTAATACCAAACATGCTGATTTAGTTGATTACCTGATATTAAAATGCACCAGGTAGCAAATAACAACAACAATTATAAGAAACAGCAGAAGCAGTAGTTGATCACACACTTTTTTCATCTTAAATTGGCTCCTCTTCTCCATGCTCTGTTACAAAAAAGGAGAGAAGATTAATCAGTAAATATTGAGATAACATCATCATGATTCTTTGAGTTTTTCTTCTAAAAATGTAGAACAAATTGATAAACACTTGATACATTGAACACACTAAAAAAAATCACCTTCTCTCATGGTTGTTGCATCATCATAGACCTCAGTTGTGTCATCTGTGAAAAAAAAACACAGATACAATTTCACTCTCTCTAAACTAAAATTAAGCTGTTTTTGCTCCTTACTACATTACTTTATTTTCAGAATGACCATTTTAGCATGGAAAACTCAAACTCACAATTCAGTCTATCAGTGTTGACATATTCTTCTGGAGCCTCTTGGTCCATTTTGTCTGTATAAATAAAAACCAATAAATCATACACTAAGAAACGTCCATTAAAAAAGTTCTAAACAAATATAGTGTTGAATTTTGATGTGCAGGTGATGACTTTTCACTGGAGTAAATTAACTTGTATTTCAGCTAGAAGCAACAGTTTAAAGTTAAAACATCATGATGGATTTGTTTATAACAAACACTGTTTTTCCACTTTACAAGGTATTAACTGGACTGAAGTAGTGTGGATTGCATGTGGTTAATTGTGATATGTTTATCAGCTGGTTGGACTCTTATTCTGATGGCACCCAGACACTGCAGAGAACACAGTTGGTGAACAAATGATCTAATGCTAAATTTCTCCAAATCTTTTTCAATGAAGAAACAAAGTCATCTACATTTTGGATGACCTGAGGAGTATTTTAATTTTTAGGTGAAGTTTTTAGTGAAGTTAGAGTTCAGAAACACTGATTTGGATATCTACACTTGTTTAGACCTCACCCTCAGACTAACACCTGTGTGCTCTCACACTGACTGCAGCTTGCGCAAACCTTTTTTTTTTACACAAACACAGCAATGTGGTTTCCACTGCTGGATTCTGTGGTTAAAAGCAGGAAGCCTATCAGGATTAACATATCTTTAACTTTAACTGTCAAAAAAGACATGTAGAAACATTAGACATATCAGCATAGCAAAAAAAAAAAATAATTAAAAATAAAAAAAATTCAATTATAAATTCACAACTACAATGTTCATAATAAAGGTGATCATTTCAGGAGCCTCACCCTTCTGAGTGAAGTGATTTTGTCTGTGATAAATTTCCTCATAAACGGCCTCAGACATCGTCCTGTGTCTCCTCTTAAAGAGAGCTGTGAGTGTAGACAGACAAACCTGCTGTCAGTTCACAACACATTGATCACTGATCACACACTCAATAAGACACAATATGACAGTCTCTGGATCTCTCCTACCTCTCCTCATCACTCTGTTCTGCTGAATCAGTATAAGCAGTGGCACTAAGAGCAGTAAGAGCACAACTCCCAGAACAATCACAAGCACTGGGGAAGACACTGGTTGAGGAGTTTGTGGAGGAGAGACTGATGTGGAGCGCACTGGAGGAGAAACTGGAGGAGAAGCTGACGATGTTGTGGCAGGAGTAGTGGACACTGACACATCTGATAAATCTGCCAAAACAGAAACAAACATATTATGAGTACATAAAATGATATAAAATTAATATTATTACTCAGTGTTTTTTAGTGACCTGCACAGGTGAGTCCAGCGTGCTCTTTGTGGGAGCAGTCAGTGTGGTTATTCAGGGAGAGAGGACAGTCCCACAGGTGAATCTCATTCCCTCTGCACTCGACTTTGTTCATCCACACAACACCTTCACCAGCACCAAAGACTGAATTCCTATCAGCCCTCAGTGCTGCTCCACAACCCAGCTGCCTGCAGACCACCTGAGCATCGCTGATGTCCCAGTGATCATCACAGACTGAGCCCCACACAGTGTTATGATACACCTCCAGCCTCCCAGAGCACCGGCCGTCCCCTCCACTCAGTCTGAGAGGAAGATAGTCTGAAATAACAAGGAGACTCATCAGTTATCACTTACCAGCCAGACAATTCACAACTATAAAGTGAAAAAAAAGCTATTAGGCATTGATTTATTATTGCTTTCATTACTAAAATAAAACCTACTCACTTGAACACTGTCTCTGGTGAGGAGATGCTGAACATGTCGGACGACTCTGTGTAGACTCAGGAATCTCTTTCTCTGTGATTATAACATGCAAGACCCAACAAACCTCTGATTAAGATGGAAACTAAACTTTCATGAAAACTACATAACAAACAATAACGTATTCATGATTTTGATTTACTGTTAAAAAAAGGAAGGAAAAGAAAGAAATGCATTTTTAATCATTAAATTAATTCTTACCAGAGCAAATGATATTGGCCACCTCATTTTCATAACAGCTGTTCTGGCCCCAGGGTAAAGATGGACACTGCCACAAAGTTTTGTCATCTTTTCGACATATAAGAAGATCTAACCAATTAGGAGTAGATCTAAGTCCCTCTGAATTACTGGGTTCACTGCCAGATCTTCCACAGTTCAGCTCTTGACAGATCAGACTCGCTGTGTCTCTGTCCATCTGGTTCCAGCACACATTACCCCAGGATCCATTGTAGAAAACCTCCAGATTCCCTTGACAGCCCTCAGTTAACCTGATCTCTTTAAACTCTAGATGAAAGATACTGCATTTAATTCAGTTATTAAATTGTGTAAATACCAGTACACTGAAATTATTTGATTCTAAAGGTGACTAAACATATATATATATATATATATATATATATATATATATATATATATTATTTTTATAATATATATATATATATATATATATTTTCCAGATAATGAAAGTAGCTGCTGCTGGTAATTGTTGTTGCCAAAATGTGTGAGACTTTACCTGAGCACACGACTCCTACATCCTCCTTGTGTATGCAGTCATGTTTTCCCCAGCCTGGAGAAGAGCAGCTCCACAGGGACGTCTCATTCCCCTCACACTCCACCTCATCCAGCCATATGTGTCCAGAACCAGGACCAAACCAGGCTGGTACCTGCTGGTTACTGAGGGCCACTCCACACTGCAGCTGTCTGCACACCACATGAGCATCTTTAATATCCCAGGAGTCATCACACACTGTCCCCCATGAGCCGCTGTGAAAAACCTCCAGCCTCCCTGCACAGTCTCCCCCAGAACCCACCAGCCTGATGGACCCCCGACCTGATATTCAGAGACAGAAAAACACATTATTGATCACGAACAACTGAAGAATCTGTCCAGATGTTGTTCTTCTCACCGATGCAGGTGATTGACAGCTGTTGTGTGGAGCTGCAGTTGAGAGTTTGTGGAGAGCTGCAGTTCCCCAGATGAGCTTCACTCCCAGAGCACTGGAAGCCCGTCACACACTCATGACTGTGTTCAGGACTGGATGAAGAGGAGCTGTAGAAGTTCAGCACAGAGCCACAGCCCAGCTGTCTGCAGACCACAGAGGATTCAGAGAGACTCCAGGAGTCCAGCAGAACTCTCCTCCAGACCTGATGGATGAAAACTTCCACCTCCCCCTCACACTGTCTCTCTCCAGACAACCGCACCAGACCGTCATGAAGAGCCAGAGAGGAATCTGAGTTAAAGATGTGGCATTTTATTAAGGTATTACATGGTCATCTATAATATATTTTTCATTAAAATCCTCTCACTAGAGCAGATGACTCCAACATCTCGTCTATGAGAACATTCAGCTCGACTCCATGAAGAGATGGAACATTCTGAGAGTTTGGTTTCATTCCCATCACAATCAATCACATCAGCCCAGATTTCACTACTTCCCTCTCCAAACCAGTCTGATCCCAAAACAGACACAGCAATCCCACAATTCAGCTGTCTACAGAGAACACTGGCAGCTCTCATATCCCAGCATGCATCACACACTGTGCCCCATTTACTGAAGTACTGACGTTCGACTCGACCAGAACAAGAGTCTGAACCATTTACCAGCCTGAGATCAGTGTAACCTGGACAAAAGTTAGTGAAACAAAACAAAATTTTTAACAATACTTACTCTTCTTTGGAAAAGAGAATGTTTTTTTTTTTATAATTTTTTTCTGTATACTGTATATTACATGTAAAGAAAGGTCAAATATTACTCAACCAGAGCATATTAATCCTACAGCATTTTCATGGGAACAGTGTTTATGTGAAGAGTTGGATGTAGAACATAATTCAATGTGTGATTCGTCTCCTCTGCACTGAATCTCTTCTTTCCAAATCTTAGCATCTCCTTTGCCAAAAGCAGCTGCTCCCAGCACCTGTACAGGAGCCCCACAGTCCAGCTCTCTACACACAACCTCTGCATCCTGCTGGTCAAAGACAGCGTCACACACTGACATCAACGTCTTTGTTTGAAGTATCTCTAACCTCCCAGCACAATGATGAGACCCATTTACTAGACTGGGGAGGCGACCTGTGTGTATACATGATAGAAATAAATATCAAAACAATCATTTCATTATAACTATTGTTCAGTTTTTTCTCTCTATGAAATCATTCAGGAAGATTGGAAAGTTTGACCTTTGCAGAAGACTCCAGCATCTTCCTTATGATCACAGTTATTGTCACCCCATCCTTTTGTTTTACATTTCTTCAGTGTTGTCTCTGATCCAGTACACTTTACTTCATCCATCCAGATTTTTCCTGATCCTTGTCCAAAGTGAGCAACGCCAACTGCACGTGAAGGTTTTTCACAGTCCAGCTCTCTACACACCACTTCAGCATCAGTCATATCCCAGCCATCATCACACACCGTTCCCCACTGACCTTTATGAAAAACCTCCACTCTACCAGAACAGGGACTGATACCACCAACCAACCTCACATTGCCTGTACACAACAGACACAAGAGTCTTTTGCATAAACATTCAAATGTAATTTATGCTCTCAAATTACCTGATAAAAAAATAATAATAATAATAGTAATAATAATAATTGAAAAAAGTTTTTCTGCTGAAATAAAAACAGTAAAAGCAGCTCCTAAAATATTACTTCTCTTTTTTTCATTTTTTTTTTTATTGAGTAATTTACCCGATACAAAGAGTGTAAGTACAGAGCAGAAACTATTACCCAAAAACCCCTGCCCGATAATAGGCTACAATGAAGTAAAACAAACTAAAGCTAATAAAGCAAAGCATTTTGTCTGTAAGTAAATAATTATTTAACACCAGTAAGAAATCTTTAAGTTAAACACTGAACTGTTAAATAATTTTCCAGAAACTCTTTGGCCCATAGCTGAAGATTCACCGACCTGCAGCAGTGAGTGTGACGACTGTCGACATTAAGAGGACCTCCAGACAGCTTTTCATCTTCCTCTTCCTCTGCTCTACAACTTCTCATCAGCTTTCAGTGATTATGAAGAAAAAAAGACTTCCTGTCTCAATCAGGGCGAACTTTCAAGAATTAACAGACAAAATCACCGAACAGCTTCAGTGACAAACTTTTCTTTAGAGGAATTTTCAGCTTTCTTTATATACATATAGAGAACATCAATACTGATGAACAGGACTCCTCCTCCACCTCACAGAGAGACAGAAAAGCTGCAAAAGTTAAAGTGCTGACAAAGTCCCCCAGCTGTCATGAGACTGATTGTGGGAAACACTTAAGTGTACATTCAGCATCAAAGTCTGACACCTGCAGAGAAGAGATACAAGCACTGATAACTAACTGCTGATGACAAACACTGACAACAGCCCTGGTTTGAGGAGCACTGGGTGTTTATCACATGCTAAGAAAGAGAGACATACTAAAGAACAATTTGTAAATAACAATAAACATTATTCCACAGACTCTTTATTAGAAAACAATCTATTCAAAACAATCACATAGTAAGCAAACCTAAAACAAATATATGAAACAAAGTCTGTTTAAAAAAAAAAAGCTCAGCTCAGAGTGCATGTCATGTATTTGTGACTGTCAGAAACCCCCTCTGCAGGACATAAAGTGAACATGTTTTGATAATTGCTCAGAGCTGATGTTTGTAAGAGTAGATTTTACACTTAGTAGATTCCAATGACTTTTAGCAAAATATAAAAGTCCACCAGCAGTGGGTCTACATTTAACCCTCTGGCCCTCTTTGGTCATTTTTGACTGAAAAATTTTATATTTTTAAATTTAAAAAAATCGTAGCTTCAACGGAATGAGATGACACTTTGCGACTTTTGTCACATTAGCAATATTAACAATCATAGACATGATTTGGATATGTTAAAGAGTCCAAAAAAAGTCCTTTCCTTCTTCGCGGTCAAAAATGACCAACATAGGAAATTAATGGGAAATACGAAAACATTTGAAAACACAGTGAATCTTTTGGTGGAACAAACTACAAATCAGCCACTGGTCAGGAAAAAAAGTGTGCAGCAATCAAGGGGTGACTCTCCAGAACATCAGGAGTGCAAAACAGACACCAATCAATAAATGGAAAAAATACAAAAGGGGCTCTCTCTCTCTCTCTCTCACACACACACACACACACAGAAATGAACCGGTAAGACTCCAAGAGAGCGCATTGTGAGAATATATGAAATCAATAAATGGAAAAAAAGGCTTGCATTCTCTCTATCTATCTCTTTCTCTCAGACACACAAATTATCTATTAAGACTACATCAGAGTAATTTTTTTTTTTATATAAATCATAAATCATTTTTTGAATGATCACTTTTCATTCGTTATTTTGTTAGATTTTTTATTTATCAAATACTGAGTAACATAAATGCTTTCTATTTGTTCCCTTTCTAACAAGATTTTAATATTTGACTGTAATCATAATGTAAAACCTGATACTTATCTTACTAAAAATATCTAAACCTTGACAAAAAGTAATCTTTTAGAATGTCTAGATATAGATCTAAATGCAAAGCCTAAAACATGAAGAGATGAGGTCTAAAAAACTATGGGAATCCAAAAGCCTCTGTATATATCTATAGAGGGTGCTAATACAAGAGGTTATGCAAGATTACACAAGTTTTTCTTCAGATTTCAAAGGATTTTAAATGGTTTCACTCTATTTAAATGTGAACTATTGCATTTATTAAAAAATAGTAAATAAATAAAGAGATAAAAAAATATTTATTCTAATGGAGAAAATAGCTCATTATAATTGAATAAATATTGCATAGTATCCTAAAATTAGCTAAAATTATAAATAATAATAATAAAAAATGATTAAACAAATATATATTACATTTGTTTTCCTGAAGAAAAAAAAAATCAAGTAACATTTCAAGGCTTCGGTCACTTTTGACCACGAAGAAGGTGAGTGTCTCCTAAACGAAGAGGGCCAGAGGGTTAAAAGTAACAATTTCATAAGTTGATGGTGCTGTGAACTGTTACAGATTCAGGCAGTGGCAGCTTAAAGGCAAAAATTCTGAACTCATCACAATTATATAGAAAATTATTGAATCTTTTATTTTTGTATTTATTTATTTATTTTTCTCGCAAAGGGTACATGACGGAAATGTTTCAAAGCAAAATGCAGCAATACATTTTAAAAAACCCATGAAAGCAGAAGTTTTTTTTTTTTTTTTCAGAAATTAAAACTGATTTAGAAGATTTTATGACAGAATATTGGTTGATTGTGGCTAAAAATACAGTATATAGAACTCAAACACTTAAACTCTGCAGGCCACTTAAAACGCTGCTTTGAGGCAGTGAGTGTGGTTTAAATTATTCAGTCCATCCCTGTTTTACTGGATCCTCCTCCACATCACCATAGTCTGTTATTAAAAAAACAAGGTCAAATTTATGTATCAGCAATGCATGCTTTAACAAGTATAATTAACACAATGTTTGCAGTCAATTTAAATTAGCTAATGTGACATCAGAAATTGTTAGATTAAGAGAAACTGATAATATAAAGCTAATATAAAAACCAAACCATTATGATTCAGTAACAAAAGGTGTTAATAACATACCATACAATGTCAATCATATATTCCCTGACATTCTTCACATCATCATACTCCTCCTGAACACCTTCTGATATAAATGTGGCTCCTATTAATAACATAACATAAAAAACAGTATTCATACTTTGCATGCCTCTATAATTTGAAGCAAAAATAATGAGAAAAAAAAAACCTTGTTCTCATGTAGAAGTGTATAATTCAAAACCCAGACCTGCTTTATCATTGCAGAACTGTGGTATAATGACGACATCATCATAGTCTTCTGGTAAGTCATCTACAACAAAATAAAGACAAATTAAATGCATCCGTTATCATAAAAAAAAAAAAAAAATCTATTTATCATCTTTCTTTATTTAAAGAAAAACACTATAGCTTTAATTTTTTTTTCTGTTCTAGCTTCTTGTTTTTGTGTGTGTGACTGGGTGTGTGTGTGCGTGTTTGTTTATATATATATAAACAAACCCAATTCCAAAAAAGTTGGGACACCGTACAAATTATGAATAAAAACTGAATGCAATAATGTGGAAGCTTCAAATTTCTATATTTTATTCAGAATACAACACAGAGGACATATCAAATGTTTAAACTGAGAGAAAAAATTATTTTAATATATTTTAGTTGGGACAAGGCCATGTTTACCACTGTGTGGCATCCCCTCTTCTTTTTATAACAGTCTGCAAACATCTGGGGACTGGAGGAAAGTTGCACAAGTTTGGGAATAGGAATGTTGTCCCATTCTTGTCTAATACAGGCTTCTAGCTGCTCAACTGTCTTAGGTCTTCTTTGTCGCATCTTCCTCTTTATGATGTGCCATATGTTTTCTATGGGTGAAAGATCTGGACTGCAGGCTGGCCATTTCAGTACCCGGATCCTTCTTCTATGCAGCCATGATGTTGTAATTGATGCAGTATGTGATCTGGCATTGTCACGTTGGAAAATGCAAGTTCTTCCCTAAAAAGAGACAATGTCTGGATAGGAGCATATGTTGTTCTAGAACTTGGATATACCTTTCAGCATTGATGGTGCCTTTCCAGATGTGTAAGCTGCCCATGCCACCTGATCAGGAAAAAGCCATTCACATCCACGTCTCTTGGCAGATCAGTCTGATATGCTTGAAGCACCACCATCATGTGTAATAAAGCCTCAGCCTGACCTGCCGCTGCGTATGCCTTGACATTTAAGCAAGATGTATTTCTTGAAGGGGCTTAGATGACAAGGAGGGAGATCTTTCTACACGGGACATCCTCTCATAGCCATTTTTGCACAACTCCAATGCTGAAACTGATGGATGCAAGAAGAAAATTACCTCTTTCATTTCTTTCTCTGTATGGAGAACAGGGAGAAATGGAAGGCTCACCTGAGCTGGAGGGCTATGGTCAGAACGATAACGTTCATCAAGGCGGTCCCATTGTGTCACCTTGTAAGCGCACTTTCATGGCAAGTCCAACTTTGCCGTAGCACGGTCCATAACCTCCAACAGCTCTACATACGCTGGGCAGGAGAATTGAGAAGGCTCAGCCCCAGCTTCTTCACCATCCTCAAATATCTCCTGCTTTTCCTGGGTAAAAACCCAGCAGAGCACTAACCTTAGTATCAGAAAGTGTTAAAGATATAACATCGTCCTCCCAAGGCTCTCTCTCATCCGCCGCCATTACGAGCATGAAAGTTAGGGTCCCTCTATAAACCATTCATTACAGAGCCACCTGAAATTCTCAAAAGCTCATTCTCCTCCATGCCTCAGCAGCGGCGGGTCCTGAACTGTGGGAAGCAGATAGCTGACTTTTTTTCCTCGGAAAAAGAGACGAACGAGAGCTGAGCTCAAAGATGCACACATTGTCCAAATGCTTGCTAGTAGTCGCCATGATAGACAGAAAAAGATCAATGCAACAGCGAATGGCACAAGTGGATTGTGTTCACTGACAATGTTTCTGGAATTATTCCTGAGTTCATGTTGTGATTTCCATTGCAGTAGCATTCCTGTATGTGTTGCAGTGCCGTCTAAGGGCTCGAAGATCACGGCATCCAGTATGGTTTTCCGGCCTTGACCCTTATGCACAGAGATTGTTTCCAATTCTCTGAATCTTTGGATGATATTATTCACTGTAGATGATGATAACTTCAAACTCTTTGCAGTTTCTCTCTGAGAAACTCCTTTCTGATATCGATCCACTATCTTTCGCCATAGCATTAGGGAAATTGGTGATCCTTGGCCCATCTTGACTTCTGAGAGACACTGCCAATCTGAGATGCTCTTTGTATACCCAATCATGTTGCCAATTAACCTAACAAGTTGCAAACTGGTCCTCCAGCTGTTCCTTATATGTAAATGTATCTTTTCAGGCCTCTTATTGCTACCTGTCCCAATTTTTTTGGAAATGTATAGCTCTCATGAAATCCAAAATTAGCCATTATTTGGCATGACATTTCAAAATGTCTCACTTTCAACATTTGATATGTTATCTATATTATATTGCGAAGAAAATATGTTTATAATATTTGTAAATTATTCCATTCCTTTTTTACTCACAATTTGTACAGTGTCCCAACTTTTTTGGAATCGTGTTTGTATATATATATAGTCAGTTTTCACTTCTACAGCAGATTTTTTTTTTTTTTAAAGGAAATACATACATATATTATTACTATTATTATTGATTATTGATAACAACAACAACAACAACAACAACAATAATAATAATAATAATAATAATAATAATAATAATAATAATAATAATAATAATAATAATAATGTACTGAATGATTAATAGAATTTAAACTCTGCTAAGATGGATGTTTTTAATTAATTTAACATACATACTTTTCTGTGTGTAAAGGATAACATTATTATATTTCAGTCCTCTAACCTGAAATAAGATCATCAGCATCTTCATACCCAGATTGGTGTTCGGTAGAAACAACACTTCCTATTAATATGTAATTGAACAATCAGAAAAAGTTTACATTCACAAATCAGCCCCCACCCACCTTTAGCTCATATAACACTATCTGTATCCTTACAGATGACACAAACAAGGTCCCACAAATAAATCATTGTGATTTACTCTACTCACCCCCTCTGAATAAAGAGATTACCATATGGATCTCCACAATTCTGACACTATGACACTTACTCACCCCTTTGAGTGAAGAGACTGTGTCTATTAGTGGGTCTGTGCTGAATCTCCTCATAAACGGCCTCAGTCGCCATCCTGTGCCTCATCTTAGAGAGAGCTGTGAGTGTAGACAGACAAACCTGCTGTCAGTTCACAACACATGACTGATCACACACTGAATGAGACACAATATGACAGTCTCTGGATCTCTCCTACCTCTCCTCATCACTCTGTTCTGCTGAATCAGTATAAGCAGTGGCACTAAGAGCAGTAAGAGCACAACTCCCAGAACAATCACAAGCACTGGGAGAGACACTGGTGGAGGAGTTTGTGGAGGAGAGACTGATGTTGAGCGCACTGGAGGAGAAACTGGAGGAGAAGCTGATGATGTTGTGGCAGGAATAGTGGACATTGACACATCTGATAAATCAGTCAAAACAAAAAAAATTCCATATTATGAATACATAAAATTATCTAAAAAGTAATATTATTCCTCAGTGTTTTGTCATGACCTGTACAGGTGAGTCCAGCGTGCTCTTTGTGTGAGCAGTCAGTGTGGTTATTCAGGGAGAGAGGACAGTCCCACAGGTGAATCTCATTCCCTCTGCACTCGACTTTGTTCATCCACACAACACCTTCACCAGCACCAAAGACTGAATTCCCATCAGCCCTCAGTGCTGCTCCACAACCCAGCTGCCTGCAGACCACCTGAGCATCGCTGATGTCCCACTGATCATCACAGACTGAGCCCCACACAGCGTTATGATACACCTCCAGCCTCCCAGAGCACCGGCCGTCCCCTCCACTCAGTCTGAGAGGAACATAATCTAAAACACACACATCAGCACTGACCAGCTTCCGCAAAACATTCACAACAAAAAGGATACAACCTGTTTTCTAACAGTTTAAATCTGTTTAATTTAGTGAAGTGAAAATAAAAAGTGTGCAATAATTATATAATTTATAAAATACAAACATATAATAACTACTTGTACACTGTCTCTGGTGAGGAGATGATGAAGTAGCACATGTCAGATGACTCCGTGGAGACTCATGGCTCTCCTCCTCTGAGATTACAAAAAAATTACATTTGCAAACATCATAAATCAAGGACATTCTACTTTATAAATAATACATAAAATACAGACAAAACATAACAATTTCAAACCATCTTAAATCAGTTAAATATAATCTTACCTGAGCAGGTGATCATGGCCACTTCATCGTTATTACAGTAGTTTTGACCCCAGGGTGAAGAAGGACACTGCCATAAAGTGGAATCATGTCGCCGACATTTAAGTTTATCAAGCCAATTATGAGACTTCAGTCCCTCTGAATTACTGGGTTCACTGCCAGATCTTCCACAGTTCAGCTCTTGACAGATCAGACTCGCTGTGTCTCTGTCCATCTGGTTCCAGCACACATTACCCCAGGATCCATTGTAGAAAACCTCCAGATTCCCTTCACAGCCCTCAGTTAACCTGATCTCTTTAAACTCTAGATACAAAAGCATGAGAATCAACCTCCAGTCTTTTAATTAGGAGTAGCAATAAAAAAAGAATTTAACAATTCCTCCATTACTATTTGTTTGTGTGTGTGTGCGCATCAGGACATTTGATGTGCAAGAAGTTCTGTTTTTTATTTTATTTTATTTTTGATGGATGATGAAACTGCATATAAATAAGAATCAATTCTTAGTTGTACAATGCAAATTCAGTGGATAATGCTAACCATCAGTGCCATGCAGTATATGGGTTATTGAAATATTATTATTTAAATTATCGTTTACAGTTTACCTGAGCACACAACTCCTACATCCTCCTTGTGTTGACAATCATGTTTTCCCCAGCCTGAAGAAGAGCAGCTCCACAGGGACGTCTCATTCCCCTCACACTCCACCTCATCCAGCCATATGTGTCCAGAACCAGGACCAAACCAGGCTGGTACCGGCTGGTTACTGAGGGCCACTCCACACTGCAGCTGTCTGCACACCACATGAGCATCTTTAATATCCCAGGAGTCATCACACACTGTCCCCCATGAGCCATTGTGAAAAACCTCCAGCCTCCCTGCACAGTCTCCCCCAGAACCCACCATCCTGATGGACCCCCGACCTGATATTCAGAGACAGAAAAACACATTATTGATCACGAACAACTGCAGAATCTGTCCAGATGTTGTTCTTCTCACCGATGCAGGTGATTGACAGCTGTTGTGTGGAGCTGCAGTTGAGAGTTTGTGGAGAGCTGCAGTTCCCCAGATGAGCTTCACTCCCAGAGCACTGGAAGCCCGTCACACACTCATGACTGTGTTCAGGACTGGATGAAGAGGAGCTGTAGAAGTTCAGCACAGAGCCACAGCCCAGCTGTCTGCAGACCACAGAGGATTCAGAGAGACTCCAGGAGTCCAGGAGAACTCTCCTCCAGACCTGATGGATGAAAACCTCCACCTCCCCCTCACACTGTCTCTCTCCAGAAAACCGCACCAGACCGTCATGAAGAGCCAGAGAGGAATCTGAGAAGAAGATGTGGCAATATATTAAGATGTTGCATGGTAATTTATAACATATTTTTCAATAAAATCCTCTTACCAGAGCAGATGACTCCAACATCTCGTCTATGAGAACATTCAGCTCGACTCCATGAAGAGATGGAACATTCTGAGAGTTTTGTTTCATTCCCGTCACAATCAAACACATCAGCCCAGATTTCACCACTACCCTCTCCAAACCAGTCTGATCCCACAACAGACACAGCAATCCCACAATTCAGCTGTCTACAGAGGACACTGGTGGCTCTTATATCCCAGCATGCATCACACACTGTGCCCCACTCATTGAGAAACTGAACCTCCACTCTTCCAGAACAAGAATCTGAACCGTTTTTTAGTCTGAGATCTGAATAAAGTAACCTGAAGATAGAAAATATAAAGTATAATCCAGTTGACAAAGAAATGCTTAATTTAAAAATAAAATGAAAAGACCCTGAATATTGATACTTAACTAGAGCAGACCAGTTCCACAATGTTGTCACTGCTGCAGTTCTGTTTGTGTGATGATGATAATGAACAAAATGAAATCTGAGATTCATTTCCTCTGCACTGAATTTCTTGTGTCCACATCGGAGCGTCTCCTTTGTCAAAAGCAGCTGCTCCCAGCACCTGTACAGGAGCCCCACAGTCCAGCTCTCTACACACAACCTCTGCATCCTGCTGGTCAAAGACAGCGTCACACACTGACATCCACGTCTGATCATCCATTATCTTTAATCTCCCAGCGCATAGATGAGATCCATTAACAAGTCTGGAAGGTTTATCACCTGTTTGTTTTACATACATGAACAGAGACAAAAATAGATAAATTCCATTGCAAAAATGAATTGCTGAATTCCAGAAAAAAAACATAATAATTATCTGTCAACGAGTTAAATGATTTACCCGAACAGATGACTCCAGAATCAGAACTGTGAGTACATTCATGTTTGCTCCATCCTGATGACCCACAGTTCTTCAGTGTAGACTCTGATCCAGTACATAACACAAGACTCATCCAGATTGGTCCTGATCCTGATCCAAAATGAGCATCACTCAGAGCATCTACAGGTTCTCCACAGTCCAACTCTCTACACACCACTGCAGCTTCAGCCATATCCCAACCAAGATCACACACTGTTCCCCATTGACCTCTATGAAGAACCTCCACTCGACCAGCACAGCGACTGTTGTCACCAGCTAACCTCACATTTTTTTTATCTAAATGAGAAGAGAGAGACTATGAGTAAAGGCTTAAGATAATTAAAAGCACAATATGTAAGATTTTTTTAATTAAAATATCCCAAAACCATTAGAACAGTATTATATATTTTGCTTATATGTGTACTTATATTCTCCCAAATGTTTTTAAGGATGTTTAAATCCAGAGAAATAAGCACTTTTAATTAGTTTAGTTGACCGTGTCCATAATTTCATTGCGTCGGCTGCCAATGATGTCATAACCCCTTGATTTTTCTGGTTCCTTTTCATAAGTATACTTCAATGCTGCGATGACATCTTTCGCTATGTCAACGCCTCCGGTGTGTCGAATGTCTGAAGCCCTTATACCATCACGCAAATTTATTGGCAAATAGCACTTAGCACCGCCCCTAGCATGCTGTACATCACATATGCTCATACATGATTGCTGCATGCTATTTCATCAGATTTTAATTCCTTCAGGAAGTGAATCATCTGTCGCTTGTTGGTAAGAGATTCTTGTGTTCTAAGCAATCTATTTATATAGAGCAGTTTACTCTTCTAAGGTGGACACAATGAGTTCTCTGGTATGTATGGATGCAGGTTAAATGGAATCATGAGGAAACAGGTAGGAAGATTGCTTTGCGGCCTTTACCTATTGTGGAATCAGTAATATCTGTGTTTTAAAATAAGTTGCACTCTGGGCTCACTCTCTTTCTGAGGAAGGAGAGATGTTTGTTCAACTCGCTGTTCTAGTTCTGCGGTTGCCGAGGCACCACACAAGCTCGGCACTTGGGGTGACGGCGATGAGCCAGAGTGTTCAGAGAGTAAGAGAAATGAATTAATCCCCTTCTCTCGCTATCTTCCCCGGACTGCGTGCGTTCATCAGAGGAGTGACTCGTGAGACAGGTGGTTAGTCAAATCTAATTCCTGCTCCGGAAGCTCGTAATTGATTATTTCGGCTGCGGATTGGATGATGGATATGGTATTTCGACAATGTTCTGGCTCAACCATGATTTTATGTTATGGACATTTTAAAACTAATAATAAAATATGTTCGTAATGGATACAGGCCTATTTATGAAGTTGACTTTATGTGGTATCAGAACTATTATGGTGGTAACTAGCCTAGGCTATTTCATAATGTCATTAAAGTGTTTAAATTGGCAATCACTTTTGATATTTCAAATCTGGCAAACAATCTGGCTCTAAATTACGTACAGTATGTGGTGCAGTGGTGCAGAAGCAGCACTGACTCATTGTGCTTTCACACAGGACACGTTTGCAATCCACTACTGATCCACGGCTGTTTAGGCCAAAAACAGCAGCCCTGAAAGACCAAGACAACTAGAGCCCCAGATACAGATCCCCTGTAAACACCTTGTCTTAGAGGACCACCAGGACAAGACCACAGGAAACAGGTGATTCTTCTGCACAATCTGACTTTGCTGCAACCTGGAATTGAACTACTGGTTTCGTCTGGTCAGAGGAAAACTGGCCCCCCAACTGAGCCTGGTTTCTCCCAAGGTTTTTTTTCATGGTTTCTCCCATGGAGTTTCGGTTCCTTGCCGCTTAGTTGTGATAAATGCGCAGATAAATGCATCATTTTGCATTATTGACACACTGTTTTCCTAATGAATGTTGTTCAGTTGCTTTTACACAATGTATTTTGTTTAAAGCACTATATAAATAAAGGTGACTTGACTTGTTTATCTAAAGGTGCTCTTTTTCTGGTTTTAAACCTAGCAAAAAACCCACGTGTTGAGTGTGAAACACAGTAGGCTTTAATTAGTATACATTTATTGTTAAATGACTGCATTTCCGTGCCAATCCATGTTAATTTTTACCACGACAGTGCTGTCACTTTAATTCAGCACATACAACACAGCAAAAATAGACTCGGTACGTAAACGATCGCTGCACTGCTGCAGCCGCACCGCTCCTGGAAGTGACTGACCACAACCACGTACAGTGTGAATGCTCTAATCCATTAAAATGGGTGCGTAAAAAATTATGCAACGCATACGCACTGCAGACATAGTATGTGTGAAACACGCATAACGCGGCGGGATTTTGCTTTAAGCCATGAAGTCCAGCTGCTTGTAGCGCTAAGGTTTTTTGCTACAGAGAGCTTCATCAAGGTCGTGGGAGAGGGCTACGGCCTAAGCAAGACCTCTGTGTGGAAGTGCGTCCACACTGTCACCAATGCCCTTCTGTGCCATGCTGGGGATTACATCCGGCTGCCGGCAACACGTCAGGAGGTCCAGCAGGTGCAGCAGGGCTGTCATGCCATTGCTGGCATCCCCAGAGTCTTGGGCCTGGTGGATGGCACACTCATCCCTATTGCCAATCCTTCAGTGATTGATCAGGCGTACATATCGCGAAAGGGATACGCGGCCATAAACGTGCAGGTTATAGTGGACCATAGGGGTGTGATCTCCGACATGTTTCATTTGCATACAATGTGTTGTCTTTCTTAACGCTGTAATACACCTTCGTGTGAAATGGAAAATCGATTCCTGAGCAGTCGATGCCAACTAATTCAGCACCTTCACTTGAGACAGCACCTTTGGAATGTCGAACTTAAGAGGCAGCGTGTTAAGAAACTTCCTAAGGGACACTTCGGGGAACACACAACGGAACATAAATAACTTTGGTAAGATATAGCTTTCGAGTCTTCTTAGTGTGCTAAGAGTGAGCGTTATCGGGGAACCGGGCCCTGATTAGTTCATAGTTCAGGTCTATCAGGTTTTTGACTTGTTGCTTAATCATGTGACAGCCCCATACGCTAAACCAATGCAGTCTGAGCCAGAAAGAGAATTGATTAGTCATAGTTTGGGTCTATCAGGTTTTTGACTTGTTCCTTAATCATGTGACAAACCCATATTGAGCCGGAAAGAGAATTGATTAGTTCATGTTTCGGGTTGTTCGTTTTTTTGTCACGTGGCGTGACAACATTGGCTAGAGTAATTAGTTAATTTACAACTGTCCTTACAAATAGATGCATAGACCTTATTATTATTTTTTATTATAATTATTGGTTAAGCTATAAATTTTGTCCATGTGATGGCGAAATCACTTTGATAAAGAAGATACATATATATTTTACAGTGGATTCTAATATTCAAAAATGACCTTGTTATATGATTTACAGGTCCTTCTCAAATAATTAGCATATTGTGATAAAAGTTCATTATTTTCCATAATTGAATGATAAAAATTAAACTTTCAGATATTTTAGATTCATTGCACAACAACTTAAATATTTCAGGTCCTTTATTGTTTTAATACTGATGATTTTGGCATGCAGCTCATGAAAACCCAAAATTCATATCTCAAAAAATTAGCATATTTCATCCGACCAATAAAAGAAAAGTGTTTTTAATACAAAAAAAGTCAACCTTCAAATAATTATGTTCAGTTATGCACTCAATACTTGGTCGGGAATCCTTTTGCAGAAATGACTGCTTCATTGCGGCATGGCATGGAGGCAATCAGCCTGTGGCACTGCTGAGGTGTTATGGAGGCCCAGGATGCTTCGATAGTGGCCTTAAGCTCATCCAGAGTGTTGGGTCTTGCGTCTCTCAACTTTCTCTTCACAATATCCCACAGATTTTCTATGGGGTTCAGGTCAGGAGAGTTGTCAGGCCAATTGAGCACAGTAATACCATGGTCAGTAAACCATTTACCAGTGGTTTTGGCACTGTGAGCAGGTGCCAGGTCGTGCTGAAAAACGAAATCATCTCCATAAAGCTTTTCAGCAGATGGAAGCATGAAGTGCTCCAAAATCTCCTGATAAATAGCTGCATTGACCCTGCCCTTGATAAAACACAGTGGACCAACACCAGCAGCTGACATGGCACCCCAGACCATCACTGACTGTGGCTACTTGACACTGGACTTCAGGCATTTTGGCATTTCCTTCTCCCCAGTCTTCCTCCAGACTCTGGCACTTTGATTTCCGAATGACATGCAAAATTTGCTTTCATCTGAAAAAAGTACTTTGGACCACTGAGCAACAGTCCAGTGCTGCTTCTCTGTAGCCCATTTCCTGCACACGCCTGTGCCCGGTGGCTCTGGATGTTTCTACTCCAGACTCAGTCCACTGCTTCCGCAGATCCCCCAAGGTCTGGAATCGTATTTTCTTCACAATCTTCCTCAGGGTCCGGTCACCTCTTCTCGTTGTGCAGTGTTTTTTGCCACACTTTTTCCTTCTCACAGACTTCCCACTGAGGTGCCTTGATACAGCACTCTGGGAACAGCCTATTCGTTCAGAAATGTATTTCTGTGTCTTACCCTCTCGCTTGAGGGTGTCAATGATGGCCTTCTGGACAGCAGTCGGGTTGGCAGTCTTACCCATGATTGCGGTTTTGAGTAATGAACCAGGCTGGGAGTTTTTAAAAGCCTCAGGAATCTTTTGCAGGTGTTTAGAGTTAATTAGTTGATTCAGATGATTAGGTTAATAGCTCGTTTAGAGAACCCTTTCATGATATGCACATTTTTTGAGTTTTCATGAGCTGTATGCCAAAATCATCAGTATTAAAACAATAAAAGACATGAAATATTTCAGTTGGTGTGCAATGAATCTAAAATATATGAAAGTTTAATTTTTATCATTACATTATGGAAAATAATGAACTTTTATCACAATATGCTAATTTTTTGAGAAGGACCTGTATGTCTTTTGAGTTCACCCTTCAGACTAGACTATAGAACTGTAGTATTACTTTTTTAGGATTAAAAATGTTATTTGATTTTTAATTTATGTCTTTATGTCCTTTTTGAGCAATCTTCTTGTACATATTAGACCAAAATGTCAAGTTTGCCTAGGAGAAGCAATTATTATACCAGCAAACAGGGAGAGGTGGAAGATAAGTCCCGTTGCTGCTGGACCACCCTCCAAATTGCATTGTTTCACCTTGCCGTTACCCCGTTCTGTTCCGGGTGCCTGAAGTGATGTTTTTGTTGCCTGCACAAAGCCCAACACAACGCCCTGGGAGCGTCTTGCTGTTTTAGCAAATTCAATAAAACACAAAAATACTCAAAGAGAGAACAAATTACCTCTTCCACTATTTAAGATCACCACATTTCCTTACAGCAACTCTTACAGTGACTACAGTGCCCGATTCAACCCCTCGCCATGCAGGCTGAGGCATGGGAGGCCAGAATAGGGGTTTAAAAAAATAAAAGAGGTTACGTACTACAATTTGTTCGGAGGCCCCCGTTATTCAATCCTATCCTCTGTGACAGGCGAGGATGTGCATGTCCTTCGCTCATAGGTAAAAATCTATGCTGGCGAAAAGGGCCATAGAAGTGGTCCCCCCAGCAGAGAGCGAGTCAGGCATCTTCAGCCGGTACTTCCTCATCCCCAAAAAGGATGGCAGTCTCAGTCCCATCCTCAATTTGAGGCATCTGAACCGGGCCCTGATGAAGCGCTCATTCAGAATGATCACTTTTAAGCAGATCCTCAGACAAAAACGCCCAGGGGACTGGTTCTTTTCCCTGGATTTGGAAACATTTGCTTTCGAGGGAGTGGCATATCAATACACTGTCCTTCCATTCGAGCTGTCCCTGGCTCCCCGCACTTTTACAAAGTGCATAGATGCAACTCTCTCCTCTCTGAGACATGGGGATTAGCTTTGTCCCGTACACGTTCTGAGGCCCCTTGGTGCCTGAACTGTAGGAGTTCAACAAGATGACTTGTGTAATTACATCCCCAACTGGTCTGGGATATTTTACGTATTCATTACAAGCCCTTCTTAGTGCTCTGGGTAATGTGACTGTTCTTAACCCTCTGGAGTCGATTAACGTGAATATGTGTTTTGTGGCATGTTCTCCTGCTAACACAGAAAATAACTTAAATTACACTTTCAGTTTTTATCATACAGATAAGAGTAACACATCAATCGAATCTGTAAAGGGTCTTATTTTATTTTTATACACACATAAAAACAACAAAACTTTCTGCATTTACAAAATAAAGAAAACAAACAGGGTGCGTGATCTGCAGTGGTCTGCTGTGATCTTAATTTGGAAACGCATAATTAAAATAAACTGTAACTCAGCAAATACTCATCAAAGGGACATGAGAGATATATCTAGAAAGCTTGACATGTCTACTACTGAGCAAGTCCTGAAAACAAATATTCTGTAATAAAGTAATCCATATGAAAACAACACCCTATCCTGTAAACAAAGCAGGGAGACTGTTATTGAAATTGTTTTGTTTTTTTACTGTTCGCTTTGCGCTGAGAGGAATAAAACATAATTCACCCCAAGAAGACATGCTGAGGATTATCTCAGGATTTGAGTTTTGGATTTCCTCAGAAAAAAAAGAATGAAGCGCTTGATCCAGCAGAGATCATAAACATGAGTATGTCTTTTTTTATTATTAATCTACTTGTATTAGTTTTCACACAACATGTTCACATTTTACTATTTAGACTTTTCCCAAACTATAATTCCTGACTAAATGTGAAAAAGTAAAACATTATTGTTTAAATCAGATCATCTAAATGTTCTACTGTACTACTAGCATCAGTAACCATAAAAATTATGTTAATAATGTAGTTAATCATTTAGTATATTTGAGAGCACATAAACAATATAAACTTTGGAAATGCTAGTTATGTGATGTTCATTTATTTATTTCAACATTACACAATACCAGTCAATACCACTTTGCTAAAGCAGCAATATTGTTTAATTTAGTTTTTCTATTTTAAATAACTGCTTTCTATATGAATATATTTTAAAATGTAATTTATTTCTGAGATCAAAGATAAAATACCAGCATCCAGTAATACTCCAAGTGTAACAATATACACTATACCATTTAAAAGCTCGGAGTCAGTAAATATAGAAATTAAAACTTTTATTTAGCACACAAGTAATGATACATTAAATAATCATGTTTGTACGACGTATGTAACCCTAGTTCCTCGAGGGAATGAGACGCTGCGTCGAAACGCTTTGGGGAACGCGTTTAGCGTGAGCGACTCTGAATATGATATCTAATCTGTCTTATAGAAGAGTGTGTGACGTAAGCGACCAGGAAGCTAAAAAGTCACGAGCCGCACAGCTAGCTTCAGCTTCGAGTACCAGCAAGCGCCGGCAGGGGTGCCGGGGGTATGGCCTCGAGACGCAATGTCTCGTTCCCTCGAGGAACTAGGGTTACATACGTAACCTAGAGACGTTCCTCTTCAGGAACTCGAGCTGCATCGAAACGCTTTGGGGAATGAGAACCAACGCTGCCAGACTACCAAACCCCTGCCTAGTGTGTATCCGAAGAGCACAGCTTAGGACAAGGGGAATGAATACCCCATGTAGAGTGAGCCTTGGCTCCCGACAGCGGGGGACGACCAGAGGACTCAGAGTGGCATTGATAGTCTCAACTACCCAACAACTAATAGTCTGCTTAGAAGCAGGGAAACCCCACTTGGGGGGACCGCAGCATGCAAGCAATTGGTCCATTTTTCTCTACAGGGCAGCTCTGTGGGCGTATGCATCCAGCGCTCGAGCTCGACACACACAATTTAGCTTCTCTTGGTCGGGCTCGCGAAGGGAGGAGGACAGAAGGCCTGCAGCACTACAGGTTGTGGTGTGATAGAGGGCACCTTAGGAACATATCCTGCTCGAGGGTATATAAACACTTTGGTCATGCCAGGTGCAAAATCAAGATAGGTAGGGGCCACTGAGAGGGCCTGTAAATCTCATACTCTCCTCAGAGAGGTAATGGCCAACAGAAAGGCGGTTTTAAGAGTCAGATGTCTATCTCAGATATCTTGAATCGGTTGAATGGAGATTTGTAAAGAGCCTCTAACACCACACCCAAGTCCCAGGGGGGAACACAGGACCGTACTGGAGGTCTCAGCCTCAGTGCACCATGGAAACGTGTAACTAGGGGGTGTCTTCCCAGAGACTGGCCATCGAGAAGGGCGTGGTAGGCCGCAATAGCCGCCATGTAGACCTTCAACGTGGAGTGGGTCAACCCAGCAGAGAGCCTAGCCTGTAGAAACTGCAGAACTGTATCAACCGGGCAATTTGCTGGGTCTAACTGGCGGTCTCTGCACCATGAGGTGAAGAGTTTCCACCTCAGGGGCGTACAGTTTCCTCGTTGAGGGAGCTCTGGATTGGAGAAGGGTCTCAACAACCTCGGTTGAGAGACCGGCTGCTAACAGTTGTGCCACACACCCATATCTTCCACAACTCCGGACGAGGGTGAATTATCGTACCCTGCGCCTGCGAGATTAGGTCCGTCCTGATCGGTATCTCTCATGGAGAGCCGCCGAGGAGCGAGACTAGATCTGAGAACCATACTCGGCCCGTCCAGAACGGGGCTACTAACAACAGATGAACCCCGTCCCGCCGCACTCTCGCCAGTACTCCCAGTAGCAGAGCGATAGGGGAAGTGCGTACAGACGAAGCCTCGGCCAAGTCTGTACCATGGCGTCCAGTCCCAGAGGAACTGGATTAACTAGAGAGAACCAAAGGGGGCATTGTGACGTCTCTTGAGATGCAAATAGGTCTACTTGAGCCCTGCCAAATACTCTCCATATCTGCTTCACTACTTCTGGGTGAAGTCTCCATTCCCCGGGCCTCAGCCCCTGCCTTGACAGTATGTCTGCTCCCATATTTTGTTTCCCAGGAATATATACTGCTCTTAATGAGAGGAGTTTGCTCTGTGAAAACACCAGGATCTGGTGCACCTGCTTGTACAAAGGGCGCGAACACAAACCTCCCTGGTGGTTGATATAAGAGACCACCGATGTGTTGTCGGTGCGCACCAACACATGGTGACCCCTTAGGTCTGGGAGGAAGTGCTTAAGTGCACGATAAACTGCTAGCATTTCTAGACAATTGATATGCCATGTTAGATGTCGATCGCTCCACAGACCACGGGCAGGGTGGCCACTCATGACTGCACCCCAGCCGGTGAGGGATGCGTCCGTCGCTAGTGTTACACGGCGACAAGGAGCACCCAGCACCGGGCCCTGTTTCAAGAACCAAGGTTTCTTCCACATGTCTAAGGCACGGAGGCAGCGCCGCGTGACCTTGATAGTGCGAAGTAGATTGCCCCTCGGGGAAAATCCCTTGGTTCAGAGCGTTGCTTCGGCCTCCAGTCCCGACGCAGGGGGAGTGCGGGCGGCAACGCTCTGACTACAGACTGGGAGGGCTGCTCTCGCCCAGCAGCCCCTCCAGTATACATAATTTCTCAGAGTGAGATAAGTGTCATTACATTCCTCAGAATTTAATGCAAACAAACAATCAGACAAGTAAACACAGTCTGCATTGTTAATATAATTCATATCTAACTTCTCATAGTCAGATAGATACTGAATTTAATTCCTCAGAATTAATGCAGTTAACCAATCAGACGAGTAAAGACGGTCTGGATTTGGTAAGATTTACATCAAAACTGAAAATGAGGTAGTACACACGTTGCCTCTGCAATACGCGAGCCGCTTAGTCACACAAACAATAGAAATCTCCTCAGAGATAAGTAGCAGCAGCTGCGAGTTCACAGAGGGGGAAGGAACCACTTCACATGCTTCCAAACCTCAAGATGAACTCTAAATCTAGGGAATATGGGTGGAGATAGGTAGAGCAGTCTTCGCCCCGTCCCGTTAGATATGCGAGAAGCACAGTCAGCCCCCTTATTTTTATTAAGGGGGCTGCACTCGGGCTTCCGCACCCGGAGATCGGGCAGATCTGGCGGGTGAGGTAGTAGATAGGGACGCACCCATCTCCCTACCTTCCAGCAGATCTTATCTACGAACCCAGCGAGTGCAGGCGCCGCTCCGTTTTGGCGAAAGCAGGACCGACACCGCGAGGAACGCTGGCGAAAACTCCCCCTCGAGAGAGTCCTCCAGGATCGAATCGTCCACACTGGCTTGTACCAGTGCAGGCAGTCGGCTCCCTCAAGAGCCAAAACAGCGTGCCTCAATCCCAGGCAGACCGCGCACAGCCCGTGTATTCTCACTCGTGATGAACACACAATCTGAAACGCAATCTGGATTCGCCTTTCAGATGTCTCGTCTTAGCTTTGCTCTTTGACTATTGCTTACTCTTTGAGGAGCTATTAGTGACAAACAACAATAAATAAGACTGACAAGACAGAATGACATGCACACACAGAGCGCTTGCTGAAAACACAGAAGCTGAAGCCAGCTGTGCGGCTCGTGCCTTTATAGCTTCCTGGTCGCTTACGTCACCTCGCCCGTGACGTCACACTCTTCTATAAGGCAGATTAGATATCATATTCAGAGTCGCTCACGCTAAATGCGTTCCCCAAAGCGTTTCGACGCAGCTCGAGTTCCTGAAGAGGAACTTAAATTTAAGATTGTAGTTTAGGAAATTGAAAACAACAGCGAACATGGAGACACAGCATGCTATTAGCACTGTTGTGGAGAATATTCCCGGCATTTGCAAACTGAAGCCCGGACAAGAAGAGTGTTTGTTTCATATTTTTAATGGAGGTGACGTTGTGGCCCTACTCCCGACAGGTTTTGGGAAAAGTTTAATTTATCAACTGTTACCAATCTTCAGCGAGAAACTGGGGAGGCAAGAGTCCGGCAAGGCTATAATTGTGATTGTGTCCCCCTTGGTTGCTCTCATGCAGGTTAAGGAGGCAGCGAAACTCTCTCCCTGATGCTAAAAATTCAGCTTTGAATGTCAGTTTTGTTCCTAATAAACTGTTTAAATGCAGTAGCAAGTGAAAGACAAGTTATTTTGTGGTATAATCAAATATATTCTAAATAAACAACAAACATAAAAATATATCAATTTTATTTTGTCCTCTGAATATTTTGCCCTTGGAACTCTTCCCTCTCACATACCTGAATATTTTGTCCTTGGAACTCTTCCCTCTCACACACCTGACTGAAAGGCTCATTATGCAGATCATTATGCAGGCCTTTGTCTTTTCAGGTGTAAATCACACTAATATTCGTGGTCAATCACATCTGAAACAAAAAGTGTCTTAGACAATTTTTATCAATCTATTTTTTTCTGTGAGTAAACAAGATGATTTTCACATAATTTTGAAACAAAAATTCTAGGCTACAAGCTCCAGGTTTCACAGTCTTGTGAACAAATGTTCTGTATGTGTTTTATGACATTATTTCAGTAACTTCTAAATTTTCGTTTTTCTCTAACTAATGTGACGAGTCAGCTGCCTCCTCCCTGATTATCATCGGCCGCCATGTTAATGGCCTCCTTTACTGCTACTCGGACTACTCCCCAGTGTTTAGACGTACTCCCTCTCAGCCGTGTGTCTTAATTTTATTTATCAAAAATCTATTTCAACCATGGTAAACCATTGCTGTATTGTGGGGTGTAATAGCGCAACACATAATTGCTATGAAAAAAAATGAAAATGGATTAACTTTCCACCACTTTCCTGCTTGGAGGCGCAACCACGGAGACCATAACATTTAAATATTAATTTATATAGTTTAAGTCAACATTGAACATTGAACATTGAACATTGAAAATAAGGGAAAATTCCCGAGTTACTCATCAATTAAATCGAAATGGATGGGAGGGCAAGGGGGTAGCAACAGGACAACGCAGCTTACCTTTGTCTGGATTACTGTATTACTGTATACTGTTTGCCGGCTTTATGATCTGCAGCTCCTGAACCCATCCATTTGTGAACTGATCATGAGACTCCAATGACTTGTAGCTTTGGAACTGTTCTGAAGTGTAGGCGCTCACAAAACAAACAAGGTAGCCGAGGATATCTGTAATGCAAAAGTGAGGCAGCAAGTCGTCGTCGGTCCTCCACTGCTTGTTGGAAATTTCATATGGATCCAAACCGTCAATAGTGCCAATTTTGTCCACATATCGGTCCCTGGCATCCCTATTTAGCATATCCCTGTAAATCCCACAACCTTTTCATGATTTTAACATATTTTTTCTTTTTCCTAACTCTACTTATTCTCGTTCAACTTGCTGTATGTTTACATTCGCAAGGCCATTAATAGCCGCCATGTCCCAGAATGCAACATGGCACACAAGCCATATAAAAGCCTCTCCGGGGCCTGACGCCATGCCCACTGTGTCTATCGTTTTCTCCTCCTGTTACACTACGCATAAACGCTGTTTTCTCAAAAGCACAATCATGTATATACATGCTATTTACATATCATTATAGCCCAGTTTCTATGAATACAGTGTTTTCAGAATTGTGTCATGCATATGTTTATAAGTAACTAAAAATAGCACAAAATTCAGGGCATGTCACAGACTCCGCAGCTCACATTTTTCACATGACACGCAAGCGTGTTGGAAGCGTTTCCAGACAAAACAGAATAGGAAAATATGTTTATATGTCATTTTGTACACAAATACATATTAATTAATGACATTTTGATGTTTGAAAGTCTATAGTTTGACATAAATTCAGATATAAATGTATTTTAAAAAATAAATAAATAATTATTGATTTTCAAATATTGCACCTGTCAAACATAATCTATTTTGCTGTCAATACTGTTGACGGTGTCCTTTATCAGTAGACTTTACATTAATGCTTAACATGAAGGTGTAGATGTCTAAAAAAAGTTTAAATTGTTGTCATGAAGACAAGAGCATGGTTGGTCGGCTTCCTCCCTCTATGTCACCTACAGCAGCAGCAGCATGTCAGTGGCGCATCAGGAATGGTTCTGGTGTGTAAATACACAGAAAATGCGAAGCTGCCACAACGCAAATGACACGCCATGCAGCCAGTGTGTCACCGGCCTTATGAGCTGGATTTGTGGAATTTTGCAACACACATTTGTTGTGCAACATAGTTTTTGGCACTTCAGGCTACCAACATTATTTGCATAACTAGGCCTAATCACTATTCTTCTCATCGCAACTGAGTTGCACTAAGCTGAACTACTTTGTGAACGGGTTCACGAGTAAGAGTATCTCTTATGGCAAGCTAGCCTGAGTTATAGTGTTTACCAACCCTGGTGGCAGATCACTTAGGTCTGCCTCGTCCCGTCCAGAAGCCACACGTGGAGGTTCCAAAGGTGCCAAGCCCCTGAGAGAGAAGGTCTCTCCTCAGGGGGATGCGCCAGTGAGGGGCTGTCAAGCGGAGCATGATTTCCGAAAACCAGGTCCGGGTTGGCCAGTAAGGCACAACCAACAGGACCTGTTCCTCATCCTCCCTGACCTTGCATACTTGCGTAGAGCCCGAGGCCAGCTGTGTGCCAGTGCATCTGTGCCCAGGGGGCCCTGGGACAGGGAATAGTACAGCTGGCAGTGGGAGGACTCGTGGGAAGCAAACAGGTCTACCTGGGCTTCCCCAAATTGACTCCAGATCAGCTGGACCGTCTGGGGATGGAGTCGCCATTCCCCGGGAAAGGTGAGTTGTCGTGAGAGTGTGATGGTGACAGGATGTGTACCACGGCGCTATGCCCATCTCGGGACTTGGGAGTGCAACCAGTGCTGAAGTGGCCTCATATGGAGCAACCCGAGCGGCGTGACTGCGGCTGTGGATGCCATATGCCCCAGAAGCCTCTGAAAGTGTTTCAGTAGTACCCATGTCCTGCCTCTGAAGGAACTCAGGCAGTTCAGCACTGACTGGGCATGCTTGCTGGTGAGCCGTGCCATCATACTCACCGAGTCTAACTCCATACTGAGATAAGAGATTCTCTTCACAGGGGAGAGCTTGCTCTTCTCTCGGTTGACCAGAAGCCCCAAATGACTGAGGTGCCAGAGCACCAAGTCCATGTGATCGCACAACTACTCTCGGGACCGGGCCTTAATGAGCCAGTCGTCGATATAGTTGAGGATCCTGATGCCCACTTCCCAGAGTGGGGCAAGGGCGCCCTCCACGAGCTTCGTGAAGACACGGGGGGACAGGGAGAGCCCGGAGGGGAGGACCTTGTACTGCCATGCCTGACCCTCGAATGCAAACCGCAGAAACGGTCTGTGGCGAGGGAGGATCGAGACATGAAAGTACGCATCTTTCAGGTCGATCGCTGCAAACCAGTCCTGGGGCTGAACGCATTTGAGAATGCGTTTTTGCGTCAGCATCTTGAATGGGAGCTTGTGCAGGGCCCGATTCAAGACTCGCAGATCCAGGATAGGCCGAAGGTGTAAAACCCCGTCCTCACCTCAGCGTGACGGGTTGGGCAGCGCAAGCCACGCTCCCAAACTAAGTACAAGTGGCACCAAAGGGACAGTTGACATACCCGCAGTGGTGCAGCGATGGGGAGTTGTGTCGGATTTCCCAGAAGGCATCGCGTTCCAAGTCATCACAGACACACTCCTCGTGTTCCCGGAGGAACTGGCCAGAGACGCGTGGAGAGGCGTTGCGTTTCTGAACTGCGACCTCTTGACCGCTGGCGACAGGGGGCATCGTGGGTGAGAATGAGGAGGCAGTGCGTGGTTCATCATCAACCCGCGAGCCTTGCATCCTCGGAGGAAAGGGAAATTGCTCTTCTATGAAAAAGTGGGTGCCGCCGAACATTGGACCAGTGGTGGAACAGAAAGAAACAAAGAGTGGGGGAAGGAGTGGCTCTGTCTCCGCCAGCTCCTGAAGAGCAGTCTCCCACATCTCTGAGTTGCCCATGTCAGGGCCGCTTAGTCGTCTTCCTAGAGGACTTCGCAGCCAGAAGTGACATGGAGGGTGCCACTCTCCTGCCCGGGGCTCGACACGCCAGCCTCGAAGAACTCTCAGCACGGGGCGAGGCTAATGTGGAGGATGCTGGGGGGCTGGGTTTCGTTTTCCGTTTATTAAACAAAATGAAAAAACTAAAATCAAACCGTTTCTCATTTATCTTTATTTATTTTTAAATAGAAAATAGAATGACCAAAATATACACGGACCCAACAGCTACAGCGGAAAGAAAAGAAAGAGAAGAGCGACAGCAGTTGAATTTTGGGGCTGAGCTCCGTCGGGTTTGTCTTGACAAAGTCGGACCAACAACAATATCTAAAAGCTGCTGAATTTATTATTATTTGGGTGTTTATTTTGAATTGCAGATTCTGACATGATAGCCAGGGGACTAAGGTTTTCACGGATGAAATAGTGCACATAGAAATGTCTCTGTGGACGGCGCCGTCTTTTATTTCAACCCGTTATAATCGCTGTAGGCTATCACTGCAATAGATTGACCAAACTCCCCACCACAATCATTCCCTTTAAATAGATTCCATAATGGTTTGCCAGCTGATGATGATGATGAAGCCTATTAGATAGAGATAGCTTCGACATTTGATCACTGTGGTTGGTTACAAAGACTTTACTATTCTGAAAATAATAATGAGATACAAACCTGTAAATATTCAATCGACTTTTCTTAAATTCAAAACAAAATATTAATGAATTCGGAATTTCCATTTCTGAATAGTTGCTATATGGTCACGCAGGTTTGCGCATGGCCCCGAAAAATATAGCCTATCAACAATTATGTTGTTTCCCCGAACATGATCCCTCTGCCAACTTTTTGAACATTTGGTCATTTATTTATTATTACTATTATTAGGCTATTATAATTATTTAGATAACGCATAGGCCTAAATATAAATGATCAGAAACAAATCGCTTCAACACGTCGAGTTGTTTTTGATTCGGTGTATCAAACTAGTGGATTGAACTCACTCATTAAGACAGTGACTTTCTGCCACCTGGTGTCTGTTTTAGTTTCATATTAAACGTAGGCTATCACTTCATTGATTCCATCATGTCATATTTATGGCTTCAAAATGTAGGCCTAAGACACTTCATAATATTTGTATGCACTTGTAGGCTAATTGCTGTGTAAATGCACTAAGATCTCTTCTGTATTGATGGCTCTGATGAAGCTCTGGTTGGATTTTAGTGGTAGGCTAACTGCCTTATAGGCTGCAGTCTTCTAACTGAATTTATCGATGTGGATTAACGTGATTAACGTGGATTAACGTGACGTTCATACATTTTATTATAAGGCTGTTGCTGTCAGTATTGTTTTTGGAAAATAGGCTACATTCAAATGCAATGGTCTCGTTTCAAAAGCATTGGTCAATATGCTTGCGTCGACTTCACTGTAGCCCAGGGGTTCCCAAACTTTTTAGCCCGCGACCCCATGATAAATGCGCTGCTGCCCCGCGACCCCCCCCCCCCCAAAAAAAAACACCTCTCGTCGCGTGAAATGTACAGCAAATCAATTTTATGCCCAGTCTCAAAGCACACGAAGTTATATTTTATTGTTCTGCGTGCAAGATCAGTGTTACAATTCTGCATGAGCTGCTCGATATCCACCTGTTCTCTCTCGGAAAGTAACTGTGCATGTTGGGTTGAACTCGTTCATTATTCTGCCATCAGGAACCAGTCGAGTAAGTCTGAGCTGCTCACACGCGTGCTCACACCCGTGCGCGCGCGCGCGCGCACACACACACACACACACACACACGCACGCACGCACACACACACACACTAATCCGCTAGATGTGTCACTTTATGCTTTCCATGGTGACGCGTCATTGCTTGTCACGTGACATACCACAGCAACAACAGAGCTGAATGAATGATCCGCTTTTGTCATTTTTCCTTTTTTATTCAAAATATTAACAAATTTGTTAGATATGGCATGAAATAGCTGATATTCCGATTGTCAAATATATGCAAGTGGAAGTGTTTTGTTGTTTAAACACCTTTATAACGATCGCGTTAGTTGAGCTGTATGCGCGATGGGCGCCGCCATCTTAGTTTGTGCCGCAGACGCAGTTCAGAGAATTAGATCTGTTGGATTTACAACATGTGAATTCATCCACTTCTCCCGAAATACATAAAAGTAAGTGGCTGGTGAACTGGGAGAATAATGGAGTAAACTTTAAAGTTACTTACACAATGTGTATCTGATATGAATAAAATGTGTCTAATTATAATGAAAAAGATTATTATTGCCTCTTCCTTTGACATCAGTGTGTATTTTACAAACTCTAAATGTATTGTTTTTTCTAGTACTTATATGTCTGAAACCTAAAATAAACATTATGTGGTTGAAAACACTGAAAAGTTGTGATGACAGCTCTGAGCGCACTTGTCTCTGGCTCAGCGCCAGCCAACTCGCAAGAGCACATTTGAATTTCACGTCATGCACTGACCGGTGTGGTCGTACACTCCAGGGACTAGCCTAGACTGATCACACCGGTGTGATCGTACGTGCGATGCGAAAGAGTTAAATTAATTGAAACAAAAATATATAAAGCCTATATCGAAATCATCCACCGTGGGGTCGCGACCCCTACTTTGGGAACCACTGCTGTAGCCTATGTGCCCTGCTTCCTTTCCGTGAGTTTTGACCGAAAAATTGAAAATATCAAGCGCTTCCGTTTCAGAGTCCCTGTTTCATGTTTGTTAGCCCAGGACATTTTACAAATCCAGACCAAACGATGTTCTACGGCCATGTCCGGAATAAAGACTAGCCTATCCATGCCACACAGTAAGATTTTAACCATATACCTCGCAGTCACAGACCATATCAAC
Source organism: Carassius gibelio (assembly GCF_023724105.1). Classification (NCBI taxonomy): domain Eukaryota; kingdom Metazoa; phylum Chordata; class Actinopteri; order Cypriniformes; family Cyprinidae; genus Carassius; species Carassius gibelio. Next base: position 30,060,778 of record NC_068374.1, on the reverse strand, counting down.
GTCAGTGATACTTATTGTATTTCACCACAGGGTGTCACTGTGGCTTCAACCCTTCGCCTTCGCTTACTCTGAGCTCGATTGCTATGTCTGAGGTAAACCACGCCCTCCTCATTACCCTACGCAGGAAGAAATGTAGGAAGAAATAAATGAAGAAATAAATAAATGTAGAAATACATAAATGTAGAAATAAATAAATGTAAAAATAAATAAATGTATAAATAAATAAATGTATAAATGAATAAATGTATAAATAAATAAAATAAGAAATAAATAAATATGGGAAAAAATATATACATAAATAAGGAAATAAATGTATAAATAATTATTTATTTTCGTTTTTTTTGCTTTTCTATATATATATATATATATATATATATATTTTTTTTTTTTTACATTTATTTGTATATTTATTTATGTATTTATTTATTTTTTATTTTGGCAGACGTGGTATTCCATATAAATTATGCCCTGCTCCTTGCACTACTAATATATTCTGCCAGAGAGGACTGCAACTGCAATGCATCGTCATTTTGAATATTGTGGTACTGCTCTTTGTCACATCTGTAATAAATTATTATGATTAATTACATGTGTCTATCTGTTACGTTTCTCTTATAGACTGTATACTTTATACACTCACTCTTTATTGGTTGATTTGTTCTTTATAAAAATAAATAGAAAATTATCATATTACCCCAATTTTACAGTATCTGCACTGGCTACCTATTAAGATCTGTATCAGTTACAAATTATTATTACTTACCTATAAGGCCCTTAATGGTTTAGCTCCTGCGTACCTAACTAGCCTTATACCATGCTACAATCCATCACGCTCCCTAAGGTCATAAAACACTGGACTTTTGGTAGTTCCCTTTCGAAAGCTTTAGTCAATGCTGCACTGCTCAGTGCATTGAGAAACATCTTATTTGTGACCAGCTGTGAATAATGCGTGTAACACGTCGATAGAATTGACCCGGTGGTAATATAGCTTCGGCTGATGACGTGCATCAACAGGTGTTTTGTCTTCAGATCATTCTGTGCATATGTGCGTCAGGAAGATTCTTCTCGTCAGCTAAAGATTTTCGCAGGATGAGTCAACAAAACAGTAAGTGTTGTGTTCCTCCATGCTCTCGTCCTATGTATGAGCTGGATACACATGATTACTGTTTTGTTTGTTTGGGGGAAGAGCACGCGTTTCTGGCTTTAGAGACGGGCGAGTGCGAGCATTGTGAACTGCTCTCAGTGAAGATGCTTCATGCTCGTCTGAACTATTTTCAGACCACACCCACCTTTTCATCAGAGGGCTCTCGTGTGGATCTGCGTGATGAGCAAGTGACAGGCTTGACCCTTTCGCTTGCAGTGTCACCGGACCCACGCATCCTCTCTCTTGATCTCGAAGCGCGCTCCGGTGCTTCTTCGGTTCATGAGGAGGATGATATAATTTTTTGGGTCTTCGGGCAATGAGCAGTCCGCCTCTGAGCATTCCTCTCGCGAGAGAAAAATCGGTCGAGGAACTCCTCGAGGTGGTTACTCGTGCGGTGGACAGGTTGTAGCTTGACTGGCCACGCGAACAAGAGACCCCAAATGTAGTAAGCTGGAGGATAGGTTTCTGTCAGGTGGTAGGAGAGAGAGACCACAAGATCAGTCTCTCCCCTTTTTCGAGGACCTCCATGATGAGCTATCGAAGTCATGGAGCAAACCGTATACTTCCCGCATCTTTGTGCCCTCGACGTTGACTTTTTCAACTATCGTGGATGCGAAGGCGCGGGGGTATTCGGAGATGCCTCGGGTTGAAGAGACGCTTGCGAGCTATCTCTCGTCCGATTCCTGTTAATAGAGTTTATCGTCTGGTTGACTATGTCTTGTATTAAAGGTGCTGTAGGGAACTTTTGTAAAAAAATATTTTTTACATATTTATTAAACCTGTCATTATGTCCTGACAGTAGAATATGAGACAGATAATCTGTGAAAACAAACAAGCTCCTCTGGCTCCTCCCATTGGTCCTATTGCCATTTGCAGAAACTCCTAAAAAATAACCAATCAGAGCTGCGGTCCGTAACTTTGTTTGTGTTCAAAATGTAGAAGAATGTATATAATAAGAGAGTACACCATGAATCCATTTTCCAAACCGTGTTTTTGGCTTGTCCTGAATCACTAGGGTCCACCTATAATAAGTTTTTATGTTCTGACTATTTTAGATTGCTTCGGGGGTACCGCGGCGGAGTAACCCAGTACCTTTGTGATTCTTCATAGACATAAACAGAGAGAAGTAGTTCCGGCTACAATGTTCTTCCGCAAGACGCAAGCAGTTCTGTTTATTAACCGCTAGAGCGTCAAAAGTTTCCTACCGCAGCTTTAACTTTTCAGAAAATTCCTGTCATTTGCACATAAACTGATCACCACTTATAAGCTACTACTAAATAATGTAGAAACGGAATTTTCTGTAAAGTTGCTTTGCAATGATTTGTATCGCAAAAAGCGCTTTACAAATAAACTTGAACTTAATTTAATTGAATGGTATAGCGTTCCCATAGCGATGATGTCATCGCAGCAATGAAGTGAACCTATAAAATGGAACATCTCGATTACATTTGTAACCTTGGTTCCCTGAACAGGGAGCAAGATGCTGCAATGCTGGTCGTTCCATACCTTCAATAGCACTTCCTTCATCATAGTGTAAAATCTGATGAAATAACATGCAGCACGCATGTATGAGCATACATAACATATGCTCGCGTGGTGCTTAGCGTTATTGGCCAATAAATTGGAATGATGGTATAAGGGCTTCAGACATTCATCACACTGGAGGTGTTACCATATTCAGGGAACGTCTCGGTTACGTACGTAACCCTCGTTCCCTGATGGAGGGAACGGAGACGTTATGTCGACAGACAAATGGGGTCTCACTTGGGAGGCCAATCATCTCTGATTTTAAGAGAAAACGCCAATGAAATTGGCAAGTGGATTAACACACCTGAGCCACTCCCCGTGCCAGCGGGTATAAATAGGGCGACAGGTGCATCCACTCATTAGGTTTTACGCTGAGGAGCCGAGAACGTGTCCCGGCAACAGCGAATGGTTCAAGGTTGTGGCATGCGGACATAACGTCTCCGTTCCCTCCATCAGGGAACGAGGGTTACGTACGTAACCGAGACGTTCCCTATCTGTCGGTCACTACGAGTTATGTCGACCGACAAATGGGGTCCTTTGGAAAACGCCATAACCTGAACCCCGTCACAACCCTGAGGCGCTGCAATTGTTGACAAGCCTTGGCGTGCCACAAAAGCTACGCTTAAGGTCGTAACCTACCCAAAGCCCCAGCGCAAATTCACTGACCTTGGTACCGAAGGGGCCAAAGGGTGAGTACATCGCTGCTGGAGAAGGCCATGCTGCTGTTCCGCCCACATAAAGTAAATGGAAGGGATTCCAACCTTCAGAGAAAGATTGCTTCAAATCTTCCCTATTTGTTCTTTCAGCTGGCAAGACAATGGGGAAGCGAGCCTTTAGGAAAAGGTCGCTACGGAGACCACATCCTACCCGTAGGGAGGTGACATGTGGATATACCGATATGGACTGACCCAGGGGGCAGTACTACATATGGAAGGGGTCTCTGAGGCAGGTCCTACCTTGGAGTAGGGATGGAACGGCTGCCAGAAGAGACTGACAGAACGATCTGTCAAGGGAAGACACGGGTTTGCCAAGAGGGAAACCTTACCATGGAAGAATACACATATGGGATTACCCGTAGGGAACCCAGCCATATGGACACCTAGCCCAGTACGGGGGCTGACCGGCTCCGGGCATGCTAACGCCAGTACTGGGCCTGGCGACAGACTGCTCCGCCAAGTCTGACGCCGAGGGTGCTGGAGGACGCTCGACCAGGGTACGCCAACCGGGGAACTCTACTGGGAGAAGAAGGCGCTCACATCCCCATGTTAGGGGGAATGGCGCAGCAAGCAAGACACCCAGCCAGCCCTTCCCGCCAATTACCTGCTACCCAACACACGGGAAGAAACTGGCTCTACACGGAGGTTGTAAAACCTCGCAAAGGTGTTAGGTGTCGCCCAGCCCGCAGCTCGACAGATGTCTGACAGAGAGGCGCCGTGCGCCAACGCATAGGAGAGGGAAACTGGGGGAAACGAATACTTGCGTAAAGCCCGAGGCCAGCTGTGTGCCAGTGCATCTGTGCCCAGGGGGGCCTGGGACAGGGAATAGTACAGCTGGCAGTGGGAGGACTCGTGGGAAGCAAACAGGTCTACCTGGGCTTTCCGGAATCGACACCAGATCAGCTGGACCGTCTGGGGATGGAGTCGCCATTCCCCGGGGAAAGTGAGCTGTCGTGAGAGCACGTCGGCTGCACGATTGAGCTCCCCCGGGATGTGGACAGCGCGCAGCGACTTGAGCCACGTCTGACTCCAGAGGAGGAGATGGCGGGCAAGTTGAGACATGCGACGTGATCGTAGACCGCCCTGTCGGTTGATGTACGAAACAGCCGCAGTGTTGTCCGTGCGGACCAACACGTGCTTGTCCAGCACTAGCGGACGAAACCGTCGCAAAGCTAGATGCACTGCCAGCAACTCCAGGCAGTTGATGTGCCAAAGCAGTCGAGGTCCTGTCCAGGACCCTGAAGCTGCCTGCCCGTTGCATGTCGCGCCCCAGCCCGAGTTGGAGGCATCTGTTGTGACAACAACGTGCCGGGACACTTGTTCTAAGGACACGCCGGCCCGTAGAAAAGCAAGGTCCGACCAAGGACTGAATAGGCGGCGACACATCAGTGTGATGGTGACACGATGTGTACCGTGGCGCCATGCCCATCTCGGGACTCGGGAGTGTAACCAGTGCTGAAGTGGTCTCATATGAAGCAACCCGAGCGGCGTGACTGCGGCTGCGGATGCCATATGCCCCAGGAGCCTCTGAAAGTGTTTCAGTGGTACCACTGTCCTGCCTCTGAAGCAACTCAGGCAGTTCAGCACTGACTGGGCGTGCTCGCTGGTGAGACGTGCCGTCATACTCACCGAGTCTAACTCCAAACCGAGATAAGAGATTCTCTGCACAGGGGAGAGCTTGCTCTTCTCCCGGGTTGACCTGAAGCCCCAACTGACTGAGGTGCCGAAGCACGAAGTCCCTGTGATCGCACAACTCTTCTCGGGACCGGGCCATAATGAGCCAGTCGTCGAGATAGTTCAGGATCCTGATGCCCACTTCCCAGAGTGTGGGCAAGGGCGCCCTCCGCGAGCTTCGTGAAGACACGGGGGGACAGGGAGAGCCCGAAGGGGAGGACCTTGTACTGCCATGCCTGACCCTCAAAAGCAAAGCGCAGGAACGGTCTGTGACGAGGGAGGATAGAGACATGAAAGTACGTGTCTTTCAGGTCGATCGCTGCAAACCAGTCCTGGGGCTGGACGCATTTGATAATGCGTTTCTGCGTCAACATCCTGAACGGGAGCTTGTGTAGGGCCCGATTCAAGACTCGCAGATCCAGGATAGGTCGAAGGCCACCGCTTTTCTTGGGCACGATGAAGTAAGGGCTGTAGAACCCCGTCCTCATCTCGGCTGGAGGGACCGGCTCGATTGCATCCTTCGCCAGGAGGACAGCAATCTCCTCGCGCAAGACAGGGGCGTCCTGGACTGCCACCGAAGTCTCGAGCACGCCATTGAACTTGGGGGGTTGCGGGGCGAACTGAATCGCATAGCCGAGTCGGACCGTCCGGATGAGCCAGTGTGACGGATTGGGCAGCGCAAGCCACGCTCCCAGATACCGTACAAGTGGCACCAAAGGGACAGTCGACATACCCGCAGTGGTGCAGCGACCCTCCCACCCTCCGGGGGAAGGAGTGGCGCTGTCTTCGCCATCTCCTGAAGAGCAGTTCTCCGCATCTCCGAGTTGCCCGTGTCAGGGCCGCTTGGTCGACTTCTTCGAGGACTTCGCAGCCGGGAGTGACACGGGGGGCGCCGCTCTCCTGCGCGGGGCTTGACGAGCCGGCCTCGAAGAACTCTCAGCACGGGGCGGAGCTGGTGTGGAGGGCGCAGGGGAGCGCCCACAGCGACGAGCAGGCTGAGGCGCTACCCGCGACGGAACGGTGGCAGCCGGAGAGCCACGTCGGGGCAGGATGTGCTGGATGGCCTCAGTCTGCTTCTGTACCGCCGAGAACTGCTGGGCAAAGTCCTCGACAGTGTCGCGGAACAGGCCTGCCTGGGAGATGGGAGCGTCGAGAAAGCGAGCTTTGTCGATGTCCCTCATCTCGGCCAGGTTCAGCCAGAGATGCCACTCCTGGACCACCAACGTGGACACCTTCCCGAGGGACCGCGCCGTGACCTTCGTCGCCCGTAAGGCGAAGTCAGTCGCCGTGCGCAGCTCCTGCATCAACCCCGGGTCGGTACCACCCTCGTGCATTGCTTTAAGTGCCTTGGCTTGGTGTACCTGCAGGATGGCCATGGCATGCAGGGCAGAGGCAGCTTGGCCCGCAGCACTGTAAGCCTTGGCAGCGAGTGCGGCCGACAGCTTACAGGCCTTGGACGGGAGACGCGGACGATTCCTCCAAGTGGCGGCGTTTTGCGGGCACAGGTGCACCGCAACCGCCCTCTCCACCTGGGGAACCTCTACGTACCCCCTGGCTGCCCCGCCGTCGAGGGTGGTGAGGATGGAAGAGGGAGAGGAGCGGCTTCTGGCCGTGAAAGGGGCCGTCCACGACTTCGTCACCTCTTCATGCACCTCCGGGAAGAAAGGCACCGGAGCAGAACGAGGTTGTGAGCCGCGTCCCGCGCCGAGAAACCAATCATCCAGCCGCGAGGGCTCGGGACTGGGCGGTGTAGTCACCTCCAGCCCGATACTCACGGCTGCCCGGGCAAGCATGGCCGACAACTCCAAGTCCGATTCGGCAGCAGCGACAACACCCGAGGGGGGCAGCCCCGCCGAACCTTCATCCTCGGAGGTCGATAACCCATCCCCCGATGCAGCAATCGACATCTGGTCTTCGGGCGGCGCACCGAAAGACACGCTGGGACCGCTGTGAGACGGCCCAGCAGAATCAATCGGCAGCTGCACGGGACAGTCGCTGCGTGAGGAGTGAGAGGTCCGTGGGGCGTGGCCCGGCGGAGAAGCTCTCACTGTGATCCTCAGATCTCCCAGAGCGCCAGCCGGCGGCCCTCTGCTCGAGCCAGAGAGACCGGGACGGGTGGCGACAGAGGGGTCTGCTGCACTCCCCTTGAGGAGTGAGAGACGCGATCGCAGCGCTGCCATGTTCATACGCCCACAGTAGACGCATGAATCATCCACGAGCACAGCCTCAGCGTGTTGGACGCCCAGACACTGCAGACAACGCTCGTGACCGTCAACCGAAGACAGGAAACGGCCGCATCCAGAAGGACACGGACGAAACGGCATCTTGAAAAAGAGGCGAATCGTCCGTGATTTGCTCTTTTAGAAAACTGTCTCTTTTAGCCGAAGCGCCCAGGGGAATCGCCGTCTCGCAGGGACACTGCTGTAACGCGCCGTCACACCGACCAGGAACAGCTTTACACAAAACAAAGATGATGGCTTTGTAGCGACTTGTTGTCATCGACTACTCGGCTCCGAAGCAAAAATCTAATGAGTGGATGCACCTGTCGCCCTATTTATACCCGCTGGCACGGGGAGTGGCTCAGGTGTGTTAATCCACTTGCCAATTTCATTGGCGTTTTCTCTTAAAATCAGAGATGATTGGCCTCCCAAGTGAGACCCCATTTGTCGGTCGACATAACTCGTAGTGACCGACAGATAGGGAACCAAGGTTACATATATAACAAAGATGTTTTATTTTGTTGAAAACATGGAAACCCCAAAGATACTTTTTAATATGTTATGCATTTTATTAGACCGGTGACGAATGCACAGAGTAGCATTATAATAGAACTTTCTAGTTTCTATTAAATTTATTTTAAGGTGTCCTTGTTACACATGCTACATATACTTACTATTATAATAACAATAAATTATACATATTTCAAATGTATGTGGTATAAAACAAATCTGTTTTACCCCACATAGCCTATGCATGACCGGAAGAAGCGGAAGCGGTCGACTATGGCATAATAAAATCTCTGCTGCTATTGAGCTGTGTATTGCGCTTTCCTTCATTAGCAATCATTTCCAGCGGCCTCATTCCGCTTCCACGACTCTTAGCCCCACCCTGCTTCATACTACAGTGACCTTAATAAGTCTATTAATACATTAGATTATCAATGTACATGATTTCTGCCCGAGTCCCATCAGATTGCATCGCCTGTGGGGATGAAGACAACAACTCCCATGATTCCACAATCAAGGCATAATCAAACGCCTTTGTTTCTTGTTTCTTGTAAATAATCACCCTCTAGCAATGAAAATCTATATTTTACCATTAATAGATATTATTGTTATTATATTATTTTAACTCTTACCAGTACATAGCATACCCTGGTAGTTGTCATGTGAACTGTTGTTTTCATGTGATGGTAATGTTGGACAGAGGTGAATCTGAGACTCATTTCCTCTGCACTGAATCTCTTGTGTCCACATCTGAGTGTCTCCTTTGTCAAAAGCAGCTGCTCCCAGCACCTGTACAGGAGCCCCACAGTCCAGCTCTCTACACACAACCTCTGCATCCTGCTGGTCAAAGACAGCGTCACACACTGATATCCATGTCTGATCATGAAGTATCTCAACTCTCCCAGAGCAACTAGAGTTTTTTGTCAGCCTGAGGCCTGAAGTAGTAAGAGACAGCAAATGTTCAATGTTAAGTTGTATAGATTTGGAAAAACATGAGGGTGAGTAAATGACTTAAATTTTAAAGCAGGAGAATTATTAGTGATGTAAACACAGGGCAGAGTTTGGTGCAGCTTACCTGAGCAGATGACTCCCGCATCTTTAGTATGATCGCAATCATAAACACCCCATTCTACTGACCCACAATTCTTCAATGTAGACTCTGATCCAATACATGTTGAGCGATTTGTCCAGATTGGTCCTGATCCAGGTCCAAAATGAGCATCACCCAGAGCATCGACAGGTTCTCCACAGTCAAGCTCTCTACACACCACCGCAGCATCAGCCATATCCCAACCAATATCACAGACTGTTCCCCACTGACCTCTATGAAGAACCTCCACTCTACCAGCACAGCGACTGTGACCACCAACTAACCTCACATTAATTAAGTCTATGTAATAAATAGGGACAGATGTGGAAAAAAAATGGACAAAGTATAAAAATGATGGAGAAAAAAGTACCACACAAAGGGGAAAAAACTACTGTGACAATTCAATATTTAGTTCACAGTTTGGGGATATTAAATTGGATTTTAGTTTATAAAAAAAAAAAAAATTATCAAACCTGCACACACTAGTCCAACATTAGAACAGTTGTTTTCATTTGATGGTGACATTGGACAGAGGTGAATCTTAGATTCATTTCCTGTACAATGAATCTCTTGTAAACCCCTGGTCTGATTGTGAAGCATCTCTAACCTCCCAGAAGAGGGAGAACCCCCAACCAGCCTGACTTCTGAGAAAAAACAACAACATTTAAATTAGGGAATTTAAATTCTGTATCATATATAATAAATAATATTTATTTGATCTAATGAAATAAAATACATTTGCTATGAAATTTACTATGAATCTAGAGAATCATAGAATGTTTTTTTTCAAAGGTGGCACCACTGAGTTCAGCTGCCATCCATGTCACTCCGCTTTGAGTGACATGGACGGCATCAGTGTTTTTATTTACTTTCTTTTGCTCTCTCTTTTTACACAGATATCGTCTGCACTGATCACTTATGAAAGGAAAACTATTGAACATTTGACACCACTTCACTAACCGGTTTCATGACACTACCTCTATTGCTGCTATGTAAATACCCCATACAACCTGTATGCAGATTAGTCCTGTTCCTCATGTAAATTCTATGTACTTATTATAGTAATTACAATAACTATGTAATAACTAGGTACTAACCCTGAACCTACCCCTAAACCTAACCCTACCCCATGTAGTTACCTTGTATTACCAGAACTTTCTTAGATAAATACACTGTAAGTACACTGTAAGTACATGTTAGTACACATACTGTAAAATAAAGTGCAACCCACATTCTTCTCTTGTACATTCCTGCTCATCTTAATATTTATTAAGTCTACAGTATAGTGTTCTGCAAATTTTTTTTCATAACCATTTTATTTTATTCTTTTTTTATCTTACTTTTTCCATACCATATTTATATTTAATTTTCTTGTGTTTGTATTCTTTAATAATTGCAATGTCCATGGAGCATACCTGAAATACATTTCACTGCTGGTCATATGAAGAGTTCGGATGCAAAAACCTCTCTGTGCCATTTAAAAATTTATTCTAAAAAGTAGCATTTTAATCAGGCTCCCATGCTTGGGCTCAGTAATTTCACTTTAATGCCAATAAATAGTTTATTTTCTTTTCCATTAAAGTAAAATAACTGAACATAAACATAGGAGCATTAGAATATAATCATTTTAGAAGAAAATGTTGAATGGCAGTTCATATGCAACTCTTCATATGCTCTCCATATAACCATGTATGTGACAAACTTTTGAATCTAAAATGGCAAGCCAAAATGGCTCATATCATATTGGCATGGTCAGAAATCTGAATACATAGTGTCATTAACACTCTGCTCACATTTTCATGTCAATAAAACTATGGCCAGCCTAGTTGCAGTGAGGAAAAAAGGACAGAAACTAACAAGCTGAAATAGGAATACATGCAGTATAAAACTGAAGGGCTCATTTCATACAGTTTGTTTTTCTTACACAGATCTGACAGCTTGTGTGTTCACAGAGGTGGTTACAGAAGATACAATTATGACTATTCTACTTTTTGTGAAATTATTCTGTATAATATAGGGTTTCTATATAGGGTTTTTAGATTACCTGAACAAATGACTTGAGCATTCTTATCAGTACACAGATCAGGATAACTTGATTGGATCAATCCACATTTCTTAAGTGTGGACTCAAATCCAGTGCACGCCACATTTTTCAATGACATCGGTCCTGATCCAGGTTCCAAACGAGCAACATACAAAGCATCTACAGGTTCTCCACAATCCAGCTCTCTACACACCACTGCAGCATCAGCCATATCCCAGCCAGCACCACACACTGTTCCCCACTGACCTCTGTGAAGAACCTCCACTCGACCAGCACAGCGACTGTGACCACCAACCAACCTCACATTCCTTATCTCTATGAATGAGAAAGAGAGAAAAAAAGTGAGTGGAGATTTTAAATATATTACAATTAAAAAAACTGCTGTTGCATTTTGAATTCCTACCAGAACACGTTAAGTAAATGGTGTGCTCATGAAAACAGCTGCTTTGGACTGATAGTGATGTTGGACAGAGATGAATCTGAGACTCATTTCCTCTGCACTGAATCTGTTGTGTCCACATCTGAGTGTCCCCTTTGTCAAAAGCAGCTGCTCCCAGCACCTGTACAGGAGCCCCACAGTCCAGCTCTCTACACACAACCTCTGCATCCTGCTGGTCAAAGACAGCATCACACACTGACATCCACGTCTGATTATGAAGGATCTCTAACCTCCCAGAGCAGCGAGAATCTCCAACCAACCTGACTTCTAAGACAAAGAAAATCAACCAAAATCATGACTTATAGAAAAACTAAATTACAGCCTTTGAAACACACACACACACACACACACACACACAACATGGATTAACACAAATATGGAATTTTATATATCTTTCTCAGTTCCGTAATTTAATCATTAAAATGTTCTTTTTTAAAGGCCAATGTACTGTAGAAGCACATAAATCTTACATAGATATTCATTGTAATATGGAAAATATATTACCTGAGCAGATAACTCCATTATCTTTAGAATGATCACATCTACTTTTACCCCAGCCCAATGACCCACAGTCCTTCAGTGTAGACTCTGATCCAGTACACATGACATAATTCATCCAGATTGGTCCTGATCCTGATCCAAAATGAGCATCACTCAGAGCATCTACAGGTTCTCCACAGTCCAGCTCTCTACACACCACTGCAGCATCAGCCAAATCCCAGCCATCACCACACACTGTTCCCCACTGACCTCTGTGAAGAACCTCCACTCGACCAGCACAGCGACTGTGGCCACCGACCAACCTCACATTTACACGAACTAAATATTGAGCAGTAACAAATGAGAGAAAGATGAAGGGATTAGAGAGTAAGTGAGTTCGAAGAATAACAAAAAATGTTCTATTTAATATATTTTATTATTTAAATAATTAATATTATTTACTCTTGTATATCTCTTGCTTAGGTTAACATTTTTTGTCTTATTTTGTCGTAATTTTCTTTTGATCTCGACAAATCTCTGAACTCATTCCTAATGTACTTACCAGCTGTGATGAGTATTACATCTGAAGACAGTAAAATTAGTATCAAGTATCTTCCTATCATCCTCAGCATGATTAACTCAACACCAAGTACAAGCTTCTCTGCACTGATGTTACGTGAGTACAGACATCCTCTCAGTCTCCTTAATAATAGAGAAAGAGGTCCAACTCCCTCCAATCACACTCGCTATTACCTTATAAGACACAACAGAGGAAATCATCAAACAACTTCAGTGACAAATAAGAGGCGTTTCTGATTTTCTATATACTATATATGTACATCAATACTGATTAACCCCTCCTCCCCACACATCCAGATGCCCCATTGAGGGGAAGTGCATGCGCACACACACACACACACACACACACACACACAGTGTATACATATATAGACAGGAGACAGGAAACTCTCCAGTTTATTTACAGCATCAGAGCCAAACACCTGCAGAGACGAGAACAAAACACTGATAACTAACTGTCCTAAAAATGTCCTAATAACAGTGTATACAGGTGTTAGCATGACATTAAACTCAACTCTCTAAAATTAATAAAACTGTAAAATGGCATCAAGAAAGTTAAGAAATGAGCATCAATTATTTTAAACCTTCCGTCTAAACATAATTTCTCAGATTAATATGAAATTGACGTAATTCCACAAAAGTGGCTTCAGATGGCCCACAAAAAAAAACATAATTCTCATTCTGTAAAGACAAGCATGTTGTTCCTTTTGTGAACAGTAGAGAAGGACTGTGTGCTCCATTTCTGCTAAAGCAGTATGTACAACACATTCATCCTTCCAGAGTATTCTACAATGTGGACCAGAGATTTGGCCATGTAGTCAAAGTTCTGCAGGTGAGACTATGCCTCTTAAAACTACTTAGAAGAAAGTGCAAATACAATGCTTTCCACACTTAAATAAGTGAAAATTAAAATGCCCCAAGTAGGTTTAAAAAATACCTACTTTTTTACCTGTAGCCTCAAAATGTCAAATAATGTACAACATTAATTGATTAGAGGTTTAAAATTAAAAAAATAAAAAAATAAAAAAAAACTGCCAAATGCAACCAGGCCACATTACATGACTTAATTTGATTGAAAATATATGGCAATAATGGTCAATTCACAACTAGCAAGAAGTTTAACTTGTTTAACTGGAAGAAGAAACTTTTAGCTCATGACAAATTTTATCTGTAACCTACAAAAAGTAACATGCAAGTAATACAAAAGATCTGATACCATATTATACCATAGATTTGCTTTAATCATATGGGCGAGTAACCAACAAACATGTTTCTATTACTGCAGTCTGTTACTTCATCTTCTTTTGCATTATGTCATTTGGTGTCATTGTATGACACCAAAGTACCAAGAGAGTGATTTGAATGCATAAGGAGCGGTCTTCTCTGCTCTCTATAGCTCTTATGAATGTCATACAATGATCGATCTACACAGCACAAACAGCCAAAATCTGGATATTTTAGGCAATATAAAAATCCTCGTTCCAAACCTGAATGAGTTGAACATATGTATGTTGAACATAAAAGAAGATATTTTGAAGATTGCTGGTAATCAAACAGTTAGTGTTTCCTATTGACTTCGATAGTATTTATTTTCCTACTGTGGAAGTCAATGGGAACCACCAACTGTTTAATTACCAGCAATCTTCAAATATCTTCTTTTATGTTCAATATAAGAAAGAATCTCAGACAGGTTTTTTTTTTTTTGGGGTGAACTCTTCCTTTAACGCACACTTAACCTAACGATTATGCTCCCCAAATTATTCAAGGCTTAGCGTATCCCATCATGCATCATGTTCAGGAACTTGTGCTCTGAAACCGTGAAATGGAGGAAAGCATTTGACTGTAAGTTAATATAATTAGCTATTACATATAATTTGGTAGTAAAACATGTTTTACATTTTATTGGAACAAAGATGAGTATGTGTATTACGTACATCATTTGCAATTGTTTTTGTCTTTTTGCACCATTATCTGTAAACCTTATAGATGGTTGTGTGTAATAATTCAAGTAGATCAGCAGTTATGAAATACTCAGACCATCCCATCGACCACCAACAACTATTCCACATTCAAAGTCACTTATGTCACTTTTCTTCCCCATTCTGCTCGGTTCGAGCTTCAGCAGATTGCCTTTATCATGTCTACAGGTCTAAATGCATTAAGGCATGATTGGCTGATTAGATGTTTGCACTAACAGTTGAAGTGGCCAGTGAGTGTATTAGAGATAACAAAATGGGAACTCAACCAATCAACAATCTAAATCAACCAAAATAAAACCTGCAACTACATACTACTGCTTGTCAGCACTGAAGAAGCTCTGATTAAGTTGTACACAGCATTGAACAAGTCAGTACTGAAGGTAAGGACAATTTCCAACAAAAGGATTTTAAAAGTACCAAAAAAATTGCAGGACATGGTTTCATTTATGACTGCAACACACGTACATAGAGGACTTCACAACAGGCAGCTCTGCACTTATTTTATATAGTTTATATTTTAATAATTTTCTGTTGTTCTGCATTTTCAATGTGTAACAGGTTGTTGAACTACACTTGTACTGCAACACTTCTAAAGCCTGATAAATTCTAAGTATTTATCTATTGGTTAAAAACACAGCTGATCACATCAGATAATATTTGATACAGACTTTTTGTGTATATGTGTAATGTAGAAGTTCGATTTTTTTTCTTCCCCATTTATCAACTCACAAAAGTCAAATATTAAATAATATTAAATAATATTAAATCACTGATGGTCGTTTGGGTTTATATTTAGAATATCTTCGAATGTGTTGCTTGTGCTTTGTTGTGTAATGTCTTACTTAAATACACATAACAATTTGTCTGAAATGTTTTTTATTGATATTAAAAGGCCCAAAAAATTTCCACAAAAGACAAAATTTTAAAAGTTGATACAAAAATGGGGGAAAATATAAAAACTTGATTTAACATCAGTAACAATATCACTCAAACTTTGTTCAGATTTGTTGAACCGAGGCAATGGATGATCACTGAGCCAAATGTCCTACTTCTTTGTTTGACTCCTCCTTCACATTATCATACTCTGTTATTAAATACAAAATATTAAACCATGTCAAATAATATAATTAGAAAAATATTTTAAAAGTCTAAACAATTTAAAACTGTATAAAATATTAAAATATAAATAAAGACGTAAGAATAATGAGAACAAAAGGGTTATAATAACTTACCCAACAGGTTTTTCACATCTTCACTGACACATCACATCACATCATCATACTCCTCCTGAACTCTCTCTGATCAAGAATGACATAAACATGCAATTTTAGTTTATAAAACATTTCATCTCATTTGAAGGATCCCTTTTCCCTTAAGTGAGTTGATGACAAAGAACAAATGTCTAATACTCATGTCAACATGGAATGGGTGATTTAAAAAAAAAGGAAAAAAAGAACAATGTATAGCTCTGTGCTTCTCACCTGTTACCTCTTGAGAGCTCAGTCTATTAATGATGACATCATCATAATTCTCAGGTGTGTCCACTATACATAAAAATGAGTAAAAATTTTATGAGCCAAAAAAAAAAAAAAAACTTTAATTTACAATATTATATGTAACCATCTTTATTTTAGAGGAATGTAAAAAATATATATAAAACACCTTTTTTGATATTAGTGCTGCGGCCGCTCGTCATGAAATCATCATAGCTCTCCGGTGTTTCCTCTACAAATTCACACATTCATCACAGACACACATTCATTACATTCAGAACAATTTTGAAATATCTATCTTAAATATACTGTAATATTTTGATTTAAAAGTATATTATATGCTGCTGTAGATTAAGAGAGTGACACCTGTCTCACGATCTGGTTTCAGTCCATCAGTGATGACATCATCATAGTATCCCAGAGTGATTTCCTTCATCTCTTCTGCATCAACAGACAATATGTTTAGATACAAAAGCCAAAAATGTCTCTTGTTGCAGATCTTGAGACTGAGACTCTGTTAAACATCATGTGATCAATTTAAAATGTCACTGACCATTTAGGCCACTGTTGCTGGTGATATCATCATAATATGCAGTCTTAAATTCTTTTGCTAAAAAAGGAGAGCAGACTCTTAATATACAAGTAAACATCAGTATCTGAATAGAGTCAATAATCAAATTTATAATGAAATTACTAATGACATTTATTTATGCATTTTGGTGAATTCATTTTTTTAGTGTATTATGGAATGATTATGCTCTCTAACCTGAGAGAAACTCATCAGCATCTTCATACCCAGAATGCAGTTCTTCAGAGATGAGACTCCCTGTTAAAGAAGAGCAAAACAGAAACATGTTCATCATTACAAACAGACTGAATCAGTTTCCTTTCGATTATAAAACACTGTTTTAGTGACAACACAGCATATTACTTTAGTAATTACACAATTGCTTTATTATTTAAAGTATTCAAGAAATAAATCCCATGATGTTAGCCTATTAGCAAACACACATTAACCCATTCCTCGCTGCCTTCCAGAAATATACACAGGAAGAGACAAACACACCTGGATCTACTGTACATGTACAAACATATAAGTTCCTGCTTATGACCCTGTAAAAATACACACAGGAAGAGACGCTGAGAGAAACTCTCTCTCTCTATCTCTCTCTCACATACACACACACACACACACACACACACACACACATACATAAACCTGTAGCTATGTGGTTTTCTGTCAGGAATTCTGTGGTTTGAAGCAGGAGGTTTAACAGGACTAATAATAGATGAACATCTACTGTCTGACAGACTCTTATTAATGGTATTAAATGAGATTGATGGCTCATGTCTCACCCCTCTGAGTGAAGTGATTGTGTCTGTGCTGAATCTCCTCATAAACGGCCTCAGACATCGTCCTGTGTCTCCTCTTAGAGAGAGCTGTGAGTGTAGACAGACAAACCTGCATCAGTTCACAACACATGACTGATCACACACTGAATAAGACACAATATGACAGTCTCTGGATCTCTCCTACCTCTCTTCATCACTCTGTTCTGCTGAATCAGTATAAGCAGTGGCACTAAGAGCAGTAAGAGCACAACTCCCAGAACAATCACAAGCACTGAGAGAGACACTGGTGGAGGAGTTTGTGAAGGAGAGACTGATGTTGAGCGCACTGGAGGAGAAACTGATGATGTTGTAGCAGGAGAAGTGGACAGTGACATATCTGACAAATCTGTCAAAACACAATAAAAAAACATGCAAATGACTGATTAAACACAACTATTCTTAGCACTAAAAATATCAAACGATCTTGCTGTGACCTTCACAGTTGAGTGTAACAACTTTCTTGCGGGAGCAGTCAGTGTGGTTATTCAGGGAGAGAGGACAGTCCCACAGGTGAATCTCATTCCCTCTGCACTCGACTTTGTTCATCCACACAACACCTTCACCAGCACCAAAGACTGAATTCCCATCAGCCCTCAGTGCTGCTCCACAACCCAGCTGCCTGCAGACCACCTGAGCATCTCTGATGTCCCACTGATCATCACAGACTGAGCCCCACACAGCGTTATGATACACCTCCAGCCTCCCAGAGCACCGGCCGTCCCCTCCACGCAGTCTGAGAGGAACATGACCTAAAACACACACATCAGCACTGAACAGCTTCAGCACAACATTTACAACAAAACACACTAAAACTAGAGCTATGGGCCTTTAATGCTGTGGTTAATTTTAATTTTACATAAAAAATAGTTCAGTGTTGATGTGGACAGATGCTATTGAAGCAGATAAACTTTAGATGAAAAAATAAATAAATAAATACAAGAACAATATATAATGAACTTACTTGAACACTGTCTCCAGTGTGGATATGAAGTAGAACACGTCAGATGACTCCGAGGAGACTCAGGAATTTCCTCCTCTGAGATGAAAACTTGTTAAAAATGTTTTACTTCTGAACAAAACATCATAAATCAATAAAATACATAAAATAGCCATATTTTAAACAAGCAGTATACCTTGTCAAACCATCTTAAATATCTTACTTGAGCAGGTGATTTTGGCCACTTCATTATTACAGTCATTCTTTCCCCAGGGTGAAGATGGACACTGCCATAAAGTGGAGTCATGTCGTCGACATTTAAGATTATCAAGCCAATTATAAGACTTCAGTCCCTCTGAATTACTGGGTACACTGCCAGATCTTCCACAGTTCAGCTCTTGACAGATCAGACTCGCTGTGTCTCTGTCCATCTGGTTGTAACACACATTACCCCAGGATCCATTGTAGAAAACCTCCAGATTCCCTTCACAGCCCTCAGTTAACCTGATCTCTTTAAACTCTAGATGAAAAAGAATGATAAATCAACCTTAGATCTCATACAAAACATATATTTTCAAACATTACATTACATAACGTTACATTTGAGTGAAACATCTGATTTATTTTATTTTACAACAGTAAATGGTTTACCTGAGCACATGACTCCTACATCCTCCTTGTGTTGACAGTCATGTTTTCCCCAGCCTGGAGAAGAGCAGCTCCACAGAGACGTCTCATTCCCCTCACACTCCACCTCATCTAGCCATATGTGTCCAGAACCAGGACCAAACCAGGCTGGTACCTGCTGGTTACTGAGGGCCACTCCACACTGCAGCTGTCTGCACACCACATGAGCATCTTTAATATCCCAGGAGTCATCACACACTGTCCCCCATGAGCCGCTGTGAAAAACCTCCAGCCTCCCTGCACAGTCTCCCCCTGAACCCACCAGCCTGATGGACCCACGGCCTGATATTCAGAGACAGAAAAACACATTATTGATCACGAACAACTGAAGAATCTGTCCAGATGTTGTTCTTCTCACCGATGCAGGTGATTGACAGCTGTTGTGTGGAGCTGCAGTTGAGAGTTTGTGGAGAGCTGCAGTTCCCCAGATGAGCTTCACTCCCAGAGCACTGGAAGCCCGTCACACACTCATGACTGTGTTCAGGACTGGATGAAGAGGAGCCGGAGAAGTTCAGCACAGAGCCACAGCCCAGCTGTCTGCAGACCACAGAGGATTCAGAGAGACTCCAGGAGTCCAGCAGAACTCTCCTCCAGACCTGATGGATGAAAACTTCCACCTCCCCCTCACACTGTCTCTCTCCAGACAACCGCACCAGACCGTCATGAAGAGCCAGAGAGGAATCTGAAGATAATATTTATTTATCATTTAGTGTTTATCTAAAATATACTTAAAAAATAAGTAGTTTAAGTCTTGAACCCATGACTTCATCACGGCAAGAATGGACTCACTAGAGCAGATGACTCCAACATCTCGACTATGAGAACATTCAGCTCGACTCCATGAAGAGATGGAACATTCTGAGAGTTTTGTTTCATTCCCGTCACAATCAAACACATCAGCCCAGATTTCACCACTTCCTTCTCCAAACCAGTCTGATCCCACAACAGACACAGCAATCCCACAATTCAGCTGTCTACAGAGGACACTGGCAGCTCTCATATCCCAGCATGCATCACACACTGTGCCCCATTTACTGGAGTACTGACGTTCAACTCGACCAGAACAAGAGTCTGAACCATTTACCAGCCTGAGATCAGTGTAACCTGGACATAACATGAGAGTTTATTTAAACAGTATAAAAACAATACTGTCTTGTGCAAGCTTATGTATGTTTCACTGTGTGTAAAACTATGAAGAACAGAACTACAATTTCTGTGATCAAAATATATTATATTAAGTATAAATATATAAATTATATTTCTATGTATTCTGAGTATATAGTTATATACTGTATATGCTTATACAAAAAAAAATATTTATACTCAACCAGAACACATCACTCCCACATAATTGTCATGTGAACAGGTGATTTCATGTAAAGTTGATGTTGGACAGAGGTGAATGTGTGATTCATTTCCTCTGCACTGAATCTCTTGTGTCCACATCTGAGCGTCTCCTTTACCAAAAGCAGCTGCTCCCAGCACCTGTACAGGAGCCCCACAGTCCAGCTCTCTACACACAACCTCTGCATCCTGCTGGTCAAAGGCAGCGTCACACACTGACATCCACATCCGATCATGAAGTATCTCCAATCTCCCAGAGCAGAGGTGAGGTCCAATAGTAAGTCTGGAATGATTATAATCTTTTCATACAAAATAAACCATACATATCAGGTTTATTTAGAGTGTCAATTTTAAGTGTACATTTAATAGGCACAAAATTTAAATCAACATTTGTAGATTTTAATGAAATTATTCCAGTTTGTTAAAAAAAAATACAAAATTAAAAACACATTGAGGTTAGATTTAAAAAAAAACAAAATTCACTAATCAGATGTGCCCTCTCAAAACAAACAAACAAACACACACACACATTTTTCTTTTACTGAAGACAAATGGCACAGCAAGTTGGTACTGCAGTTTCCCGATGACAGGTCCCCATGACAGGTCAAGAGTGATATCAAAACATACCCAGTCACCAAAATATCCCTTTTATATAAATGTGAATTTACAGTATTCATTTAGGTAAACAAGTCATGTTTAGCAAAAAAAAAAAAAAAAAATTAAGGAGGTGTGTATGCACAGGAAAGAACAAAAATTATCTATTTTAATGATTCAAAATTGTTATCTCAGCTCTGAATGTCTCTGTTTAAATTAGCATAGTAAATAAGAAATAGCTTTTTGCGCTGATAGCATGCACAAGAGTGGCACAGCTGTTTAGTGAATTTGCTCCGAAATGTTTTGAAGATCAATCTCAGTCACCTGAACAATTGACTCCTGCATCTCTATTATGATTACAGTTATGTAAACCCCATCCTGCTGATCCACAATTCTTCAGTGTAGATTCTGATCCAGTACAAAAGACAATACCCATCCAGATCGGTCCTGATCCTGGTCCAAAATGAGCAGCTCCCAGAGCATCTAGAGGTTTTCCACAGTCCAGCTCTCTACACACCACTGCAGCATCAGCCATATCCCAGTAATTATCACACACTGTTCCCCACTGACCTCTGTGAAGAACCTCCACTCTACCTGCACAGCGACTGTGACCACCAACCAACCTCACATTCACACGGTCTGCATATTAAACAGAGAGAAAGAGAATGAGAGATGAAGAGACAATAAACAAGAAAACATCATAATAATCTAAAAAAAAAAAAGAAAAAAAAAGATTTTTTCTTAAAATAAATTAGTTCGTACCAGCACACACCAGTACAGCATCATTGTCATCAGAACAGTTGTATTTGTGTGGCAGTGATGTAGAACAGAAGTGAATCTGAGATTCATTTCCTCTGCACTGAATCTCTTGTGTCCACATCTGAGCGTCTCCTTTACCAAAAGCAGCTGCTCCCAGCACCTGTACAGGAGCCCCACAGTCCAGCTCTCTACACACAACCTCTGCATCCTGCTGGTCAAAGACAGCGTCACACACTGACATCCACGTCTGATTATTAAGGATCTCTAACCTCCCAGAGCATCGAGAACCTCCAACCAGCCGGACTTCTATATAAAAAAAAAAAAAAAGATTTTAAACAGTTTTAATATAATAATTATAATAATAATAATAATTATAATAATAATAGTAATAATAAACATTTATACATTAATACATTTATTAATTCACTGTAGCAGATGCTTTTTAATAGTGACAAACATTTAAACATTTTTAAGGAGTGCTGAGAATGGCTGAGAGTACTCATGGAAAAGATGTTTCATGTTTCTAGAAGGTATAGATTTGTTCGTGTGTGTGTGGGTGTGTGGGTGTGTGCATGTTTAGCTCATGTTAGTTATGTGAACAATTTTCAGTAATGTAATGATGTGGAACAGCTCACCTGAACAAATGACTCCAGCGTCTTTACTATGATCACAGTTATGTTTACCCCATCCTTTTGATCTACAGTTGCCCAGTGTTGACTCTGATCCAAAACATAAGAGAGTACCCAACCAGACTGGCCCTGATCCCTGACCAAAATGAGCATTCCTCAGAGCATCTAGAGGTTCTCCACAGTCCAGCTCTCTACACACCACTGCGGCATCAGCCATATCCCAACCAACACCACACACTGTTCCCCACTGACCATCATGATGAACCTCCACTGTCCCACTGCAGGGACTTTTACCACCAACCAACCTCACATTCACACTATCTTTTAGTGTAACAGATAAATAAGATATCAAAAGAAAGAAAAGGGGAATAAACAAGATTGGGAAAAAAAAGAACAGGTAGAAAATAACCACTTTAATAAATATATTATAGCATAAGCGCAGCATAATACAATTACATATAAATGTTTGATATGAGATTATTTTCGTCCTAATCTCCTTGAAGCATAAACCTACCAGAAGTGAGTTTTGAAATATAGCACAGAAATATGAGCATCCGACAGTTCTCCATCCTCTCCTGCTCAACAAACTATTTTCGTCAGCTGAAAAAGCAGCACAGGTTTCTCCTCTGCTCCTTCAAACACACTGACGAAACTGGCTCCTGTCAGCCCCCTAAAGAGAGAGAGAGACTCACAGCTGCCAATGACACTCACTGTTACCTTATTAGACACAACAGAGGAAATCATCAAACACAATCAGGGACAAATCAGAGGAGACATTTCTGATTTTCACCATATATATCAAATTAACGTCAGCGCTGAAAATGACTCCACCTCCATTCAGTGAAGATGTGCACACACACACCTGCCAGAGGACAAAAATAGTCCCACCTCATACAGGAGACATAAAAGATTTCAGAGAGAGGAAGCACTCCAGGATATTTACAGCATCAACACCTGCTGGGACACAGAAACTGATAACTGATCACTTTATACATATATTTCACTTTTACAATAAATAAATAATTCCTTACAAATTGTGGAATATATTTCTTCATAAATAACACATAATTCCCAAAGAAATGTTCAACCCTGTCACCTATTATGGCATTCTTATTATTCTTATTATATTTTATAATTTTCAAATAAATGTTAATATTCATTGTAAGAACAATGGGGGGTGGTGACAGAAAAAAATGCTTTACTGTAAATAAACCGCTTTCATTCATTACAGCAAGTATTAAAGTACATGGGCTTTTGCGTTGCAATTGTAGCAATGTAGCAATTTGTTACTCAACTACAAGATGGCAGCAAAAAACTATTTATTCTAATGACAAGCTGCAAGGTGCATTTCATCCTGCAATGAGTTAGTCTTCCAATAGATGGCAGCCAAACACTAATTCCAGAAACAAGAAATTCCAGAAATATATCTGTTTTATGCATAATACAATTTTTAATGACTTTATTTCTGGTCAAACAGACATTTTTTATTGTAGTAAATTGTTTTGTTTTATAAAAAGCCTGAAATTAGACAATTAAACATAATAGTGCTTCATAAAATATTGAGGTCTGAGAGATGAGAGATACTGAGAATTTAAGTTTTATTAACAACCACTGCAGGTGACAAACTGTTTATTTATCAACAATAAATTATTATAAACTATTAAATTAAGAGGAGGCATATTAGAGAATGACAATCTCAACTCTTTAAAAGTTATATTAAAAAAGACACCTACATAAAACACAATCAGCACTTTCTGAAGAATACAATCCAGCATGTAACAGACACCATTTCTTCGGTGTGCACTTTACTATTATTTTCTTCTTTTCATACGGGATCTACGATCGAATTTACAAATTATGTATCACTCTTATCTTAGCAAACTTGGCAGCGTATTCACTGAAAAAAATGCAAGTGATCACACTGGAACCTCTATGACTGGCAAAGTGCACTTTGCTTCCACTCTCTGCACAAACTATTGGATACAGCGCACATTTATCCAAGTTTAACGTTTAAACCTTATTTGCTTGACCTGTTTTATATCTAGAGATTTTATTTTAGACAAGTTGTGATTATTTGAGAAGGCTAAATAGATCAAACATTGGCTCACTGTCTGCTGCTGGCCACTTGGTCTAAATTAACTTAATAAAAAAACAAAACGAAATATAGTCACTTTGCCATTACATACAAAACTGAACTATTTTAATAGCTGGAACGGTAGTACAAGCTGTTTTGGGAGAAGGGGAAAAAAGACGGACTCGGGCCAGTAATTCTGATAAGCTGTTGGACACGGGCAGGGCTAGGGTGTGAGCATCTCGGGCCAAGCCAGGCTATGGCCTAAATTTGAGGTCCGTGCAAGGCTCTACAACTAATATTAAGGCCTGTAATAGTAGGATTAATGTCATAAAGATGAATGTTTTGTGGATGGCAAACTTCATTATTTAAATAAAAGTCTATACGGGTAACAACATTAAATGTCAATATGGACATGAGAGTGAAACAAAAACATCAATGTGATCAATATCCAATATAAAAGTTTCATATGAGCAGCATTGAATTGCACTTTATTTATAATCTGCACATCTGTCAAAACCACACAGACGGTTATAAAGCTTCGAGTGTAAGCTCTCTTTGACACCATCTATCAATCACAAGTCTCTCCATTGATAGAACATGTGCACCAGATAACTATCAAACCGAATGAAACAATTGAAATACTGCAAAATCCAATACAAACAAACAAACAAAAAAACATTCCCTGCTTATTTGCAGGAGATATCAAAGTTACTACATCAACTTCTCAACAATACTTAAGACAACCTGTTTAGCACGCATTTCAGTTGGAAATGTGATGGATGTTTTGTTAATTCCCCTTGAGACCCATTACACATTTCTAGGGTCATGTTTAAGGACTGTAACAGATGAACAAATCATGAAGAATGAAGAAGAGTGGGCCGCAGTATTATGACTGGGTTGAATTAAAAACCTTTTTTCTTATGCAAGTCTTTCATTCAACTACAAGTCTGTTTGATTAGTTTTTACAATGCAATACTGCTGATGTCATACAGTACCAAACTGCAACCACTGTATTCATAAAAGCAGCAGCTGCTCTAGTGTACTATGCCACTGAATTAATCAAACTAACTTGAATATTGAGGGAAACATATCCTCTGCAATGAATATGGACATGGTTGAACCGGAGCAAGCAACATCCTCTGGAAGTCTCTTCACAAACATAACTCTAGTATTCAAAACAAATGGCGATACACCAAAAGACTCACTCTTCAACTCACACCGCATTGTTTTTCTGTTTATGTCTCACAACACATTTAAAGGGACACATCACTTATGCCACCTGATCCAAATGATCAGTGCCAATGAGCAGGCCTTAAAAGGTACACTTCCTATCTCAAAAAAATAAAAATAAATAAATAAATAAATAAATAAATAATAATAATAATAAATATATATAAATATATATATATATATATATATATATATATATATATATATATATATATATATATATATATATATATATATATACATATATACACACACACACACACACACACACACACACACTGTATTTTTCGGAGTATAAGTCGCACCTGAGTATAAGCGCATCAGTCCAAAAATACGTCATAATGAGGAAAAAAAACATATCTCACTGAACTATAAATCGCATTTATTTACAACCAAGAACCAAGAGAAAACATTACCGTCTACAGCCGCGAGAGGGCGCTCTATATCTTCAGTGTAGGCTACAGTAGCACTGATATATATATATATATATATATATATATATATATATATACACACATCACTGATTTTTACAATCAAAATTGGATTGAGGCCTATGATGAATAGATGATTCTAGATGAGCATATGTTTGAGTGTGAGAGAGAAATAGAGACGAGATTGAAAGAGAAAGAAATAATTATAGAGAATTTTCCATCTGTGCATCCTGTTAGTCACCTTGAATCACTGATGAAAAGATAAATCGCTCCTCTCACACCTTGCAACAAGGCACTCAAGTTAAAAAATACTTTATATGATACTTCAGAATTATTGCACATTTTGGCAAATTTGTTGATAATTTATACGAATACCAAATCTATTTTGTGCATTTTCATACAATTAGCTTATGCCCAACTGACAGTTATGTGTATGGCTGTACTTTTATCCTGTTTTTGTGTACAGTTCAGGAATCATGTTACACTTGTTCTCAACCCTGCTTGTGCTTCTATATCCACTCAGG
Source organism: Carassius gibelio (assembly GCF_023724105.1). Classification (NCBI taxonomy): domain Eukaryota; kingdom Metazoa; phylum Chordata; class Actinopteri; order Cypriniformes; family Cyprinidae; genus Carassius; species Carassius gibelio. The sequence continues at coordinate 30,034,286 of NC_068374.1, read as the reverse complement.
ATATATTATTATAGATGAACCATCAGTTAAATCAAGTTCCCAGCATATCCATAAGTAAAAAGAGTATTGGACCTGATCAAAATAATCAACTTAACTGAGCACAGCTTGTTTCAATCCAAATTCAAATTACAGCGAGCTTTTCATAATCACTGACTTAAGATCATTAATGTACTTGGCAAGCACACCCAGAGTACCTACAGTGTTATGAAATGGTTTATACATAATAAAACCCTCCATGTATGGTTTATAAGCGTTTTTTCAAAACGCTTATAAACCATACATATTTTGTACTTTTTTGAGAAAGTAAAAATGCACAAAGTTTCCTGTGAGGGTTAGGTTTAGGTGTAGGGTTGGTGAATGGCGATATAATATACAGTTTGTGCAGTATAAAAACCATTACGCCTATGGGATGAACCCACTTTTCACAAAAACAAACATGTGTGTGTCTGTGTGTGTCTGTGTGTGTGTGTGGGTTAGGGTTAGAAAAAAACGACGAGGCTTTGGAGTACAAGTTCCCAACACGTTTCTCACTGCCAATAGAAAATTACATACCCTTCAGATTATTCAAAAATTATTTTTTTAAGAGAGATTTTTTTTAATGTAGTTTAAAAACTAAATGCACAGGGAGTAAGTCACATGAAGAGGGTGAACTTTGCACTCCTTGTTGACTTGCACATTACTGTGACCTGATGGTTTGGCTTTGACTCACAGAAGCTTATTAAACCTGAAAACAGGTCTTTAGGGTTTGAGTCACAAGTATCAGTCAACACTGAATCAGATCTGCTCTCTACAGCCATGATCAAGTATCTCAATAAACATTCCTCATCCTCTGCAAAACAGAAGGAAGGACAGGAGGGAATCTGGAGCCTCGTCTAGTTTACTAAAGCTCTTCGGCGACTAAAACAAAGACAGGTGGTTGTTTTCTGTCTAATGAGCTGATGATGTGGTGAGAGATATCTGATACTGGTCTTTTGGAGGAAAACGGTGTCAGTGTAGGATCTCAATATTTGTCATCGTGCGTGTTTCTGACTGAGATTAACCTAACAAGAAAAGGAAAATGACCAAATAAGGAAAAAACTCAAAAACAGGAGAACAGCAGTCCTTGATTGTTTCATGATTGATATATATGAGGCTATATTTTTCTTTAGGCCATGAAGATTTGCTGTGCCAACAATTACAAACCCGATTCCAAAAAAAGTTGGGACACTTTACAAATTGTGAGTAAAAAAGGAATGTAATAATTTACAAATCTCGTAAACTTATATTTTATTCACAATAGAATATAGATAACAAATGTTGAAAATGAGACATTTTGAAATGTCATGCCAAATATTGGCTCATTTTGGATTTCATGAGAGCTACACATTCCAAAAAAGTTGGGACAGGTAGCAATAAGAGGCCGGAAAAGTTAAATGTACATATAAGGAACAGCTGGAGGACCAATCTGCAACTTATTAGGTCAATTGGAAACTGCAGTGTTTGAAGTTATCATCATCTACAGTGCATAATATCATCAAGGGTCAAGGCCGGAAAACCATACTGGATGCCCGTGATCTTCGGCCCCTTAGACGGCACTGCATCACATACAGGAATGCTATACTGTAATGGAAATCACAACATGGGCTCAGGAATACTTCCAGAAAACATTGTCGGTGAACACAATCCACCGTGCTAAAACTCTATGGGTCAAAAAAGAAGCCATATATAAACATGATCCAGAAGCACAGGTGTTTTCTCTGGGCCAAGGGTAATTTAAAATGGACTGTTGCAAAGTGGAAAACTCTTCTGTGATCAGACGTATCAAAATTTGAAGTTCTTTTTGGAAAACTGGGATTCCATGTCACCCGGACTAAAGAGGACAAGGACAACCCAAGACGTCGTCTCTTTCAGGGAAGACCTTGCATTTTAACACATGACAATGCCAGACCACAAACTGCATTAATTACAACATGAGCAACTTGACTCCTCAGTTCCCAGATGTTTGCAGACTGTTATAAAAAGAAAGGGGAATGCCACACAGTGATAAACATGGCCTTGTCCCAACTTTTTTGAGATGTGTTGTTTGCCATGAAATTTAAAATCAACTTATTTTTCCCTTAAACTATCATGGCTTGATAGTTGTTTTCAGTTAAATAGCTGTCAGGAGTCTAGTTTTATTCCACTGCTCTTCTCTCTCTGTCTTTCACGTGCGCTCTCCTATAGCTGCAACTCATTCTCAATGAGCGTTCACTCTCCTGCTCTCCTCAAATCTGTTTCCCTCTTGACCTGATTTTCTGGTTATTTAGACCCCATGTTATTTTCACCTCTTGTCGTTTTTTTGTTTTGTTTGTTATTTCATGTCCATTGCTGCACATGAGTAGTATTGCTACTGATTCTTGTCCTGTATGTGCGTATGTCAGATGAGTTACTGCTCTGGCTTTCCTAAGTCAAGTCTTCTCTGTGCTGCACTTACTGCCTGATGGAGCCTGCACTTGTCTCTACCTGTGAGCACTACCTGGACGTCATTCATCCAGCCTGATTTCAGTCTGGATTTCGTTTTTCTGTTCTGTGTTCATGGTGAGCGTGATTTCACCAAGTACAACATGTTCCTGGATCAACATCCTTGTTGATCCTGGAACAACATTCCAATCAACCAATCAGAATTGAGATAACTTTTCAGAAAATATCTGTTTTAGGCTTAAAATCAGGGTAAAAAAAAAAAACAATTAAATCTTCTATGCCCTTGTTAATCATTTCCTGATTTTAAGGAATAAATTATGGGTATGGTTAGGTTTAGGGGTAGGGATTTGGTTAAGCTTATATTTTTGGACAATAATGTTGATCCAGGAACATGTCTTACTTGGCAAAACCACGGTGACCCTGTGTTCACCTAGACGACCTGTGATCGGCAGACAGCCTGTGTTGCATTTATTCTCTCTAATTTAAATAAATCATTAACTTTCACTTTTGGGTCTATTTCGAACTGTGAAAAAAATTATTATGTGCTCATCTTTAAAAAAAATAAAAGATGATATATTTAGAGTTCAAATTGATGCAAGATTCATCAGCTAATAAGCAAAGGATGTGGTTGAAGATGTGCAGGCAATGTGATGCTATTTGTGATGGGTGAACTAGAATTATGAAACTAGATGACATCCTGGCATTTCTACCACAGAAACACTCTTGAGCCTTCAGATACTGACTCAAAGAGAAACCACACACACACACCATCAACACACCCTGAGCAACAGCCACAAAACAACACACAAAAACAGATGAAATCAAACCACTTTTAACAAAAATTATGTTCACCCTTTTTTAACCTTGATTATAATACAAAATGTTTCTAGAGCAGCAAATCAGCGTATTAGAATGATTTCTGAAGGATCATGTGAACCTGAAGACTAAAGCATTCAGAAAATAAAGTTTTGTATCAAAGGAGTAAATTATATATTAAATTATATAAAAATAGAAAACTGTTATTTTAAATTATTAAAATGTTTCATAATAATACTGTATTTACTTTATATTTTAACAAATAAAAGCAGCCTTTGTGAACATAAGAAACTTCTGTCAAAAAGATACATTTTAACAACCCCAAAATTTTTATTGCATTTTAAAAGTGAAAGCTAAACATTATGTGGATGAAAACCTGTTGAACACATGCCACTCAAACAAGTCCCACACTGTGGTTTGAGGACTATTGGTGACGCAGATAAACACCGTTTACTCCAGCTATCATGTTAATCTAAACCATACCAAACTGAACAGGATCCAGAGTCCAGCACAGGCCTGAAAAATGAGTGAGATACAGAATGAGCAGTGCTTAAAAAATGCATGAGAGAGGGACAGTGTGCAAAACCATGTCAGCAATTTGATTATGAAACATTTGACTGCGAGTGAACTTCAACACTGTCTTAAGGAGATCAGTTGCTGTGAGGTGTTAAACTGAAGGATCTTCAGTTTATGTATGATAATAAAACACTAAAAAGTGAAGTGAGTATTTTTTTTTCCATTAAAATATATATTTAATGCACTATAAGTGACTGCTCAACCAAATGATGCTTGTGGGTGGGACTTCCTGTTTTCTGTTGAAGTAGGACACATTGCGTGGGCTCTTCTGAACTGAGTCAGCAAATGCAAGCCCTGAGAGGAGATATTATGTAAAAAGTATTACGCTGTCAAAATGAAAAAAACATAGCAGTTAATTCTGCTCAGGCAAGTAAAATTCTATGCAAAATTTTCATAAATCTGTGGGATACTGCTAGTGACACAAAAATTACACACTTCACTTTTAAATGTAATCATGCAGTAATCTTACAGGGTTTTGAGACTAAAAGACACATTGTTCATTTCCACTGGAACTGCAGTAACTGCAGAACAGCAGTGCTTGTAAAGCGAGCCGCTCTGACATCATCAAGCTGAAACACCACATGTTGTACTGCCTCTTCTTGAGTTAGTGATCAAACAGACAGTCTGGTGAAGGGGAGAGTGTTTGTGATGTCAGTCCAAATTCTGCAAACATTTCAGGTGTTTTAGTTCTTTCCCTTCAGCAATCGAGAGCCTGTGATGTGATCACCAGGCTTTAAAAGACAATGAGATGTTATTAAAGCCCTGCTGTGCTTCATAGCACAGTAATTATGTGATCAAAATATCACATTTTGAAGGCACTCCAATCATTTCTGTGCTGTCTGCTTTATGAAAAAGTGTCTAAGAGAAATAGAGAGAGAGAGAGAGAGAGAGAGAGAGAGAGAGATTGGAAACCACATGCTCTCTTAAAACTAACATCAAGTCTTAAAGGAAAAGTCCACCTATAAATAAAAATCTGCCATCATTTACTTATAAGCTATATGACTTCATTTCTCTGCAGAAAACAAACAAAGATATTTTGAAAAACAAGAGTGCTTTTTGTCCACACAATGAAAGTCAGTGGAGACTAATGGAGTTGTTTTGGAGCCTGGTAAATTTTAAATAATAATAATAATTTTTATCAATTACATTAAATTTACATTTATAATTCTAAACAAGTAAATGTTTAATAATAATAAAAATATTATTAAATAATGAATTAACTAATTATATTTAAGAAACAATTTATTATTTATCATAAACTACTATATTATTCATTATAAAATAATAATAATAATAATAATAATAATAATTATTATTATTATTATATTTAATAAATTATTTTACATTTACATTTAGTCATTTAATTAACTAATTATATTTAAGAAACAATTAATTATTTATCATAAACTACTATATTATTCATTATAAAATAATAATAATAATAATAATAATAATTATTATTATTATTATTATTATTATTATTATTATTATTATTATATTTAATAAATTATTTTAGATTTACATTTAGTCATTTAGCAGACACTTTTATCCAAAGCGACAGATAAGGTAAATGAGGACAACAGAAGCAATCAAACTGACAAAAGAGCAACAATATGGCAAGTCTCGGTTAGTACACTTACCAAGGTATTTTATATATGTTTATATGTGTATATATGCACATGTTTTATTTAATTCATTATTGCATAAAAATTAATACCATAATTGTAAGAATGGTATATATTTGTAAATGTAGGACTAAAAAAAAAATGTAGCGCTCCAAACAGAAAAAAAAGTTCTTGTACTGCAGGTCCTTGTACTACAGATGCGTAGAGCCAATGGCATAGGAATAAACAAGAGGAGTGGCTCTCCGCACACTGATCCACCCAAGACTGGAAGTCCACAAAAATTATTTTATTTTTCAAATTGCATCGTGCAAAAAGGTGCAAAGTGCATGTGGGTTAAAAAGAGAATAGACACCAGCAAACGTTTCAGCGCATTGCTATCTTCAGTGCTCATTTAGAAAACAACATTCACCCTGTTTAAGCAAGTCAGCAATTAAGGACAATCAGCTGAATGCAGTTATCTCAGAATCTCAATTGTCTCGTAGAATTACAAACAAGTATATATATACACACACATTTCAAATGAACAACTTTCAATGATAATACAGCACTACAGACACACAAAAAGAAAGAATGTTTTACAAAAAACAAGAAAATTCAAGTTCTTCATTCATACCCTCAGGAAATAAAGATTTAAGTTTAAAGATCCAAAAAGCCTCCCTTTGCAATAATTTTCTATCTCTATCTCCACCTCTCCTGTGAGGTAGAATCCTCTTGATGCCCATTTGTAAATGATAATCATTATAGATGTTAATTATTCGGACAGTGTAATAATTTTAAAAATGATAGGATGTTATTAGAATGTTACAATTATTGTATAAAATTTACAGTAAAATAATAATAATAATTTTGATGATGATGATGATTATTATATACATTATTTAACAAACAAATGTGTGTGTGTGTGTGTGTGTGTGACAGGAAGTGTTCTTACCCTGTGTGTCCTGATCAACAGGTACCACAGGTAGCCTTTCCCTGAACCCACAATCTTTCATCTGAGATGAAGAAACCGATGATGAAAAAGATTACATTCAGTTTGTTTTTAACTAAAGCACATTGGAAACATTTTACTTGTTTGACTGGACAACCCTCAACCCCAGACATTGCCTGCATAAATTCATCTGGTCAGAACTTCGTCTGATGACACTCCTACAGACAGACAGTGCATGAAATATGACCTTCTGATAACCTTGAATGTGACATGCATAATAATCCCAATAAAGATCCAGTGGAATGTAAATATGTTTTCAGTGCTTCTGATCTGACTGCAGTTACCTTCTATAATGTCTCCAGTCATCAGTATCAGATTCTGCATCAGATCTTCCAGCTGCATACAGACCCCAGACCTGGTAAACAGTGGGCTTTCACTACCCTCATCTGTCCACCAACTTCTTTGAGGCATTGCAGCAACCAAAGTTATTGTTTTCCTTCTTTAAAAGGAAATATATTTATATAATTATATAAATAAATATTGATATATGCGTGTGTATATATATATATATATATATATATATATATATATATATATATATATATATATATATATATATATATATATATATATATATATATAAAAGGATGCGCTATGAATCAGACTGAGGTTCTCTTACCTTCTATCGCCCTCATGCGGTCTTGTGAGGAACTGATAGCACACAACAGTTCCTCTGGACTCAAACACTCGAACGTGCTCCAAACATCACGCGTGTAAAAGTCCACAGTGTGCGCATTTGAGATACTTAACGATATGGAGAGAAAGCGCTTAACCTCATCTATTGTTCACGGACACAGAACAGTGAGAATATTAAGCATTAGCAGCAGCTGTCGACTCAGTATTTAAGACATAAGTAGTCAAATCAGGATCAGTGAGCGACCGAATTTTCGGCCATGTTGGGTGTACCAGTCTGCGTTTTGTTGAATTGGGGATTTGAATATGTTGCCCTTACAAAAATGCCGTTTTTTGATAAGTAATGACTTTCGACCTTTTCCACGTCATAATTGTGCGTCTTTACACGAGAAACATCGGTTTTGTTAGCGGGCAGATGCTAAGTTAACGTGAGACATGGCACCTTTAAAACAAAATGATAAAAGTAAAGGTCCAAATAGAGGAAAATGCTTTAATAACAAATTTGCACATGGCGGTTTATCACACAACGCCAAAAAGAAAAGAAAATGGGTTCCGGAGAACAAAGTTTTTGATGGTGGTTTAAAAGAAGGTGAGTAAATGTGTTTTCGATGTAGAACATTCATATTGAATAATCTAATTTGACATAAGGGGCAAATAAAAGACGTCTGAAATGAGGGGACAAAATCTAGGGTAAAACGCATATGCCTAGTTCTTAGATATGCTTTATTAGTATTCATGTTGGTTACATACATTTTTCAAACTTTATACCATGTACTGTATATATACTAAGATTTTTTATTTTATTTACACTATGAACCAGTATATACACTACATAGTTCATAGTGTGCATACAAACGACCAAACTTAAAATGAATTCCGTTTGAATCTCATCTCTCTCATTTTCGTTCTTAGGTCAGGGGTTTGCTTTCAAAAGGAAGGAGAAAATAAAACATGAATACAACAAACTTCTTCGAAAAGAGAGGAAGAAAATGCAACCCTCAAAAATCCATTTAGAGGAGGAATATCCCGATCATCTGAGACATCTATACCTTGCAGAACGAGAACGACTAGACGAAGAAGAACAAGAAAAAAAGAAGAAAAGATGTAAAGGGAGAGCAGTAGATGAAGAGACAGAAGTAGACGATGAACTAAAATCAGTGCTGGATTCTCCTTTCACTGAGAAATGCATCTCAAACACAACAACTGACAAAACTACTGCCTCTGATTCAGCTAATGAACCAGCAGAGTCTGACAGGTATAGTAACAGTTATATATATATATATATATATATATATATATATATATATACACACAAATAGACAAAGCCACATGACTGATTTATGATTTATGTCATCAGCTCCCACAAGACTCCCACAAAATTCATACAAGAAAAGCAGAAGCAGAAAATGTCATCGTATCAGAAGACAAAGCAAGAATATGAAAGGATAAAGGAGGAACGTGCAAGAAAAAGAGAGGTGAGGAAATCAAACCTAGCAAATATATCATTATGATGGAATTGTTGTACAGTTTTCTATTCCCTAATGAATGTCATGTCATTAAGGACCCATTTTGTCATGTGAACATACAGTTTAATCATCCTTTACATTGTTTAGTAAAGGATTAATGGATGTTTTATTATGCGTGTCTGTGTAGGAATTCTTGAAAGACAAAGCTCAGCGAGAAGAGGCTCTGAAGAAATACAAGGAGAAGAAAACGGCAACATATCAGTTGTTGAAAAGAAAAACCAAAAAGGGTCAGCCCAACCTTAACCTGCATATGGAGCTGTTGCTGCAAAAGATTCAAGCTCAGCGCAAATAATTCATTATCATTCACAAAATTACACTGTAAAGTTAAAATGCACCATTACTCAATAAACTGTGCAGTTTGGGGGTGAGATTGTATTTTTTACCTCAAGAATGTGCATACATTTGCATATTATCTTTTTCTTTCCCAGTAATATTTCTTGTAAATAAATTATACTCTTTTTAAGTTAATTCAAGATTACAGTACAGGACTAATGCCAGGCCCAGGACATAAGCTTATGGAAAAACATGAAGCTTTATAATATCTATTATGTTGTAAATCTATTTTTATCATTATATTTAGGTAAATAATGCTGTCAGCAGCCTAAAAGTGCAATAGTACCTAAAAATACTTTATTAAACATTTATAGCATTACTTTCTTCTTTTCTCTAACCACTCTTTAAAAAGTATTTTTGTGACATGAAGTTGGAATGATATATTTTGTTTATTAGGTGAAAAACATTGACATCAAAATAATAGACCAAATGCTAAAATACCAAAAATTTTATGTGTTGATACTGAATTTTGCAAAGCATCTTATTTTTAATACAAAAATATTTAAAATAACATAAAAACATAAGGCATTGATGTATTAGTAGCAATATGAGAAGCTCCCAGCATTTCCAGTAACTGTAATATGATTTCATGAACAGTGGCAGAGGGTGTGGCCATTGAGTCATATGGCCCCTCCTTCTTTGTGTGACTTCTCCCCCACATCATCATAGTCTGTAAAAAAAAAATAAAATAAAAAAATTCACGTTCATTTTTACAATCATAATTTAGTTTAAATAGGGTTTCAATTAGCAAAATAATGATTAAAAGTAGATTATGTAAAAAGATGACAAACATCATCATTGCTGTTCTTCACATCACCATACTCCTCATGATCTCCCTCTGATACACATGTGAAATAAAACCTTGTAACACAGCTTGTGTCATTCATCTCATGAGACTGAGACTATAAGATTTGACCTGATAAAGCCATGTTAGTTCACTAATTGTAGAAACACATTCTGTCCAATAATGATCTTGTGTGTCCACTACACATACATGAAGATCTAAACAGAAATGTCACATCATCATATCAGCACTAAGAGAGAGAAAAAGATTTTATATCAGAGATTTCCTAACCTGTTTCTGAAGGGCCACTGTCCTGCAGAGTTTAGCTCCAACCCTAATTAAACACAACTGTCCTGAACCAAAGTAATCAAGGTCTTCAGACTCACTAAGTGCTTCTCAAACGGGATACACACCCTAGTGAGGACACATTCTTCCTAGTCCAGTCCTTCTGAGGATTCAAGGCTAGAATGATATGGTGCACATGGCTACATCATAAATGTTTCTGTCACAGAGAAAAATACTACTAGAATTATAATTGGAATAATACTTTATACTGAAGAATTTTTTTTATTAACTTTCTTTTAATGCAGTACAGGTAATGAATGTCTGGTTTATATTACACATATTTTAGCATTATGTGTTTCTTCTACAACTAAACAAATAAAAACAATACTTTCACCTAAAAAAAGTTGGGACACTGTACACATTGTGGATAAAAACAGAATGCAGTGATGTTGTTTCAAATTTCAATATTTTATTCAGAATACAAGATGACATCAAATGTTTTAACTGAGAAAATGCATAATTTTAAGGGAAAAATAAGTGGATTTTAAATTTCACGGCATCAACACATCTCAAGTCCATGTTTACCACTGTGTGGCATCCCCTCTTCTTTTTATAACAGTCTGCAAGCGTCTGGGGACTGAGGAGATAAGTTGCTCAAGTTTAGGAGTAGGAATGTTGCTCAACTGTCTTAGGTCTTCTTTGTCGCATCTTCCTCTTTATGATGTGCCATATGTTTTCTATGGGTGAAAGATCTGGACTGCAGGCTGGCCATTTCAGTACCTGGATCCTTCTTCTATGCAGCCATGATGTTGTAACTGATGCAGTTTGTGATCTGGCATTGTCATGTTGGAAAATGCAAGGTCTTCCTTGAAAGAGACGACGTCTGGATGGGAGCATGTTGTTCTAGAACTTGGATATACCTTTCAGCATTGATGGTGCCTTTTCAGATGTGTAAGCTGATGTGTTTACACACAGAGATTGTTCCAGATTCTCTGACTCTTTGGATGATATTATGCACTGTAGATGATGAACTTCAAACTCAATTGCAATTTTTCTCTGAGAAACTCCTTTCTGATATTGCTTCACTATTTTTCACTGCAGCATTGGGGGAATTAGTGATCCTCTGCCCATCTTGACTTCTTGAGAGACCCTGCCACACTGAGAGGCTCTGTTTTTTTTTTTGTTTTGTTTGTTTGTTTGTTTTACACCCAATCATGTTAACAATTGACCTGATAAGTTGCAAATTGGTCCTTTAGCTGTTCCTTATATGTACATTTAACTTTTCCGGCCTCCTCTTGCTACCTGTCCCAACTTTTTTGGAATGTGTAGCTCTCATGAAATCCAAAATGAGCCAATATTTGGCATGACATTTCAAAATTTCTCACTTTCAACATTTGATATGTTATCTATATTCTATTGTGAATAAAATATAAGTTTATGAGATTTGAAAAAAATATTCCATTCCTTTCTTACTCACAATTTATACAGTGTCCCAACTTTTTTGGAATCGGGTTTGCATATAATATATATATATATATATATATATATATATATATATATATATATATATATATATATATATATATATATATATATATATATATATATATATATATATTGCATAACATAAGGAAATTGAACAAGCTCACTGTCGATTTAAATTTTCAGATAATTCATTTTTTGTGAATTGGTATCTGTGCAAAGGATTGTAGGCAACTGAAGGACAAAAAGGAGACACCTGAGAAGCACTTGCTAGAAACATCCAGACCAAGTGTGTTAGAGATGGATGAAGCTAAACTCTTGGACCTCCAGGAGCAGGACTGGACATGCCTGCTTTATGTATTTAAATATTTAATCTAATTACAGAATAACAAAGTGATACCTGTCTCACGATCTGGTTTCAGTCCTTCAGAGATGACATCATCATAGTATCCCGGTGTGATTTGCTTAATCTCTTCTGCATCAAAACGTGTGGTATATTTGGGCATATTGGAATATTTTTTTAGAAACAAAATGTAAAATATTATTTTGCAGGTCTGCTATTTTTAATAGGATAAATGTTTTAGTATAATGAACAGCTGAGTCATTGGTGACATTTAATTTACTGGAATAATTCTGTTTGTGTGATTTTGAGTGTGAATGACATTTTATATATATTTCATTTAGTTTGAACGTCAAATGCTTTATTTTTAGGTAATAATTTAAATATATTTCAGCTCTCTAACCTGAGAGAAGCTCATCAGCATTTTCATACCCAGAATGCAGTTCTTCAGAGATGAGACTCCCTGTTAAAGAAGAGCAGAACAGTCAGAAACATGTTCATCATTACAAACAGACTAAATCCTCATTTTCTCTGCATCATAAAGCATTGTGTTAGTGAAAACATAGCAAAAATGTCAATTACATGCATTTAAAAAAAAAGTTTGAGACAGAATGTTTTTGTTGGGCCAATTAGCTAACACACACACACAATGTATCCTCACATGAACCCATTTCTCACTGCCTTCCAGAAATACACTCAGGAAGATACGCATGCCTGACACAAACACATGAACATGCACCTGCAGCTCTGTGGTTTTCTGTCAGGAATTCTGTGGTTTGAAGCAGGAGGTTTAACAGGACTAATAATAGATGAACATCAACTGTCTGACAGACTCTTATTAATGCTATTAAATGAGATTGATGGCTCATGTCTCACCCCTCTGAGTGAAGTGATTGTGTCTGTGCTGAATCTCCTCATAAACGGCCTCAGACATCGTCCTGTGTCTCCTCTTAGAGAGAGCTGTGAGTGTAGACAGACAAACCTGCTGTCAGTTCACAACACATGACTGATCACACACTGAATAAGACACAATATGACAGTCTCTGGATCTCTCTTACCTCTCCTCATCACTCTGTTCTGCTGAATCAGTATAAGCAGTGGCACTAAGAGCAGTAAGAGCACAACTCCCAGAACAATCACAAGCACTGGGAGAGACTCTGGTGGAGGAGTTTGTGGAGGAGAGACTGATGTTGAGTGCACTGAAGGAGAAACTGGAGGAGAAGCTGATGATGTTGTGGCAGGAGTAGTGGACACTGACACATCTGGCAAAACGGACACAAACACATTAAAAAAAATGATGAATGCATAAAATGATCTAAAATTAAATGTTTTCCTCAGTGTGACCTGCACAAGTGAGTCCAGCGTGCTCTTTGTGGGAGCAGTCCGTGTGGTTATTCAGGGAGAGAGGACAGTCCCACAGGTGAATCTCATTCCCTCTGCACTCGACTTTGTTCATCCACACAACACCTTCACCAGCACCAAAGACTGAATTCCCATCAGCCCTCAGTGCTGCTCCACAACCCAGCTGCCTGCAGACCACCTGAGCATCGCTGATGTCCCACTGATCATCACAGACTGAGCCCCACACAGCGTTATGATACACCTCCAGCCTCCCAGAGCACCGGCCGTCCCCTCCACGAAGTCTGAGAGGAACATGATCTAAAACACATATCAGCACTGACTATCTTCAGCACAACATTTACAACAAAACACAAACTAATATTAAAACTGTGATTATTTTCTGAGGTTAATAATTTATATTTTGAAAATGCATACATAAATAATATAACAGTAATTTGCTAGGAAAATATAGGCTTACATTAACAAACATTCAACAGATTTGTTGTAAATAAACTTACTTGCACACTGTCTCTGGTAAGGAGATGGTGAGGTAAAACATGTCATATGACTCTGAGGCGACTCACGAGTTTCCTCCTCTGAGATCATAACATGATAAAAAAAGAAAAGTGGACAGAATATTAGGATGAGACATCTGTCATCTCTCAGTGAGAGCCAATTGTCAGTGTGAAAACTGCTAAACACTTTAACCTTACAAATAATTTCACTCTTCCCATCAGCTCACTTTAGTTCTCAGAAACATTTAATTCAATCAGGACCACTTCCGTCAAGTATATTTATGACAATTATAATTGCACACAGTTAGTGTTGGCGGTATGGTTATGTTCTGGGCAACACTCCACATGCCTGTCCATGCAGCCATGCTTGGACAGAGCGGGGAGAGCAGCGAGACAAACACCCCTGGGGTACAGAACAGAACCATTATAAGCATATATAATTACAATTCACAATTACGTGAGTTGTAAACAAAATGCGAGACTGCTTCCAATGAAGAGACTGTAGGGAAAGAACAAGGTTAGATCAGATTACAGGTTCAGTTGGTGGAGTTGGAGTTAATTGCAAGCAGTGATGCGATGGAAGAGACACTGAAGAATGGGAATTTAAATAGACCGCAGTCCGCAGGTGATAGGTGTCAAGACTGGATTGGTACACGTCAGGAACTGCTGACTGTCAGCTGATGCAAGCGTGACTAACGTGGCCTGACTGAACTAACGTGATGCTCGATGTTGACCTACCCCATTAGACATAAAAATGTATATACTGAAGAATGATTCTAAAAATGCAGCTGATACAAAAAATAAAGACTATGGACACCAAATGGACCTACAATTATAGAATCACCCAGAAGGATTATTATTGAGATCATACTAAAAGATTTAAATATCATCCAACCTGAGCAGGTTAATTTTGCCACTTCATCTTCACCACAGTCATTCTGTCCCCACGGTGAAGATGGACACTGCCACAGATATGAATCATGTGGTCGACATGTAACTTTATCCAGCCAGTTAGGAGCTGATTCCACTCTTGCTGTAGAAGCAGAAAAAACACCAGATCTTCCACAGTTTAGCTCTTGACAAATCAGACTCGCTGTGTCTCTGTCCATGTGGTTCCAGCACACATTACCCCAGGATCCATTGTAGAAAACCTCCAGATTCCCTTCACAGCCCTCAGTTAGCCTGATCTCTTTAAACTCTGGAGAGAAAAGGATATGCATTTAAACAATTAAAATTCAGGTTGTGATTGACCAAAACAGTGATTTATTTAATATGAGGCTGATGCATGCTTCAAGCATTGATTGCTTCTAAAAACAGATAAGCAAAACTTATTAAAAATAGCTCCATGATGTGTTTTTAAAATACTGAAAAAAAAATCTGTATTAATAATACAGTAATATCATTGCAACCATTTTATCCTTTTGTAGTCTGTAGTGAACTTTTTTTTCTTATGAAGACAGTATTTATTAAAAATAATAGTAATTTACTGTCAAATCAATATTTTGTGTTGAAGTATTTGGTAAGTAGTCATGAACTATAAAGTCAGACAGTCATTAACTCAAAACAAACCCCTTCAGACCCATTTTTGTCCCTGATCACCATGGATTTTGATGATAACATGGTATATTTTCTAAAAAACAACTATATCTTTGATAAAAATTTCCTCTAGTGTACTGTTTACCTGAGCACACGACTCCTACATCCTCCTTGTGTTGACAGTCATGTTTTCCCCAGCCTGGAGAAGAGCAGCTCCACAGGGACGTCTCGTTCCCCTCACACTCTACCTCATCCAGCCATATGGGTCCAGAACAAGGACCAAACCAGGCTGGTACCTGCTGGTTACTGAGGGCCACTCCACACTGCAGCTGTCTGCACACCACATGAGCATCTTTAATATCCCAGGAGTCATCACACACTGTCCCCCATGAGCCGCTGTGAAAAACCTCCAGCCTCCCTGCACAGTCTCCCCCAGAACCCACCAGCCTGATGGACCCAAGACCTGATATTCAGAGAAAGAAAAACACATTATTGATCACAAACAACTGAAGAATCTGTCCAGATGTTGTTCTTCTTACCGATGCAGGTGATTGACAGCTGTTGTGTTGAGCTGCAGTTGAGAGTTTGTGGAGAGCTGCAGTTCCCCAGATGGGCTTCACTCCCAGAGCACTGGAAGCCCGTCACACACTCATGACTGTGTTCAGGACTGGATGAAGAGGAGCCAGAGAAGTTCAGCACAGAGCCACAGCCCAGCTGTCTGCAGACCACAGAGGATTCAGAGAGACTCCAGGAGTCCAGCAGAACTCTCCTCCAGACCTGATGGAAGAAAACTTCCACCTCCCCCTCACACTGTCTCTCTCCAGACAACCGCACCAGACCGTCATGAAGAGCCAGAGAGGAATCTGAAGAGAGTATTTATTTATCAAATACTTAAAAAATAAGTTATTTTAGTCTGAAACCCATGACTTCATCACGGCATGAATGGACTCACTAGAGCAGATGACTCCAACATCTCGACTATGAGAACATTCAGCTCGACTCCATGAAGAGATAGAACATTCTGAGAGTTTTGTTTCATTCCCGTCACAATCAAACACATCAGCCCAGATTTCACCACTTCCCTCTCCAAACCAGTCTGATCCCACAACAGACACAGCAATCCCACAATTCAGCTGTCTACAGAGGACACTGGCAGCTCTCATATCCCAGCATGCATCACACACTGTGCCCCATTTACTGAAGTACTGACGTTCAACTCGACCAGAACAAGAGTCTGAACCATTTACCAGCCTGAGATCAGTGTAACCTGGACAAAGAATAGAAAGTTTAGTTTAACAGAAAAAAGGGTGTTTAAAAAAAAAAAAACTAGTTTGTGATTCTCTCAATAAGTGACTATTGATCTATTACCAGAACATAACAGTCCAATGGCATTCTCATGGGTGCAATTTTGTTTGAGAGATAATGATGTCGGACACAATGATATATAGGATTCATCTCCACTACACTGAATCTCTTGTGTCCACATCTGAGCGTCTCCTTTACCAAAAGCAGCTGCTCCCAGCACCTGTACAGGAGCCCCACAGTCCAGCTCTCTACACACAACCTCTGCATCCTGCTGGTCAAAGACAGCGTCACACACTGACATCCACATCTGATTTTGAGGCACTTCTACTCTGCCAGAACAGTGAGATCCTCCAACCAGCCTGACTCCTTAAATAAAAAAAATTACACATTCAATGATATTTGCTAATTTTTGTCCTAATATTACTTTATAAAGCTAAACCAGATGCCTTTCATCAATTATCAGCAGTTTTGTGTGTGTGTGTGTAAAATTCACCTAAAATTCTAACTTTTTTTTTGCTCATGAGAGTGAGTATAATATGTTTTTCATTTAATGGATATCATAAAAAAATTTGATCAAACTGCACCCAGCATGTCATTAAAATGCTCAATCTTTGAATGAATGAGATACTATGTATATTTGATACACAAAAGAAATCATCTGGAACAAAAATGCATGTTGTCCACAAAATGCTTTTTGTGTGTTCCATATATTCATTCAGCATGTCACATAATATTTATATTACATAAAGCAATGAATGTGCAGTATCCTGGAATTCTGTGCGAGAAAAGATTAGTAATTATGAAATAAGTCTAGATGATCTTACCAGAGCAGATGACTCCAGCATCTTCAGCATGATTAGCTTCTATTCCCCATCCATTGAATCTACAGTTTTTCAATGTAAACTCTGATCCAGTACACTGTAAATTAGAAACCCAGACTCTTCCTGATCCTTCACCAAAATGAGCACCCTTTGGTGCAGTTAAAGCCTCTCCACAGCCAAGTTCTTTACACACCACTGCAGCATCAGGCAAATCCCAGCCAAGATCATGCACTGTTCCCCACTGACCATCATGAAGAACCTCCACTCGACCAGCACAGCGACTGTGACCACCTACTAATCTCACTGTTTCTGAAGGTAGAAGGAAACAAGAAAGATAAAGTAAATTGTTTTATTTATTATTTATTTTTTTCTCAGTAATTTTGTCAATATACTCATAGTTCATATTTTTGTCACCTACCAGCACATACAATGCTTAGATCGTTCTCATGGGAACAAAATTGTGAAGGTGAAGCTGGACAAAGAGCAAACTGAGACTCATTTCCTCTGCACTGAATCTCTTGTGTCCACATCTGAGCGTCTCCTTTGCCAAAAGCAGCTGCTCCCAGCACCTGTACAGGAGCCCCACAGTCCAGCTCTCTACACACAACCTCTGCATCCTGCTGGTCAAAGACAGTGGCACACACTGTGTACCATGTGTTCCCATGAGGCACCTCTAACCTCCCAGAACAGCGAGAACCTCCAACAAGCCTGATGCCTGAAATGTTAGTTATATCAAACTGTTTAAAATCATAATATAACATTAAAAAATCCCCCCCAATAAAAAAGCTTATATACTGTACTAGGAGAGGAGTGTTGTGATGTTGTGCTTAAACAGCTTTTCGCCACAATTTTGCCACAAATTAAAGTTCTTTTGAAATCTGCAACTTATCTTAAAGAGTGGAAGAAAAAGGAAGGACCAAGTCCAAGCCTAATCAAGTTTATTACTGATGTAATACCAAATTTTCCATTTTATTGAAAAGTAACACTAATAGAACATCAGTTTGAATTTTGTACATTCATTTATTTAAAAGTTTAAGGTCTGTTCTTAACATGTGAAAGTGTAATATTTAGAGTAAATATTATATATGAAATTACAGAAGAGCATTTCAGGTGGCATTAACCTGACCACAATTCAAATAATAAACCATCTTTATTTTTTCATGCACTGTAGATCCTTAATGTTTTTACACAGACACAACTTCTGCTTTCACCTCACATCATACAGTGGTTCTATATGATTGATGTAGTATTCTGTGATTTCTGCCCTGTAGCTCAATTCTAAATGGTTAAACTCACCATGTATTACATCACTCATTTGACTCTCCTGGTGGTTTAAATTCTAATTAAATAATCTACTTAGTACATGCATGCTTTATAATGTATTTATTTTTTTAATGAAAGGTAGTGATAAAATCAGTCTACCTGAGCAGATAATGCCAACATCTTCACTATGTCCACAGTTATGGCCACCCATTTTTGTTTTTGAACAATCAAATATTGAAGACTCAGATCCACTACATATCACATCATCCATCCAGATTTTTCCTGATCCTGGTCCAAAGTGAACAGCACGCATTGTGTTTGAAGTTTCGTCACAGCCCAGCTCTCTACACACCACTGCAGTGTTTGTCAAAGCCCAGTAATCATCACACACGGTTCCCCATTCTCCATCATAATAAACCTCCACCCTACCAGCACAAGAATTATTACCATTCACCAGCCTCACATTTCCTGCAGACAAGATACAGAATGATGTATATAAAATATGATTGAGAGAAGACAAACAACAGAGAAAAGTCAGCTAAAGAGAGAGGAACAGAGAAAATGACCATGAGAGAGAGAGAGAAAAAAAAGAAACTCACCTTTATATTAATGCAAAGACTACACATACAGAAGAGGAACTATAAATTATATTATGACCAATTCATAACACAAACACAAACAGTCAATCACTATAACATTACTAACACATAACGATCCGGAGTGTACGTACCAGCTGTGGAGAGTTTGATCACAGAAGACAAAAAAATGAGAGTTAGACAGTTCTCCATCTTTACTGATCATACACTTTGTTTGATCAACTCTGAACTGAAAGGTTCAAGAGAGACAGAGACAGAAAGCTGCACAACCACCAAACAACAAGCCAATCACAAACACTTTTACCTTATTAAACAGAAGAGAGGAAATCATCAAAAAGCTTCACTGACTAATCAGAAGGCGTATTTATGATTTTCACCATATTTATTAAAAGTACGTCAGCATTGATGAACAGGACTCCTCCTCCATCTGACAGAGACACTTAACTGGGGAGAAACACACAAGAAAAAGAAGTGACAAAGTCAAACATACAGGAAACTGATTTCAGTGATAGGTAACATTCCAGTTTATTAACAGCATCAAAGCCCAGCATTTACCGATATAGAAATACTAACACTCATAACAAATAAGATCATAAAATATAAAATCAAATGTACTTTTTTAAGAATTGTTTTAGCTACTGTTATTTAGAAGTATATTTTAGCAATGCTTGTCAATTCACAGCATATATTAATACATATAGTATTTTAGTAGGGCATTTTGTTAAAATAAAATAAAATAAAATAAAATAAATCAAATCTATGGTCATGCACAGTTCATCATACAAGAGCCAAGTTTGCAGCTGCACTTTTATATGTTTAATTCTGCAATACTGATCTATTCCTGTGGGTGGCAGTAAAAAAGAGATGACAAATGTAATGCCTACAGTAAAGGTGCTTCTCCACTTGAGCGACTGAGACATGAGCCACAGTTTTTATGGACTCTCTTTGGGCTTCTCCCTTTACTTCATGCCTCCACGTCCCCCCGATTGCCTCATAGACAGTAAAAGATTGCCTGCGAGCTTACGGTCAGGCCACACCCACTCCACCACCATCACACTTAACACTGGCGTACAACTGGGCTGTGTGCTGAGCCCATTCCTTTACTCCCTTTACACCCACGACTGCAAGCCTGTGCATGGATGTCACTCCATAATTAAGTTTGCAGATGACACCACGGTGATTAGCCTCATCACAGACTGCCTACAGGGAAGAGGTAAAGCATCTGGCCACATGGTGCGATGACAATAACCTGCTCCTTAACACCAATAAGACTAAGGAGCTCATTGTGGACTTCAGGATGAAAAAAGGCCCCCATCCACATTAACGGGATGGTTGTTGAACGTGTCTCCAGCTTCAAGTTCCTGGGAACCACCATCTCGGAGGACCTGTCCTGGGCCAAAACACCTCCAGCCTGGTCAAGAAGGCTCACCATCGCCTCTTCTTCCTCATGACACTGAAGAAGAACCAGCTGTCTTCAGCCGTCCTGGTGAACTTTTACCGGTGTGCGATCGAGAGTATCCTGACCAGTTGCATCACAGTCTGGTATGGGAACTGCTCAATGGCTGACCGCAAAGCACTGAGGGTGTTGAAAACTGACCAACGCATCACAGGGACACCACTTCCTGCTCTTGAGGACATCCAAAGGAAACACTGTCCACGACGAGCTCGCAGCATTCTCAAGGACTCCCCTGACCACGGACTGCTGAACCTCCTGTCCTCCGGGAGGTACTTCAGGAGCTTCCGGACAAGGACCAGCAGATTCAGGAACAGCTTTTTCCCTAAAGCTGTCTCCTGGCTGAACTCTGTCCTGTGTCTTATTTTCAGTCTGTTGTTTAGAATAAGAACTAGCAATTCCTGAAATAATCTTTTGAATACTGTTCTTTGTTATTAAGCCATAATAAACTTAAGTTATTTTAAATTGATTTTTATGGTTTATAGAGAAGAAATGTGACTTTTAAACGTGTTACAGTTTGTTGATTTACATATAACTCAACACTTCTACAGCTTGAGAAAAGATGCAAGTATTATTCTTATTTATCTATCGATTGAAAACACACCTGATCACATACAATTATGCCATACAAATTGTTTATTTTTTTCTGTTATGAAAGTTACTTTAATAATGCATTCAAAATAAATAAGCATTCTTCACTCACAAAACTCAATTTTTTTTTGCTGTGGTGATGCTGAGGGCTGTGGAATCACTGCTGGTCATTTAAGGTTTATATTTAGGATGTATTCAATTGTCACCACAGCAGTTGTGCATTAAAAGGTAAGGTCAGACTTTTGATGTCAGGGTTTGTGTAATGTCTTATTGAAATACAAACAAAAAAATGTGTCTGGAAAGTTTTTTTATTGCTATTAGCTAGGCAAAAAAACAAAAACAAAACAACAAAATCTCACAAAGGCATAGAAGCTTTAATACAAAAAGAAAAGAAAAAAACACTTGGTGAAACATAAAACCCCAAGGTTTGACATATCAATAAACAATATCATTCAAACTGTGTTCAAATTTGTTGAACTGAGGCAGTGGATGATAACTGGGCCAAATCTTCTTTGTTTGACTCCTCCTCCACATCATCATAATCTGTTATTTAAAATATAAAAAAAAAATCATGTCAAATGTTATAATTGGACAAAATTATATATATATATAAAAAAGTGAAACATATTACAATATAAATAATGATACTGAAATAACTACAAAAAAGGGTTACAATAACTTACCCAACAGGTTTTTCACATCTTCACTGAAACTCATCACATCATCTCTCTCTCTGATCAAGAATGACAGGAAAACATGTCATATCATTAAAGGAATCCCTTTTCCTTTTAGATATTTGAACAAATGTCTAATACTCATCTAAACATGCAAAGGATGATAAAAATGTAGTTCTGTGCATCTCACCTGTTACCCCTTGAGAGCTCGGTCTTTTAATGATGACATCATCATAATCATCTCGTGTGTCCACTACAAATGAAAATATCAGTCAAAATGAAACATATTAAAAAAGTAATTTATAATATTATCTGAAATTATCTTGATTTCAGAGTGATATTATTTTAAAAAGTTGATAAAATCGTAAACACCTATTTTGATATCAGAGTCTATCATCATAGCTCTCAGGTGTGTCTTCTACAGATTCACACATTCATCACAGACAAAAAATCATTACATTCAGAACAAATTTGAAACATCTATCCTAAATATACTGTTATATTTTGATTTAAAAGTATATTATATTCCTTCCACCGCCCGACGATATCCCCAGTTAAGGTCAACAGGTGCCCATCTCTACTGTAAACAGTGTTGGTAGGGCACTGCTTCCCCCTACTGAGGCGTCGAACAGTTTGCCAGAATCTCTTCGAGGCCAACCGATAGTCCTTCTCCATGGCCTCACCGAACTCACCGAACTCCTCCCAGGCCCGAGTTTTTGCCTCCACGACAGTCCGCTTGGCCTGCCGGTACCTGTCAGCTGCCTCCGGAGTCCCACAAGCCATCCAGGCCCGATAGGACTCCTTCTTCAGCTTGACAGCATCCCTTACTTCCGGTGTCCACCACCGGGTTCGGGGATTGCCGCCTCGACAGGCACCGGAGACCTTACGGCCACAGCTCCGAGCAGCCGCAGCGACAATGGAGGTGGAGAACATGGTCCACTCGGACTCAATATCTCCAGACTCCCTCGGGATCCGGTCGAAGCTCTGCCGGAGGTGGGAGTTGAAGATCTCTCTGACAGGGGGCTCGGCCAAACGTTCCCAACAGACCCTCACAGTACGTTTGGGTCTGCCGAGTCTGTCCAGCTTCCTCCCCCGCCATCGGATCCAACTCACCACCAGGTGGTGATCAGTTGACAGCTCCGCCCCTCTCTTCACCCGAGTGTCCAAGACATATGGCCGAAGGTCTGATGACACGACCACAAAGTCGATCATCGACCTCCGGCCAAGGGTGTCCTGGTGCCACGTGCACTGGTGGACATCCTTATGCTTGAACATGGTGTTCGTTATGGACAAACCGTGGTTAGCACAGAAATCCAATAACAGAACACCGCTCGGATTCAGGTCAGGGGGGCCGTTCCTCCCAATCACGCCCCTCCAGGTGTCACTGTCACTGCCCACATGAGCGTTGAAGTCCCCCAGTAGAACGACGGAGTCTCCAGTCGGAGCACTTTCCAGCACCCCTCCCAGAGACTCCAAGAAGGCCGGGTAGTCCGCACTGCCGTTCGGCCCGTAGGCACAAACGACAGTGAGAGACCTATCCCCGACTCGAAGGCGCAGGGAAGCGACCCTCTCGTTCACCGGGGTAAACTCCAACACATGGCGGCTGAGCTGGGGGGCTATTAGCAAACCCACTCCAGCCCTCCGCCTCTCACCATGGGCAACTCCAGAGTGGTAGAGAGTCCAGCCTCTCTCAAGAAGTGTGGTTCCAGAGCCCAAGCTGTGCGTTGAGGTGAGCCCGACTATCTCTAGTCGGTACCTCTCGACCTCCCGCACAAGCTCAGGCTCCTTCCCCGCCAACGAGGTGACATTCCACGTCCCTAAAGCCAGATTCCGTGTCCAGAGATCGGGTCGTCGGGGGTCTCGCCTTCGACTGTCGCCCGATCCTCTATGCACCGGCCCCTTACGCTCCCTCCTGCAGGTGGTGAGCCCACAGGAGGGCGGCCCCACGTCACTCCTTCGGGCTAAGCCCGGCCGGACCCCATGGGGGAAGGCCCGGCCACCAGGCGCTCGCATACGAGCCCCAACCCCGGGCCTGGCTCCAGGGTGGGGCCCCGGCTGCGCCATGCCGGGCGACGTCACGGTCCTTGATTTTAATTTTGCCATAAGGGGTTTTATGAACTGTTCTTAGTCTCAGTAGGGGGAAGCAGTGCCCTACCAACACTGTTTACAGTAGAGATGGGCACCTGTTGACCTTAACTGGGGATATCGTCGGGCGGTGGAAGGAATACTTCGAGGATCTTCTCAATCCCACCGACTTGTGTTCCGTTGAGGAAGCAGTGGCTGGGGACTCGGAGGAGCACTCGTCCATCACCCGGGCTGAAGTCATCGAGGTAGTTTAAAAGCTCCTCGGTGGCAAGGCACCTGGGGTGGACGAGATCCGCCCCGAGTACCTCAAGTCTCTGGATGTTGTGGGGCTGTCTTGGCTGGCACGCCTCTGCAACATCGCATGGCGGTTGGGGACAGTACCTCTGGACTGGCAGACCGGGGTGGTGGTCCCTCTTTTCAAGAAGGGGGACCGGAGAGTGTGTTCCAACTATAGGGGGATCACACTTCTCAGCCTCCCTGGAAAAGTCTATGCCAGGGTACTGGAGAGGAGAATTCGGCCGATAGTGGAACCTCGGATCCAGGAGGAACAGTGTGGTTTTCGTCCCGGTCGTGGAACACTGGACCAGCTCTATACCCTTTCCAGGGTGCTGGAGGGTTCATGGGAGTTTGCCCAACCAGTCCACATGTGTTTTGTGGACTTGGAGAAGGCATTCGACCGTGTTCCTCGCGACATCCTGTGGAGGGTGCTCCGGGAGTATGGGGTCGGCGGCTCCCTACTTAGGGCTGTTCGGTCCCTGTACGACCGGAGCAAGAGCTTGGTTCGCATTGCCGGCAGTAAGTCAGACCTGTTCCCGGTGCATGTTGGACTCCGGCAGGGCTGCCCTTTGTCACCGGTTCTGTTCATAATTTTTATGGACAGAATTTCTAGGCGCAGCCAAGGGCCGGAGAGTGTCCGGTTTGGGGACCATACGATTTCGTCGCTGCTTTTTGCGGATGATGTTGTCGTGTTGGCATCCTCAGACCAGGACCTTCAGTGTGCATTGGGACGGTTTGCAGCCGAGTGTGAATCGGCTGGGATGAGAATCAGCACCTCCAAGTCCGAGGCCATGGTTCTCAGTCGGAAAAGGGTGGATTGCCCACTTCAGGTTGGTGGAGAGTTCCTGCCTCAAGTGGAGGAGTTCAGGTATCTTGGAGTCTTGTTCACGAGTGAGGGAAGGATGGAACGTGAGATTGACAGACGGATCGGTGCAGCTTCTGCAGTAATGCGGTCGCTGTACCGGTCTGTCGTGGTGAAGAAGGAGCTGAGCTGTAAGGCAAAGCTCTCGATTTACCGGTCAATCTACGTTCCTACTCTCACCTATGGTCATGAGCTGTGGGTCATGACCGAAAGGACAAGATCCCGGATACAGGCGGCCGAAATGAGCTTTCTCCGTCGGGTGGCTGGGCGCTCCCTTAGAGATAGGGTGAGAAGCTCGGTCACTCGGGAGGAGCTCAGAGTAGAGCCGTTGCTCCTCCACATCGAGAGGAGCCAGCTGAGGTGGCTCGGGCATCTATTTCGGATGCCTCCTGGATGCCTTCCCAGGGAGGTGTTCCAGGCACGTCTCACCGGGAGGAGGCCCCGGGGAAGACCCAGGACACGCTGGAGGGACTATCTCTCCCGGCTGGCCTGGGAACGCCTCGGGGTCCCCCCGGAAGAGCTGGAGGAAGTGGCTAGGGAGAGGGAAGTCTGGGCGTCTCTGCTTAGACTGTTGCCCCCGCGACCCGGCCCCGGATAAGCGGAAGATGATGGATGGATGGAAGTATATTATATCTCACGATCTGGTTTCGGTCCATTAGTGATGACATCATCATAGTATCCCAGAGTGATTTCCTTCACCATATCTTCTGCATCAACACACAATATATTTGGACACAAAAGTCAAAAAAACATTCTTGTTGCAGATCATGGGACTGATAATTTATTAAACATTTTGGCAATGAGTCATGATCAATTAAAAAAGTCACTGACCTTTTAGGCCACTGCTACTGGTGACATCATCATAATATGCAGTATTGGACTCTTTTCCTAACAAAGTTAATATACAAGTAAACAGCAGTATCTGAATAGAAATGAGTCATTAATCAAATATATAATAGAATTACTAGTTACAATTATCTCTTTGTTTAGTTAAATTCATTATTTATTTATTTTTTAGTGTGAAATGTGGAATGTGTATTCACTTCAGCTCTCAGACCTGAGAGAAACTCATCAGCATCTTCATACCCAGAATGCAGTTCTTCAGAGATAAAACTCCCTGTTAAATAAAAGCAGAACATTCAGAAACATTTTCATCATTAATAACCGACTGAATCCAAATTTTTACTGGAGCATAAAAAAGACAAGACATCCCAATAACGAAAAACTATTCACATTTAAAAAGTATTATAGATAGAAATTTCTTTTTATTATTAGCAAACACACATGTAATGTATCCTCACATGAACCTATTCCTCACTGCCTTCCAGAAATACACACACACACAAACACACACACACACACACACACACCCACACAAGTGCCTACACTTAAAATTATATGAACACCTGCTTGTGACCCTCTAAAAATATACACAGGAAGAGACAGTGACTAACACACACACACACACACACACGAAAATGCACCTGCAGGTCTGTGGTTTTCTGTCAGGAATTCTGTGGTTTGAAGCAGGAGGTTTAACAGGACTAATAATAGATGAACATCAACTGTCTTACAGACTCTTATTAATGACATTAAAGAGATTGATGGCTCATGTCTCACCCCTCTGAGTGAAGTGATTGTGTCTGTGCTGAATCTCCTCATAAACAGCCTCAGACATCGTGCTGTGTCTCCTCTTAGAGAGAGCTGTGAGTGTAGACAGACAAACCTGCATCAGTTCACAACACATGACTGATCACACACTGAATAAGACACAATATGACAGTCTCTGGATCTCTCCTACCTCTCCTCATCACTCTGTTCTGCTGAATCAGTATAAGCAGTGGCACTAAGAGCAGTAAGAGCACAACTCCCAGAACAATCACAAGCACTGGGGGAGACTCTGGTGGAGGAATTTGTGAAGGAGAGACTGATGTTGAGCGCACTGGAGGAGAAGCTGATGATGTTGTGGCAGGAGTAATGTACATTGACACATCTAGCAAATCTATGAAAACACATTTAAAATTATGATAGCCTTGAATACACAAATATTATTTTGCTCTAAAATGATCAAATTATGTCGTGACCTGCACAGGTGAGTCCAGCGTGCTCTTTGTGGGAGCAGTCAGTGTGGTTATTCAGGGAGAGAGGACAGTCCCACAGGTGAATCTCATTCCCTCTGCATTTGACTCTTTTTATCCACACAATACCTTCACCAGCACCAAATGTTGAATTCCCATCAGCCCTCAGTGCTGCTCCACAACCCAGCTGCCTGCAGACCACCTGAGCATCGCTGATGTCCCACTGATCATCACAGACTGAGCCCCACACAGCGTTATGATACACCTCCAGCCTCCCAGAGCACCGGCCATCCCCTCCACTCAGTCTGAGAGGAATATGATCTAAAACACATCAACCACTGACCAGCTTCAGCACAACATTTGAAACATACGTTTGCAAAGCATTTTATAACCATATTGTGACGAGTGGGGCGGGGCCGAGGGACATGGGAACGAGGAGTCCGTGAGGGGCTGATGCGCTGTTTTGTGTTTATTTTGTGATTATTAAAGTTTAATTTTGATTGTGCGCCGGTTTCCGCCTCCTTCTTCCCGTAGTAATGGAGATTTTATTATTACACATATGAAGTTGTAATAACCCGAGAATGTGAATTCAATATTCAGTTGCATTTGTTGATATTAATAATTCAGGAAACTGTGAATAAAAATTCTTTCTTTTAACCAACTTACTTGAACACCGTCTCTGGTATGGGGATGGTGAGGTGGAACATGTCAAATGACTCCGTGGAGACTCACGAGTCTGATCTTCTGAGATTAAAACATGATAAAGTTTCACCATTGAATAGAAAAGTTATAAAAAGGAATAAAAACTAATCATATTGAAACAAGCATGGCTACTTCAAATAATATTAATGAGTTATCTTAAGTTAAATATCATCTTACCAGAGCAGGTGATTTTGGCCACTTCATTATCACAGTCATTCTGTCCCCAGGGTGAAGATGGACACTGCCATAAAGTGGAGTCATGTCGTCTACATTTAAGTTTATCAAGCCAATTATGAGGCTTCTGTCCCTCTGAATAACTGGGTTCACTGCCAGATCTTCCACAGTTAATTTCTTGACAGATCAGACTCGCTGTATCTCTGTTCATCTGGTTCCAGCACACATTACCCCAGGATCCATTGTAGAAAACCTCTACATTCCCTTCACAGCCCTCAGTTAACCTGATCTCTTTAAACTCTAGATGGAAAAGGAAGAGTATCAACTCTCACATAACTCAAGTCTGTTAATTAGGGATGCTAATCATAATAAAGAATTGAACAATTCATATTCTAAAGAAATAAATTCTAAAGAAATAAATATTTGGAAAAAAATAAAGAAAATAAATAGAGAGAAAAAAATAACATCTTATTGCCAAATTATGAGGTAATATAAATAACAATACATTTAAAACCATTCTTGCAAAAGATGTATGCAAAGCTCTCGGTTACTAATGTAACCTTGGTTCTCTCCCGATGAGGGAACGAGTGTTGCATAAACTAGCTTACGCTATGCGAAAATCCCTTTTTCTCGAGTATACTGAAGACAAAAAATTATCCTTAATTTTGCATTAATTTAAAGCACATTCCTGCCCAAGCAGACCTAGGCGAGACATGTCGTGCGCCTATTGGTCGCTCTGCAGCAACTGCTGTAACTTATCAAAGGACTGCTCATGACGTAGGCACCAATGGGGCGCTGGCGCCCCTGCTTGTCACGTCCCGCCAAAATGGGCATGGCTTATATCTATATAAGCTGGGTCCATATAGGTTACTCTTCAGTTTTTCATAGATAACACGAAAAACGGAATGTAGCACAAGCACAGCAGGTTTACGCTACACTCGTATCTACACTACAACCTCATCTAGAGAGAACCAAGGTTACGTTAGTAACTGAGAGCATTCTCTTATGAGAGTCCTCTCGTGTTGCTTAAGCTAGCTTATGGTACGGGAACCGAATGTAAATTGCCATGCGTGTGTAGTAACATCCACACATATATTTCCCAGAGCATGAGCCAGAGGTATACAAGACAGTGGGTAAATCTAGACCAACAAAGTGGGTTCGAGAATATAATATTATCATCTAAGGACAGATGTGTTTATCATAGTATGACAGTCAGATCTGTTAGGCTTAGCTCCGTGCTATAAGCATGCTCACAAAACACTGTTTGCACGACCCCGAGTCCGAGAAATCAGTGCCTATACATATAGACTGACAACAGCTTAGCCTGCAAGGCAGGGACTTCCAGGTTATATAACCTATTATTATTAATTATGCATCTGGAAAGGCTCTGTTTTGACATGGCTAGCCCCTTACCACAACCACCAAAAGAAACAAAGAGCTGCTCTGACTGTCTGAAAACAGCAGACTGTCCGAAATATATCCTCAGCACCCTGACCGGGCAGAGGAGGTTCACATCGTCCTCGCTATCAGATCTCGGAAGAGCTGACAGTGAAATGTCTCGTGCCCTGAACGGAGTGGAAGGCACTTTGGGGACATAACCGTGTCTCAGTTTGAGAATGACTTTAGAGTCATTAGGTCCAAACTCGATACACGCAGCACTCACAGAGAGCACATACAGGTCGCCCACTCGCTTGACTGAGAGGAGAGCCACAAGGAAAGCGGTCTTAAATGAAAGATACCGCAGATCCATCTCCTAGCACCTCTCAGGAAACGAATTATGAGATTGTTCCTTCCTAGTGACTGGCCATGTGATGGATATTGAAGAGAGAGGACTCAAATGCGAGGGCAAAATGACAGTCTTTAATTAAACAAGGGAAAGCCACAG
This sequence comes from Carassius gibelio, assembly GCF_023724105.1. Lineage (NCBI taxonomy): Eukaryota > Metazoa > Chordata > Actinopteri > Cypriniformes > Cyprinidae > Carassius > Carassius gibelio. The sequence goes on along the minus strand of NC_068374.1, from coordinate 30,004,302 downwards.
GTAAATCCAACCAAGGAGTACAAAAGATGAGAACCGAGGAAGACCCGAAGGCTGGGTATAAATAACACAGGTAACCTCTGTGGCTGGAACGACCAGCAGGCTGGCGAGGCGGAGGCTTGACCGGGCTCAGGGGAGAACCGGAGATCGGAGCTCGCAGAGCGGGGAGGCCGCGGCGTTGGACAGCAGGTAAGGTTCTATACAGGACAGGACAGAACACGACCAACTTCTAGTGAAGACGCCAAAGACAACAGCTTCATTCGGAAGTAACAATCTGACAAAGAGACACGAGAACGAGAGGGTAGAAGTAGCCCAAATAACGAGGCAGGATGAGAACCAGGTGGAGGGGAAATTATCTTAATGAGAAGTGAAGACAGCTGTGACACAGAAGCGAAGAGCGAGGGAGACAGGAGGGGAGAAACCAGCAGGGGGAGACAGAGAGAGAAAAAGAGAGAGATAGAGACAGGATCATGACAAGACCATGACAGGCCAAGCATAGGTTTGACAAATGCTGCTATGGCAGCCACGTATACTTTGAGCGTACACCACGTACACTTCTCCAACAGCTCCTGAAGGAAAGAGAGGATCTCCACAACACTACAGCATTGTGGGTTTATGTCTCGACCCGAGTATCAGCCAGCAAACACTGACCAATTTGAGGCATAAAGCCTTCTAGTAGAAGGTGCTTTCGCCTGCGTAGTAGTGTTCAACACTCCCTCTGGGAGGTCCTCAGGTACCCGTTGATGGCTCAGACGTGCAGAGCCCATAGGTCGGGACGCGGGTGCCAAATCGCATCCCTGGCCTGAGAGAGGAGATCCCTCCTCACTGGAATCAGCCACGGGGCGTGCTCACTACCATCAGCTCTGGGAACCAAACCTGGTTCTTCCAGAATGGCGCCACAAGGAGAACAGGGCATTCGCACTCCCTGATTCGCTTGATCACCTGTGGTAACAGTGTCACCGGGGGAAATGCATAAAGGGGGCAGCTGGGCCATACATGGGCCAGCACATCCCTCTCTTTGGTGAAAAATAGTGTGGCAGTGCGCATTCTCTGGTGACGCAAAGAGATCGACTTCCGCTTTGCTACAGGTGTCCTATAGTTATTGGACTACCTGGGAGTGTAGGGACCAGCATGTCTGGGCACACATTTTGACATCCCGGCACATGCGCTGCTCTCAGTGAGAGAAGGTTGCGCTGTGACCACACAAGGATGTAAGAATGTAAGAAACCACTGCCATGTTGTCCGTACGGACTAAGACATTGTGGCCCTTTAAGCAGGGGAGGAAATGTCCCAAAGCATTCTCGGCCACTTTCATCTCCAGACAGCCCCTCCTGGGCCGCCCACAGGCCAAATACCGGCCTGCCTTCGTAGAGGGCATGCCAACCTGAGTAGAACATACCCAAATGCACGCCTGACTGATACCAATCTGCCACCTTCCAGGGCTCCAGTGCTGCCACACAGTTCTGAGTCACTCTGAGGCAAATAGCGGCAGATGTCCAAGCTCGACATGGAACCCGTGTTTTCAGCCAGTGCTGCAGAGGGCGCATGTAAAGCAACCCTAGTTGGAGCATTGCCGAGGCCGAAGCCGTAAGGCCCTGCTTCCTCTGAAAATTCTTGAGAGGAAAAATGCTGCCGGCCCTAAAAACCACTGCTGAGCATTGTATTCGCAGTGCATGCTCTGAAGTGAGACGTACTGTCGTCGATACAGAGTCCAAATCTGTTCCCAGAGACTAGATTTTCTGACTGGGAGATAGCGAGCTCTTGGTCTAATTGATTTGGAGACCCAAATCCTTTAAATGGCTGAGTAATAAAGCCCTGTGCATCTGTCCTGCTTCTGACTGCGCTAGAATTAGCCAGTCATCCAGATAATTAAAAATTCGATAATTCATGTACTTTGTGAATGTACGAGGCGCCCAAGATAGATTAAACGACAGGACGGTGTACTGATAGCTCTGGCCCTCGAAGACGAATCGCAAGAAAGGCCTGTGATGGGTGTTATTTGAATCTGAAAATAGGTATCTTTTAGATCCACTGAGATAAAGCAGTCTCTTGGACGAATCTGCGTGAGAATCTGTCTGGTTGTGAGCATTATGAACGAGCTCTGAATGAGGGCTTTGTACAAACCTGCATCACTCTGAATCGGCAGAACGGTTTGTATAAAAAAAAGCCGGCGGAAAATGGCACCTTCCAGCTCATAGTCAGCTCCTCCTGGAGTTCCGGCAGGAATGGAGGGGCCTCGCGTCAGGTGTCAAGTGTTGCCTGCCCAGGCGGGTTCCTCAGGCAGAGACCAATCCAGGCCGAGGTCTTCAACAACCTGGTTGAGAAGGCGGAGGAGCTCCACGTTGAAGCTTGACCACACACCACTCGACTCTTGTGTGGAAGGGGTGGCGGACTCCGTTGCTGAAACAACGCCTCAGCTCATTTCGCGACACTTCGCTGACTAGATGAAAAATCGAAGCGTAACCTGTCTGAACCCAGCAAATATCGACATAAGCCTCGTCCATTTTGGCGGGATGTGACGTGCAGGGGTGCCCGTGCCCTCACTGGTGCCTACGTCACAAGCAGTCCTTTGATAGGTTACAGCAGTTCTTGCAGAGCGACCATTAGGCGCGCAAGCTGTCTCACCATGGGCAGCAATGCACTTTAAATTAATGCAAAAATAAGGATAATTTTTTGGCTTCGGTATTCTCAAGAAAAAGGGATTTTCCAGTACCAGCTAGTTTACGCAACACGAGAGGACTCTCATAAGAGAACTCTGTAATGACTTCTCACAGTCAGAGGCAGCATACTGTTAATGCAATAACTGGTCTTAACTATATATATATATATATATATATAGTACAGACCAAAAGTTTGGACACACTTTCTCATTCAAAGAGTTTTCTTTATTTTCATGACTTGTAGAGTCACACTGAAGGCATCAAGGGCTATTTGACCAAGAAGGACAGTTGAAATCTGAATATAGACAGACTCTCAGTTCCGAAACCCTACTGCACCCTAACATGACTAAGAATGGATTTTATCAATCGCATACATAGGTTATTAAAATTTTCAAAATGTAATCAATTTATTTAAATACAATTCCTTCTGTTTACCTGAGCACACGACTCCTACATCCTCCTTGTGCTGACAGTCATGTTCTCCCCAACCTGGAGAAGAGCAACTCCACAGGGACGTCTCATTCCCCTCACACTCCACCTCATCCAGCCATATGTGTCCAGAACCAGGACCAAACCAGGCTGGTACCTGCTGGTTACTGAGGGCCACTCCACACTGCAGCTGTCTGCACACCACATGAGCATCTTTAATATCCCAGGAGTCATCACACACTGTCCCCCATGAGCCATTGTGAAAAACCTCCAGCCTCCCTGCACAGTCTCCCCCAGAACCCACCAGCCTGATGGACCCCCGACCTGATATTCAGAGAAAAAAAAGAGTGATTGTACATGAACATTATTGATTACTAACAACTAAATAACCTGCCCAGAAGTAGATTTTCTTACCAAAGTTTGTGATTGACAGCTGCTGTGTGGAGCTGTAGTTTCCCAGATGAGTTTCATTGTCTGGAGAGAGTATTTATTTGTCATTCAGTGTTTATTTAAAATATATAAACATAATATATACATTTGTTAAAATGTGCAGTTTTATTCTGAAACCCATGATATCATTGTGGTGTGAATTTGCTCACTAGAGCAGACGACTCCAACATCTCGTCTATGAGAACATTCAGCTCGACTCCATGAAGAGATGGAACATTCTGAGAGTTTTGTTTCATTCCCGTCACAATCAAACACATCAGCCCAGATTTCACCACTTCCCTCTCCAAACCAGTCTGATCCCACAACAGACACAGCAATCCCACAATTCAGCTGTCTACATAGGACACTGGCAGCTCTCATATCCCAGCAAGCATCACAGACTGTGCCCCAATCATTGAGGAACTGAAGCTCCACTCTTCCAGAACAAGAGTTTGAACCATTTACCAGCCTGAGATCAGTGTAACCTGGACAAACAAGTGACATTTAAACAGTGTAAATCTATAGTCAAGATAACTGAGGAATACAGCAGCATTATATTATGTATGCTTGTATGTAATTTATCTAAAGATATGGCAAATGTTAATACTCAACCAGTACAGATAACTCCAACATCATTGTCATGGGAACAACTGTGCTTTTGTGAAGATGATCGTTGGCAGATGTCTATTTGTGATTCATTTCCTCTGCACTGAATCTCTTGTGTCGACATCTGAGTGTCTCCTTTGTCAAAAGTAGCTGCTCCCAGCACCTGTACAGGAGCCCCACAGTCCAGCTCTCTACACACAACCTCTGCATCCTTCTGGTCAAAGGCAGCAGCACACACTGAACCCCATCCTTCAGTACGGAGCATCTCCACTCTTCCAGAACACAGGTGAAACCCATCAACAAGTCGAAGTCTTTTTTCTGAGTCTTTGAGTTATAAATATAGATAATTAATTAAACATCTCTACTCAGCTGGAACACTAGAGAAAACACTAGACTGTTATTAAATTATTTCATTTATTCTACACTATTTTTTTCTGCAATTTTAACTTCCATACATAATTTTATAGTCTTTATTAAAGTACATATTAATCAGACGGTCTGAATAATATAAAAGACATTTAATGGTGTTTCTGTCCATTATAGTTTGTTATAAAAAAAGGGGGGATGAGGATGAATATATTATTATGAAGAAAACAATTAAACAGATTGTTTGATTAATAAGATTGACATTGATGCAGTTTGGGAGAATTATGAAAGAGAGTGATGAAATAACAGTCTGAGGAGCAGCTTACCTAAACAGACGACACCAGCATCATGATCATGTTTACAGTACTGTACATACCGGCTGTCTGAACGGCAGTCTTTCAGTGCATTCTCTGATCCACTACAGTATACATTAGACATAGAAATTGATCCCGATCCTCGTCCAAAGTGAGCATTAAGTGTTGCTTTTACAGCCGTACCACAGTCCAGCTCTCTACAAACCACTGCAGCATCAGTCATATCCCAGTCCCGATGACACACTGTTCCCCACTGACCATCATGATAAACCTCCACTCGACCAGCACAGGGATTATTGCCATTCACCAACCTCACACTCACATTGTCTACACATGAAAGTGGGAGACAATTAGTGAACATACCAAACATAGTAAAAAGTAGTGAAGTGTAACATTACATGTAAATTATTTGAGCTCATTTAATAGTATAGATTACCTCTTGACCCTGAGCATGTACCTACCAGAGGTGATTATTTTTACCATATAACACAGAATCATCAGCATCAAGTTCTCCATCTGTTCCTTCTGCTAGACAAACACTATTTCTTCAGCTCAGAACACAGCATAAGTTTCTCCTCTGCTCCCTCAAAAACACACTGAAGAAACTGGCTCCTGTCAGCCCCCAAAGAGAGAGAGAGACTCACAGCTGCCAATGACACTCACTGTTACCTTATTAGACACAACAGAGGAAATCATCAAACACAATCAGTGACAAATCAGAAAGCAGCATTTTTATTTTCTCCATATATATCAATAAAGTGTGAGCGCTGATGATCGGGACTCCTCCTCCAGGACAGACTCTTGTCAGTCAGAAGTCAGTATATAATTTCAAACTAAACTTAAAGCAGATTGATACAGAAACACTGCAGCTTATATTCAGCATCAAAACCTGAACTTGAACACAGCAGACACAAGCACTGATGACTGAATTCTGTGCACTTAGCACTTACACAAACTTACTAGAACCAATTTCTCATGACTAATTTTAATGAATTTAACATTAATCTCACTGTTTCTATGAAAAAAGAAGTATACTATTACTGTAAGTGGATTTTTATAATTTGTTCCTTTATTATAACCAAGGAAACAATTAAACATGCTACATGCAGGCTAAAGTGATTTCTTTTAGTTTTTTTGTTTGTTTGTTTTAGTTTTTATTGAATTAAATATGATCTACTTTCAACAGGTTTTCAATACTTTCAATAGATATTGCTTAAAGATGAATAAAATGACAGCAATATTCATGTACGTTTAATGCTGCAATGCTGTATTTATCCAGATGTCAGTAAATCTTCTTATTGTAAAGACCAGCAGACAAGAATGTATTTACTTATTTATACATTTAGTTATTTCCACATTTATGTATTATTTATATATGTATTAATGTCCAATTTAAATAAATGTAAAAACATAAAAATATAGTTTTCAAGGAGGCCCTAGCATTTTGTGGGGTCCTTTAAATGAGCACACGAGACAAACTGAATGGGGCATGTTTTTTTCTTCTTTTTTAAGAACAGAATTAGAAAAGTGAGTGCTAAAGGGTTAGAGGGTCAAATAAAGATGGATGAGACATGTTTTTAGCCAAATCTTGAAGATGACTAAGGATTCTGCTGCTTGGATTAAGTTGAATAAAGTGAATAACACTATATTATTTTATAGAATACTGAACTCCTTGAAAGCACAATTAGAATGTAAAAGGGTGGCAATAAAACATGAAAAAAGTACAACATGTATAGAGTTTAAAAAAAAAAAAAAAAAAAAAAAAAAACTCAGGAGGTTCGTCATAATATGCTACATTGTTGTTATTTAAATGTTTATTTTTTCTTTATGATGGGTCATTACTTTTAAGTCATACCCATTGGCTACACATGCTAGATGATCAGACTAACTCATGAGCCAAAGTCTTGACATGATAGCTATGTTTATGCAACTGAGCATTTTTAGTTTGTTGTGAATTTAAAACATGGTTACCATCAAGACAAACAGAAACAGAAACAAACAGAAACAGAATGCAGCTGAGCAGAAAAGCATGTTGTTCACTTCCTGCAGAGGAGACGTCTATCCCTTCTGAACCATCACGATATTACCCCAGACCTCCCTCATATATAAATCTGTCAGTCATTAATTACATGAACAAAATATTGTTCTAGACTTTTCAATACATTATAATATCCTCTGGCCACATGTGCAGTCCTCATGCATCTCTGTAGTAGGACTATAGCATGTTCACAGGATCAGGAACCCTGCATTTTCTTCTGGTGATTTTCAGAGTCTTTCTGTAATGTACTAAGTTTTGGAATTGGGACATTTATTAAACACTACAAAAAAAAAAAAAAACTGAGTCACCACATAGTTTTCAACCAACTTATGAATCAGACTGGGAAGATACCGCTCCACTTCACACTGTCCACTGAAATTTGAGCTTCTTTAAGACACACACACAATATATAGCAACTCAATGGCTATGACATCTTGACTAACAGATAGAAGCAAAATTAAGACATTAATTCCTGTTTTGTACACATTTTCATAATAACAGTGCTGTCAAATGATAAAAAAAGATAATAAAAATTTTCTGTAATTCACAATTAATTGCATAATACATCATATATTTATATTGTTAAAATTAATGTAGAAACAACAAAAATATTATATATTTTAAATAAGAGTTTGATAAGGCACAATATGAGTTAAATTAGTTTTTACTTAGTAGCCTATATTATTAATGAAGACCAGTAATGTACCAACATTCAGAATTATATTATATACAATTATTATTATTCAGAAGTATATTTTAGCAATGCTTGTCAAGTACACACCAGTTTACATATATTAATGCATATAGTATATTAGTAGGGCATAAAAAAAAGAAATAAAAAAAAAGAGTAGGCCATTAATAAAATATAAAAACAGTTCATCATACAGCAAAAGTTGTATGTTTAATTCTGCAATACTGAACTATGCTGTTGGGGTGGCAGTAAAGGACTGAGATGGTAAACTTGAGGACTACTGAAATGTTAAATGAATAATAGAACTGAATCAAAAACTGTAACGGGATATTAACATCAAAATAAAATAAGAAAAAAAAAAAAGAGCGCTTGATGAAGTGGATACTTACAATCAACCGAAACGAACCTGCAGCTCCATACTATCTCTGTCAGCAGTGAGAAGATGTAATATTGTGTGGAGCTTCGAATGACTCGGTACTGCAGGGAAGGACAACTACCGACCAAAATAATATTAAAAGTATCAAGAAGTAGTAGTACATTGCCATGATTTCATTTATGACTGCAGCATACATGCAGCATGTGACGTCAGACTATAGTCAACTGTGCTTGTTTTATGTTGATGGGTTATATTGTTTTGTTAAGCATTATAAAGTCATAATGTATTGCTAAATTTATTATAAAGTGATTAATATGGATTATTGTAGGGAAAAAAAGTATTTTAAATGTGTTACAGGTTCTTGAATTACATATAACTCAACACTTATAAAGCTTGATAAATTATGCATATACAAGTAAAATTATTTATCATTGTTATTATTAAAATTATTATTTATTTATTCAGTATTTATCCACTTACAAATCTCTAGTCTAGTGCTTGCTGCAGCACTGCTGAAGACTGTTAAATCACTCACGGTCATTTGGTCATATGTTTAAGATGTCTTCATCTATCACTGTGGTTGTCTCATGATCTTTAAGTTTGATTTCGAGGTTCTCATTGAAATACACACACACACACACACACGCACACACACACACACACCCACACACACACACACAGTCATATAAGTCTAAAAAGTTTTATTTTAATTGATATTAACAAGGCCCAAAAATACAAAACTCACAAAGGCTTAAAAGTTGAAATACAAAAATTGGGGGGTGGGGGCTGGGGGGTTCGGTAATATAAAAAACTGAGATGTGACATATCAATATCAGTATCACTTAAACCTTGTTCAGATTTGTTGAACCGAGGCAGTGGATGATCACTGAGCTGAATGCACCACGTCTTTGTTTGACTCCTCCTCCACATCATCATAATCTGTTATTAAATACAAAATATTAAATCAGGTCAAATGTTGTTATTGGATGAAAGCCTAAACTGGAAAATATTAACTAAATTTAAATAAAGATGTTAATATAATGAGAACAAAAGGGTTTTAATAACTTACCCAACAGGTTTCTCACATCTTCACTGACACTCATCACATCATCATACTCCTCCTGAACTCTCTCTGATCAAGAATTACATAAATACATGTCATAAAACATCTGTCATAAATAATCTCATTTGAAGGATCCCTTGATTAAACAGAACACGTCTGAGGCCTAGTTCACATATACATGGGTATGTTTTTAAACAGGAGTTTTTCCTCCATTTAAAAATAATAATAATCTTGTCCACATGAACACACAAAAACAATCAATGAAGTGCAGTCAAGAGCATGGAGTAAATGGCCCTTGTGTCTCGCTTGTGCTTTGTCAGCTGTTGACTATAGTGGTGCTTATTTTTCTCTTGCTTGTGTTTTTTGGTTTCCCATTTGTTCTCTCATTTACTTCTATTAAAGTCCTGCAGTTAGATCCTTATCTCAGCCAGCTTTCTCCAGCACATTATAATACTCATGTAAATATGCGTAGGGTAATAAAAAAGAATTATGTGCATCTCACCTGTTAAACCTCGAGAGCTCTGTCTATTCATGATCACATCATCATAATTCTATGGTGTGTTCACTACATATGCCAACATGATTTAAAATTAAATGTAAGTCAAAAAGCCCATTAAGACAGTATTGCTGTGCTGTTGCTTATGTCTAGTGGCATTTCTTTTTCAGACAAGTTAAGAGTGATTACAATCATCTGGGTTTAAATCACGCCCAAATTGATTTGACTTTGAAGCAATATTTAAACTGAAGCTCGCAAAAGGCAGCTATGGTAAGAGGTAACACATTTCCTGAGCAGGCGCCAAGTGCTGTCAAACACAAAACACACTGGCCAAGCTAACCAATAACAGCACACACTGGCCCAGCTAACCAATCACGGCACATCTCATATTCCAGAAGGTGGGCATTCATTAGATACATGAACTATTCAAGCCGTTCATGCAAACTGGGGCAAGAGGTATAATGTTTTTCAAATAACCAAGTATGAGAGCCTGTTGTAGTACATCCCCAAAACAACATCAATACTTTGTAAAAGAGCATAATAGGACCCCTTTAAAATTGTTTTAATTACTTATTTCTGCAGTTGGTCTAATGCCTCTGTAGTGCTTGGTCCCATAATTGCTGGTTGCAGCTATATTTAGGGACCAAGCACCGAAGGTGCGATGGCAACTATTGCATCCGTGGGCGTTTTATTATTTTTTTTCTTCTTCTTCTTCTTGCTCTATGGTAGCCAATAGAACCACTTGCAGGAAAAGTTGTGAAATCTGGCACACTGATAGAGGATAGTCTCAACATTAACCAAAGCAAATTTGGAGTCTCTAACTCTTGGAGTCGCTACCACTTGTCCAAACTTTCACTCATGTTTATGCTAATAACTTTTTAACCGTAAGGCACAGAAGGAAAATCTTTTTTTCCTCTGAATCCTTGGCTCATGTTGAGTCAAATTAACTCCAAAATAATATAAAAAAAAATCTTAAAATGTAATTTTATTTTGTTGTTTTTTTTCTATTGTTATTGTAATCATCGTTCGTCCAATTCTCACCAAAATGCGCTCAAATAATCTTCAGACCATGCTGCCAAAAAGTTGCAATGACACTTGAGGCTGTATCTCTGCAATGTTTTGGCATATTGACACCAAACTTTGTGTGTGCCATTGTCAACTTACACAGAACACAGCACATTGATTTGATAACAGAGCCACCAATAGGTCAAATGTGATAAGCCAATAAATCTGTGCCTCTTGTGTACTCTGAATTGGCTCATTTATAGTTTGTTTGATCACATCATTATAAACAAGTGTGAACAATTTTTAATTTTGTGTAAACGATGACAACTGTGCTTTAGTTGTGTTTAACGTTTGCCGCTTGTGTCTAGCATTTTGAAGAACAAATGAATCACAGTGTGATTAATGTTTAAGTAAATAAGAATGTGCTTAAGTGGACTGGGAAGGAAGACTGGGAAGTTGTGGCTTAATGGTTAGAGAGTTTGACTCCCAATCGAAAGGTTGTGAGTTTGAGTCCCGGGCCGGCAGGAATTGTGGGTGGGGGGAGTGCATGTACAGTTCTCTCTCCACCTTCAATACCATGACTTAGGTGCCCTTGAGCAAGGCATCAACCCCCCCAACTGCTCCCTGGGTGCCGCAGCATAAATGGCTGCCCACTGCTCCGGGTGTGTGTTCACAGTGTGTGTGTGTACACTGCTCTGTGTGCGCACTTTGGATGGGTTAAATGCAGAACAGAAATTCTGAGTATGGGTCTTGGCTGAATGCCACGTCACTTTCAGAGTTTTGCAAAATCATGGGGAAGACTGCTGATCTGACAGTTGTCCAGAGGAGCCACTGAAGGCCACTGTCAGATAAACCTGGGCTTCCATATAAACCTCAGCAGTGCCACTAACTGATCACCTCCATGCCACGCTGAATTGAGGCAGTAATTAAAGCAAAAGGAGCCCAAATCAAGTATTGAGTACATGTTCAGTAAATGAACATGCTTTCCAAAAGACCAAAAAAAAAAAAAAAAAAAAAAAAAAATCGCAATTTATTATTATTATTTTTTTTTGGTCTTATGAAGTATTCTAATTCGCTCATAATAGTGAATTTGTATGTTTTGTTAAATGTGAGCCCAATTTATCACAATTTAAAGAACCAAAGACTTAACTTTAACAACTTAAACTACTGCAGTCTGTGTGCAATGAATTTATTTAATACACAGTTAAGTTTCACAATTTGAGTTGAATTACTGAAATAAATGAACTTCATTATGATGTTCTAATCAAAAGCACAAACAGTGTGTTAATACATTATCAAATGAATTGGACCGATTGTGTACAACAGCAGAAGGCTATTCAGACATTGTTTTCTGCTGTAAAAAAAAATATATAATTTGCCATCATATGAAAGATATTTATACTAGTGTGTTTAACACTGTAATGTGTAATACATCCAGCAGATGGCAGCAAAACACTTATTGTAAAGAGGAGCAGACAAATCACACTTTTTTTTTCAGACAGAAAATGTTCACTTATTTGTTCACAGCTAAATTTCAGCTTCAAATCTAAATTGTTTAATGTAGTCTTAATGAAGTCTGACACAATGTATAAACTCACAATGTGATCGAATACTAGCAAAAATTATAATCTTAACCTTTAACTCCATACCGAATAATTTATATATATATATCTAAAAAATATATATATAAATTATTTGTGTTTGGGACGCTGTGAGAACGGAGGTTGTAGTGTATACAGTAAGTTTGATAGCGTTTAGCTTAAATGATTAATATCAATAAACAGTGCTCATAAACGGCTGCTGAGGTCATATTCTCAAGTGAAGTGAGTTGAGGCTTGGACCCGGAAAAAGCGATTCTTACGTCATCACTTAACAACCCAATAACTCATTTCAGACTCAGAGCACATTCATTTTACTTTTTATCTGCTGCTTTAATGTATTCTAACACTCAGAGTGACAGAATAATGTAGCTTTGAGAGTGAGAGTGATATTTCTCTCATTTTATTATTATTCTTTTTTAATAATAATTTCAAAAGCAGGGGCGGTGTTCTGTCGATTTGTCCTACGCTGTCAGATTTTCCTACCTCCCACTAAAACAGTGGGTAGTACAATTTCGCAACGAAAAATGCTACTGTAAAGTTATGGTTTATTAACGTCTACACCTACCACAACCCTAATCATACCCTTACAGTACTGCAAATACAGTAATTATGTGTTATATTCGCGGTTGTAGCTAGAAGGGATACAGCTACAGGAAACCAACAATAAATATTATTTTCTACCAATTAGATTGCATTTTTATTAAAGTCTACACCTACCCCAACCCTAAACCTACCCTTACAGTAATGCAGATACACTAAATATCGTTGTTTAACATGAGACAAAGGACGCGATATTGATGTGCGTGTGCGCAGTAAACCCGGGTAGGAAAATCTGTCAGGGTAGGATAAAATGTCAGGACAGCGGACCTAACGAGTAAGTGAGGCAAGCAGCCGCGTGAGAACATCCACAGTCTGCACATTAGGGATACTTAATGATATGGAAAGTGCTTCACTTAGTTTTTTCTTTTAAAGTATCAATGGATATGTCATTAAATGCCATTGTTCACAGCAAGATAAAAAAGTGAGAATATTTAACCAGAAGGAGTTGTCACAGTATTGAAGACAAAAGTAGTCAAATCAGGATATGATTCACTGAACGACCGGATGTGCAGCCATGTTGGGTGTACCAGTCTGTGTTTTGTTTAATGGGTGAATAGAATATGATGCCCTTAAAAAAAATGGCATTTATTTTTTTCTTATTAGTAATGCCTTGTGACCATTCATACGTCATTATTGTGCGTCTTTAAATGAGAAATGTCTCTGGATACTTTCGTAACCTCGGCTCCCTTAGAGACAGGAACAAGACATGGCGTTAACGTCTTGAAGAGCCCACTTCCTTCCTGACCTACCTGAAATCTTTTTGCACAAAGCCAGTGAAGTTGCAGCTCTCACTGGCCAATGCCAGCCAAGACGGCGAATGGTGGTGGTGCACCGCCACTACATAATGCAGCGTATTGGAGAGATAAACTCAAAATCTTTAGACTGAACCAATAGTACAGCAGATCAGAGCAGTGAACATGGTGGCCTATGCCATGTATCATTTCCCGTCTCTCAGGGAACCGAGGTTACGACAGTAACAGACGACAGGTCTCTAAGAGCGCCTGATAATAAGCGGGAATGTCGGGCACAATACAACACACATAGAGAATAGCTGCATCGAGGTGCCACAGTCTTAACTTGATGGTGGTCCCACTCCCGAACTCCCTACAGGACATTGTCGAAACCACCAGTGTAGTCAAGCGACTAGTGGTTCCAGGTAGAACCATGGGTCGTACTCACCGATAGGACCTGTGAGGCTAATGACTGCATGTCCAAATAGTAGGACCTGGCAAAGGTATTCTTCGGAGACCATCGAGCCACCAAACTCCTTTAGTCCACGCCCACGAGGAGGTGACAGCCCTCGTCGATTGGTCTCTGACATCAATAGGACATTCCATATCATGGCTAGAATATGCCAAGGCAATAGCGTCAACCACCCATTGTGACAGCAGTTGTTTAGAGACAGGCTGCCCTTTGGCGCTGCCTCCGAAGCATACAAACATTTGCTCGGATTGACGAAACTGGGCCGTGCGGTATATATCGTGTCGTAAAGCCCTCACCGGACACAACACCTGACTCAGTGTTGAGAGCGATTTAGGCACGTTGACAATTTTGGCTTAGGTGTGACGTTAAAATCACCTGGTCCTAAAGCAGGGCAATCAGAAACACAATTTTAAGTGAGAGCCCCTTCAAGACGATAGACTGAAATAGCTTGACTGGCGGGAGGGCTAGAGCTCCCAGCACCAGAGCCGGATCCCAGGATGACATTGTATGGGGGCAGCAGGGTTTTAGTCCTCGCGCCTCTCAAAAATCTGATCACTAGATCGCGTTTCCCAAATGAGCGCCCATCAAAAGCAGCGTGAAAAGCTGAAATAGCTGCAAAGTAAACCTTAATTGTGGAGGGCATACTGCCGCAATCCATTCGTTGCTGCCGAAAATCCGGAATGTCAGACATGGGGCAGTTTCCCGGGTCCTGACCATTCGATTCACACCATCTCTCAAACACTGTCCATTTACAAACACACAGGCATCTTGTAGAAGTGGCTCATGCCTCTGCAATCATGTCCATCATGCGTCGAGATAATGAACCAGTGTTTACCGGTTCCCGCATACCACCCACACCTGAAGTTTCCACCATTCTAGGTTGGGGTGCCATATTGAGCTGTCCGCCTGAGACAGGAGTTCTCGTCTCAGCGGGATCGGACATGGGGGAGATGTTAGAATTTCCAGAAGATCAGGAGACCAAGGCCTGTTCGGCCAGTACAGAGCGACTAATAACACTGATGCCTTCTCCTATCTGATTTTGAGCAGCACTTGTGACAAAATCTTCAGTGGGTGGAATGTATACAGCCATGGCGTTATGAGTGCATCCCCACCCAGGGTAGATCATGACAGAGAGAAGAACAAAGGGCAATGCGTGTTCTCTACTGTCGCTAACAGGTCTACCTCTGCTTTCCCAAACCATTCCCAGATCAGCATCACTGTCCCAGGGTTCAGTCTCCAGTCCCCGTGAGGAATCCTGTTACGGTAGGGAACTTTTGACGCTCTAGCGGTTAATAAACAGAACTGCTTGCGTCTTGCGGAAGAACATTGTAGCCGGAACTACTTCTCTCTGTTTATGTCTATGAAGAATCACAAAGGTACTGGGTTACTCCGCCGCGGTACCCCCGAAGCAATCTAAAATAGTCTGAATATAAACACTTATTATAGATGTACCCTAGTGATTCAGGACAAGCTAAAAACACTGTTTGGAAAACGGATTCATGGTGTACTCGCTTATTATATACATTTTTCTACATTATGAACACAAACAAAGTTATGGACCGCAGCTCTGATTGGTTGTTTCTTACCGGGAGTGGATGGCTTTCTGCAAATGGCAATAGGAGCACTGGGAGGAGCACTGAGAGGAGCCCTGAGCCCAGAGATCTGTCTCATATTCTACTGTCAGGACATAATGATAGGTTTAACAAATATGTAAAAAATATATTTTTACAAAAGTTACCTACTGCAGCTTTAATTGCATTTTAAACATACACAAAACAGACATCAGCCCACAGCAAAAGACATTCTCGTAGTCACCTGCAAGTGCCAAGAAGACTTCGTGAGAACATTTCAGACGACAGCGGCGGGCCCACCGCTCAGTGCTGTCCTCCTCTGCACCCTCTCATCAGGAACCAGGCTTTTGTTTTGACGAAGGGGCTCATCTGGGATGGTTTCCACCTTTCTTGGAGCCGTCATGCCTTTTCATTGATACCCTCTGCCACAGAGTTTTGGTACGAACAGACAGCTCCTGGTCTGGTGCTGATGAAGTGAAAACAAAGGGTGGGCGATTCGACGGCTGGTTAGAAGCAGATGAGGATCTACTATGCAAAGGAGGCTGTGCTGCAACCCGGTGCGGCAGGAATTGTCTCATCGCCATAGAGATTAGAGTTGCCTTTGAGAAACGCTCCACAATAACCTCCACTGCGTCTCCAAATAGGCCAGATGGAGATACAGGACCGCTGAGCAGTGCCCTCCTGTCCGCATCCTTCAGCTCGGTGAGTGTCAGCCACAGGTGCCGATGGACCATAACTATGTAGCCCATGGTCTGTCTGGTCTTCTTTGTGGCTTTGAGCACACATCCATTGCTGTGCGTAAATCTTTAAACATCTCTGAATCCGCTCCACCCTCGTCCAGGGATTTCAAGAAGCTGTGCCAGAAAAACTTAGAGCACTGCCATCGTGTGCAGAGCTGAGATCGCTTCTCCTGAGGCAGCATACTATGGCAAGCCAAATTAACTTTTATTCATTCGCAGGATATGTATTCTTGATATCAACAATTCAATTTTTACTAGTAACAATGTTAATTCTTGATATCAACAATTACATTTCCACTAGTAACAATTAGAATTTTTGATATCAACAATTACATTTTCACTAGTAACAATGTTAATTTTTGATATCAGGAATTAGATTTATACTAGTAACAATTGCTATTTTTGATATCAACAATTACATTTCCACTAGTAACAATGTTAATTCTTGATATCAGGAATTGTATTTTCACTAGTTAAATGTCACCATAGGCTTCCATTCAAATTTAATTGTTGATATCAAGAATTGCTTTCTTACTAGTTGAAATTCCGATCTCACATATCAGAAATACAATTCTTACTAGTAAAGACCTTTATTTTTGATATCAGTAATCACATAGTTACTAGTAAAGACGTCTATTCTTGATATCAACAATTTAATTGTTGATATCAACAATTTAATTCTTGATATCAACAATTTAATTGTCACTAGTGCCAATGTTCATTTCTGATATCATGAATGTAATTGTTACTAGTAAGAATGCCATTTTAGATATCAGAAATTACCCTCCCAATTGTTGATATCAGAAATACATTTTCAGATATCAGAAATGAACAGTGTCACTAGTAACAATTACATTTTTGATATCAAGAATTAACATTTCAACTAGTAACAACTAAATTGTTGATATCAAGAATTCACATTTTTACTAGTAAAAATGTCATTGTTGATATCAAAAATTATATTTTTACTAGTAAGAAATACAAAGCTGATATGTGAATTTAGAATTGTAACTAGTAACAAATGCATTTTGATATCTGTAATAGTTTTGGCGCCGTTTTAACATTTAAACATGTGAATTGTTGATATCAACAATTTAATTCTTGATAACAACAATTTAATTGTTGATATCAATAATTGAATTGTTGATATCAACAATTACATTTCCACTAGTAACAACACGTATTCTTGATATCAACAATGACGTCATCACTCGCAGAAATAAGTTCATCATATCAACAATGAAATTACAACTAGTAATACACTTAATTCTTGATATCAGTAACTTAATTCTTACATGTTAAAATTGCATTTTCACTAGTAAAAATTGTAATTTAAGATATCATTAATTCCTTTTTGGATATGTGCATATCAATGAACCCCTTTTTGGATATGTGCATAATTTGATGACGAGTCCAACCCTTTATGAATGTTTATGGAGGATAGACGACAAGGTAAAGAGTCCAACAGAGAATGGGCACATTCGATTGCCCTCTCGTGAAAATAAAATGCTCCTGTAGGCTATTTTTAATAATTATTTTTATTTTATTTTGACAGAGAATATTCAACTCCGCCTACCAACGCATGTTAGTGTTTGTCAAAAGTGTAAAAAGACACCATTATCCTATCAGTTAATGTGGCGCAGACGGTAGAGCACGAAGCAATTGCTTTTGGAGGCGACAGACCCGGGTTCGATCCCGCCTTCTGCCGAGCTTTTTACTTCACCCTTTTCACGTCCCCTATCACATCGAAAGGCTTATATTTTCAATAAAACTCAGCGAAATTATCGAAAAGTGGAAAATAACGCGGATATTGTGTAAGGCTAGGGCTAATTGTAGGGAAGGTTTCCATTTAATCATTTGTAAATAACAATTATAATTTACTCTCAATATGTTATTATTGTAGCCTATACTGTTTTATAATGTAGCCTAATACAATAATGAGGTGCACATATTGGTCACTACTTGCAATAAGCAACACAAACAGCATCAAACTACTATTACTGTAAGAAAATACTCATATTATCAAATAAGGTAAATACAATCTATTGCTAATAAAATATGCTATTTTCACTTAGTGTAAATATAATTCATTGTATTCAAATAGCCCCTGCCAAAATCAAATTCTAAACCATCAGCCAATTTCAAGTGGAAGATGATGGCTGTGATATTACGTTTATCCACTAGAGGGAGCAAGATTATAAGGATTTATTTATTGAAAATAAATGTGTATAACTGTAGTGTAGCAACAGTAGTTTAATGTTATTAGTGTGCATAGAAATATGTTAAATGCTTGTAGATCATTTACCCCAATAAAACAAACTTGATTAAATATACAGTATCTACAGAAGAAATGACACTTTGCTACAAGTGTACAGCTTGTATAACAGTGTAAATTTATTTACCAGTCCTCTTGTCCACCGATGCTTCAAGAACCGGACAACATGTTATATAAAAATAATTCCTATTAGGACACGACTCATTCATGTCAACGATATTCCAAATAATAATAATAATAAAGTCCAGTAAAATATTTGTATGATGCATTATTACCTGTTTTTATTTTTGGATGTATTTTTTTTATTTGATATAGGCTATTAGAAGAAAGTGTAATAAAACCAAAAATAAAACCCTGAACAAACGACATGAAGTTATTTTTAAAACTAAATGAATGCCTTGTTCATTTTTCCTTTTAATTATCCGAAGGACTTGGTGGCCAAAAAAAAGAAACAGCATCGATTTACAAAAATGAATCCAGCCTCAATATAATTTTCAAGTTTCAAAACAACAAATCAAATAAATAAAGGAGGAGCCGTTTCTGCAAGTGGACGTTCTTCTGCCATCTTTGGCCAATGATGACGCTAGAACGAGGGGTGTCGGAAAATCTCATTAATATTCATGATCTCCTTTATTTTTGATATCAGTAATCACGTGGTTACTAGTACAGACGTCGATTCTTGATATCAAAAATTAAATTCTTGATATCAACAATTTAATTGTCACTAGTAACAATGTTAATTCTTGATATCAACAATTCGATTTTCACTAGTTAAAATGTTGATTCTTGATATCAGGAACTAGATTTCTATTAGTAATAATTGCTATTTTTGATATCAACAATTCAATTTTCACTAGTAAAAATGTTAATTCTTGATATCAATAATTCAATTTCCACTAGTAACAATGTTAATTTTTAATATCAGGAATTAGATTTCTACTAGTAACAATTGCTATTTTTGATATCAACAATTCAATTTCCACTAGTAACAATGTTAATTTTTAATATCAGGAATTAGATTTATACTAGTAACAATTGCTATTTTTGATATCAACAATTCAATTTCCACTAGTAACAATGTTAATTCTTGATATCAGGAATTGTATTTTCACTAGTTAAATGTCACCATAGGCTTCCATTCAAATTTAATTGTTGATATCAAGAATTGCTTTCTTACTAGTTGAAATTCCGATTTCACATATCAGAAATACAATTCTTACTAGTAAAGACCTTTATTTTTGATATCAGTAATCACATGGTTACTAGTACTGACGTCGATTCTTGATATCAACAATTTAATTCTTGATATCAACAATTTAATTCTTGATATCAACAATTTAATTCTTGATATCAACAATTACATTTTCACTAGTAAGGACACGTATTCTTGATATCAAAAATGACGTCATCAGAAATGCAGAAATGCGTTTATCATATCAAAAATGAAATTACAACTAGTAATACACATAATTCTTGATATCTTTAACTTAATTGTTACATGTTAAAATTACATTTTCACTTGTAAAAAGTTTTATTTTAGATATCATGAATTCCTTTTTGGATATGTGCATATCAATGAACTCCTTTTTGGATATGTGCATAATTTAATGACGAGTGCAACCCTTTATGAATGCTTATTGCTGATAAACGACAAAATAAAGAGCCCAAAAGAGAATGGGCACATTCGATTGCCTTCTCATGAAAATTAAACACTTCTGTAGGTTATTTTTTATAATTATTTGTATTTTATTTTGACAGAGACTATTTAACTCCGCCTACCAACGCGTGTTAGTGTTTGTCAAAAATGCAAAAAGACATCTAAAAGCTATCAATGATTGTGTCGCAGATGGTAGGACGCGAGGTAATTGTTTTTGGAGGCAACAGACCCGGGTTCGATCCCGCCTTCTGCCGAGCTTTTTACTTCACCCTTTTCACGTCCCCTATCACATCGAAAGGCTTATATTTTCAATAAAACTCAACGAAATTATCGAAAAGTGAAAAATAACGTGGAGATTGTGTAAGGCTAGGGCTAGTTGTAGGGACGGTTTCCATTTAATCATTTGTAAATAACAATTATAATTTACTCTCAGTATGTTATTATTGTAGCCTATACTGTTTTATAATGTGGCCTACAACAATAATGAGGTGCACATATTGGTCACTACTTGCACTAAGTAGCACGAACAGCATCAAACTATTACTGTAAGAAAATACTCATATTTATTAAAAAGTGTAAATAGAATCTATTGCTAATAAAATATGCTATTTTCACTTAGTGTAAATATAATTCATTGTATTCAAATAGCCCCTGGCAAAATCAAACTCTAAACTATCAGCCAATTCAACTGAAAGATTAAGGCTGTGGTATTAATTTTTCAGATTTCTAAGGATTCTTCTAAGCCTTTTTCAGTTTTATTTACATTTAATAATTTTGCAGACGCTTTTATCCAAAGCGACTTACAAATGAGAACAATAGAAGCAGTCAGGTCAACAAGAGAACAACAACAGTATACAAGTGCCATGACAAGTCTCAGTTAGTCTAGTACAGAACGCATATCCAGGTTTTTTTTTTTTATATTAAATATGAAAAGAAAGAAAAGTGCTAGTATTAGTTGGTTAAGTGCTTGCGAAAAAGATGAATCTTAAGATGTTTCATGAAAATGAGTAAAAACTCAGCTGTACGAATTGAGATTGGGAGGTCATTCCACCAACTGGACACAGTCCAGGAAAAGGTCCGTGAGAGTGATTTTGAACTTCTTTGGGATGGCACCACAAGGCGTCGTTCACTTGCAGAGTGCAAACTTCTGGAGGGCACATATGATTTAACCAGTGAGTTTAGGTATGTTGGTGTCGTGCCAGTGGTCGTCTTGTAGGCAAGCATCAGTACCTTGAATCTGATGCGAGCGGCTACTGGTAGCCAGTGTAACCTGATGAGGAGAGTAGTAACGTCAGCTTTTTTTGACTCATTAAAGACAACCCTTTCTGCTGCATTCTGGATCAGTTGCAAAGGCTTGATAGTACATGCAGGAAGAGCCAGGAGGACATTACCATAGTCCAGTCTGGAGAGTAGACAAGAAGTTCTGTGGCTTGCTCTGACAGGAAGTGTCTAATCTTCCTAATGTTGTATAAGGCAAATCTGCAGGACTGGCTCGTTGTAGCAATGTGGTCTGTGAAGTATAACTGATGATCCATCATAACTCATAGGTTTCTGGCTGAATTGAAAATAAATGCAATAAATGTGTATAACCGTAGTGTAGCGACAGTAGTTTAATATTATTGGTGTGCATAGAAATATGTTTAAAGCTTGTAGATAATTTACCCCAATAAAACAAACTTGATTAAATATACAGTATCTCACAGAAGTGAGTACACTCCTCACATTTTTGTAAACGTTTTATTATACCTTTTCATGTGACAACACTGAAAAAATGACACTTTGCTACAATTTAAAGTAGTGAGTGTACAGCTTGTATAACAGTGTAAATTTACTGTCCCTTCAAAATAACTCAACACATACCCATTAATGTCTAAAGCGCCGGCCACAAAAGTGAGTACACTCCTAAGTGAAAATTTTCAAATTGGGTCCATTAGCCATTTTCTCTCCCTGGTGTCATGTGACTCGTTAGTGTTTCAAGATCTCAGGTGTGAATGGGGAGCAGGTGTGTTAATCTAGCTCTCACTCTCTCATACTGGTCACTGGAAGTTCAACACGGCACCTCATGGCAAAGAACTCTCTGAGGATCTGAAAAAAAGAATTGTTGCTCTACATAAAGATGACGTGGGCTATAAGAACATCGCCAAGACACTGAAACTGAGCTGCAGCACGGTGGTTTAACAGGATAGGTTTCACTCAGAACAGGCCTCGCCATGGTCAACCAAAGAAGTTGAGTGCACGTGCTCAGCATCATATCCAGATGTCGTGTTTGGGAAATAGACGTATGAGTGCTGCCAGCATTGCTGCAGAGGTTGAAGGGGTGGGGGGTCAGCCTGTCAGTGCTCAGACTGCATCAGATTGGTCTGCAGGGCTGTCGTCCCAGAAGGAAGTCTCTTCTGTAGATGATGCACAAGAAAGCCTGCAAACAGTCTGCTGAAGACAAGCAGACTAAAGACATTACTGGAACCATGTCCTGTGATCTGATGAGACCAAAATAAACGTATTCCCTTCAGATAGTGTCAAGCGTGTGGCGGCGACCAGGTGAGGAGTACAACAAGACAATGTGTCTTGCCTTCAGTCAAGCATGGTGGTGGAAGTGTCATGGTCTGGGGCTGCATGAGTGCTGCCGGTACTGGGGAGATGATACAGTTCACTGAGGGAACCATGAATGCCAACGTGTACTGTGAAATACTGAAGCAGAGCATGATCCCCTCCCTTTAGAGACTGGGCCACAGGGAAGTATTCCAACATGATAACGACCCCAAACACACCTTCAAGACGACCACTGCATTGCTAAAGAAGCTGAGGTGAAAGGTGATGGATTGGTCAAGCATGGGCATCGTCAAATGGAAGGTGGAAGAGCACAAGGTCTCTAAGATCTGGAAGAGGACTCCAGTGGCAACATGTGATGCTCTGGTGAAATCCAAGCCCAAGGTTTCATGGGCTTTCATAACATTGAAATGGCTGAGACAGACATGAGAAAGAGGTTCAATAGACTTTATCATTCCTCTTGTCCACCGCTGCTTCATAATGCATATTAGGACACGACTCATTCAGGTAGCCAGCGATATTATAAAAAAAGAAAAGAAAAAAAAGGTCCAGTAAAACGTTTGTATGATGCATTATCCCCTTTAATGTTTTTCCTTTTGGTTGTTTTTTATTTTTTATTTGATGTATTAGAGGAAAGTGTAATAAAACCAAAAATAAACGCCTGAAAAAACGACATGAAGACACTTTTAAAACTAAACGAATGCCTTGTTCAATTTTCCTTTTAAGTATCCGAAGGACTTGGTGGCCAATAAAAAGAAACAGCATCTACTTACTTTTTTACAATTAACAAACAAAATAATAATAATAATAATAATAATAATAATAATAATGTCACGGTTTTACGCTGCCTGAAGGAATACGGAGTCGAGGATAAACGGGATAAGGCTTTTAATATATCCAACACAGGGGATATCCAACATGGAGCACAGAGGTAGACACACGTAAGTAGCAAGTGGTCACAAGTGAGCACAAGTGAGCACAAGTGAGGACAAGTGAGAAGACCCGACAAAACAGAACTGAAGGACAAGGCTTATGTACAACAGATAATTGGGGAAACACAGGTGGATGGAATCATTAAATTAACAGGGACATGGAACACATGAGGAAGATAATGGACACACCTGGGAACTAATCAAACACGGAAAGACAGAAACTGGGTCACGGGCAAAAACACATTAAATGAGTCCAGGTGTGTGACAGTACTCCCCCCTCCCGGTAGGTGCGTCCTCGCACCGTAGAAACAACAGGGGGAGGCGTAGGTGGGAACTTGGGAGGAGGTTCCGGTGGAGGACGGACTTCCAGGAGGGGGCCAGCAGACAGGGACCACAGAAGGAGGAGCCAGGGAGGAGACGACGGAGGAAGGAGCCAGGGAGGAGACAGGAGCAGGAGGAGCCAGATGGTCCACCAGAGACCAGCCAGGACGGAGATCCAAGGTGGGGTGGACGGCGGGAGGAGCCATGGTGAAGGAAGGGTCGACGACACCAGGGGGCCGACAGGCGGAGACTGCACCGGTGGGTGAGGAGCCCAAGATGGAGCAGCACAGCCGCAGAGCCAGGGTGACGTCGAGGATCCGGAGGGCCTAGGTGGAGCTGAAGGCTCAGGCGACCAAGGCAGAGGCGGGGTCCTGGCAGACCGCTGTGGAGCCGGAGTGACCGAGGATGGAGGTGGAACTGGAGGGAAGGAGGAGCCTGACAGAGCCGGAGGGATGGAGTGACGAGGTGGAACCAGAGGAGTGGAGTCCCGAGGCGACGGATGGTCGACGACTGACCAAGGTGGAGCCGGAGGGACGAGGGAGCCCGGTGGAGCAGGTGGGATGACAGGCCACGGTGGAGACGAGGGAGCTAAGAGCCAAGGCGGAGCCGCTGGGTCGAAGGACCGAGGAGGAGTCCAGGGCTCGGAGGCTGGAGGCGGAGACAGGGCCTTAACACGCCAAGGCGGAGCTGGAGACTGGCAGTCCAGCAGCGAACCACCGCGCCCCGATGGCGCGGACTGAGGGTGAGCTGCGGGACTGACTGGCACCAGCAGGGATGACGAGGAACTGGCTGGTCTAGGAGGAGGAGAGAGGAGAAGGATGGGAGGAAGGACAGGAGGATCAGGACTGGACGGAACCAGCGAAAGAGGAGTAGAGGGACCAGCAGGTTTGGGAGGAGGCGGGAGAGGGAGGCTGGGAGGGAATACAGGAGACACAGAAGATTCAGGGCTGGGCGGAACCAGCGGAGACACAGAAAATTCAGAGCTGGGCGGAACCAGCGGAGACACAGAAGATTCAGAGCTGGGCGGAACCAGCGGAGACACAGAAGATTCAGAGCTGGGTGGAACCAGCGGAGACACAGAAGATTCAGAGCTGGGCGGAACCAGCGGAGACACAGAAGATTCAGAGCTGGGCGGAACCAGCGGAGACACAGCAGATTCAGAGCTGGGCGGAACCAGCGGAGACACAGAAAATTCAGAGCTGGGCGGAACCAGCGGAGACACAGAAGATTCAGAGCTGGGCGGAACCAGCGGAGACACAGAAGATTCAGAGCTGGGCGGAACCAGCGGAGACACAGAAGATTCAGAGCTGGGCGGAACCAGCGGAGACACAGAAGATTCAGAGCTGGGCGGAACCAGCGGAGAAACAGAAAACTCAGGGCTGGGCGGAACCAGCGGAGAAACAGAAGATTCAGAGCTGGGCGGAGCCAGCGGAGATACAGGAAACTCAGGGCTGGGCGGAACCAGAGGAGAAACAGAAAACTCAGGGCTGGGCGTAACCAGCGGAGAAACAGAAAACTCAGGGCTGGGCGTAACCAGCGGAGAAACAGAAAACTCAGGGCTGGGCGTAACCAGCGGAGAAACAGAAAACTCAGGGCTGGGCGTAACCAGCGGAGAAACAGAAAACTCAGGGCTGGGCGTAACCAGCGGAGAAACAGAAAACTCAGGGCTGGGCGGAACCAGCGGAAATGGAGCAGCGGAAATGACTGGAGGAGGTAGGAGTGGGAGACTGAGAGGGTATACAGGGGAATCAGGGCTGGACGGAACCAGCGGGGAAACAGGAAAATTAGGGATTACCTCCATAGACCAGTCCATCAGATCCAGAACTTGCTCCATATGATCTTCAGAGACTGCATACAGCTCACCCTCAGTCGCAGGAGTGTGGGCAGGGCTTTCCTCCACGCCCTCGATCTCCACGAGGACTCCCACGATGCACGGTGTTGCCGGCTCACACACCTGGTCAGTCGCGCTCTCGAGATCCGGCTCCCTGTCGGTGAATGGCTCGGGCTCTGCGGCTGCGGTGGGCTCTGGCTCCGTGTAGCGGGGTGGTGGCTGGCTGGTCTCTGGGTCGGGAGTGGGGCTGGCGAGGTCCTCTATGGGGCAGATGGTGAAAGATGAGCCATTTCTCGCCAGAGTCCACTCCACGAATGCGGCGAAATCCTCTCGAGGACCATCTTCGGACGACAACGCTCTGCATTTGGGGTTCAGGCTGGTGTTGTAGAAGGTGCAGAGCGCGCCGTCCGGGTAGCTGGTGGCATTAGCTAATAGGAAAAACTGTCTGGTATGGTCCTCGAGAGAACGTCCTTCCTGCTTCAGCAGGAGGATGAGGAATTCGGGACGATAGAGGGGATCCATAGACACTAAGAAAAGAAAAGACTGTGAAAAAACAAAAGCAAAACGGAGGGAAGAACACGCAGTTTTCTATTTTCTCTTTTGAGGTCGGGTCTTCTGTCACGGTTTTACGCTGCCTGAAGGAATACGGAGTCGAGGATAAACGGGATAAGGCTTTTAATATATCCAACACAGGGGATATCCAACATGGAGCACAGAGGTAGACACACGTAAGTAGCAAGTGGTCACAAGTGAGCACAAGTGAGGACAAGTGAGAAGACCCGACAAAACAGAACTGAAGGACAAGGCTTATGTACAACAGATAATTGGGGAAACACAGGTGGATGGAATCATTAAATTAACAGGGACATGGAACACATGAGGAAGATAATGGACACACCTGGGAACTAATCAAACACGGAAAGACAGAAACTGGGTCACGGGCAAAAACACATTAAATGAGTCCAGGTGTGTGACAAATAATAATAATAATAATAATAATCCAGCCATAATATAATTTTGAAGTTTCAACGAAAAAATAAATTAAATAAAGGAGGAGCCGTTTCTGCACGTGGACGTTCTTCTGCCATCTTTGGCCAATGCTGACGCTTGAACGAGGGGTGTCGGAAAATCTCATTAATATTCATGATCTCCTTTATTTTTGATATCAGTAATCACGTGGTTACTAGTACAGACGTCGATTCTTGATATCAACAATTTAATTCTTGATATCAACAATTTAATTCTTGATATCAACAATTTATTTGTCACTAGTAACAATGTTAATTCTTGATATCAACAATTCGATTTTCACTAGTTAAAATGTTGATTCTTGATATCAGGAATTAGATTTCTACTAGTAACAACTGCTATTTTTGATATCAACAATTTAATTTCCACTAGTAACAATGTTAATTCTTGATATCAACAATTCAATTTTCACTAGTAACAATGTTAATTCTTGATATCAACAATTCAATTTCCACTAGTAACAATGTTAATTCTTGATATCAGGAATTGTATTTTCACTAGTTAAATGCCACCATAGACTTCCATTCAAATTTAATTGTTGATATCAATAATTACTTTCTTACTAGTTGAAATTCCGATCTCACATATCAGAAATACAATTCTTACTAGTAAAGACCTTTATTTTTGATATCAGTAATCACACGTTACTAGTACCGACGTCAATTCTTGATATCAACAATTGAATTGTTGATATCAACAATTACATTTCCACTAGTAACGACACATATTCTTGATATCACAAATGACGTCATCAGAAATGCAAAAATGCGTTTATCATATCAAAAATGAAATAACAACTAGTAATACACATAATTCTTGATATCTTTAACTTAATTGTTACATGTTAAAATTACATTTTCACTAGTAAAAATTGTTATTTTAGTTATCATGAATTCCTTTTTGGATATGTGCATAGCAATGAACTCCTTTTTGGATATGTGCATAATTTAATGACGAGTGCAACCTTTTATGAATGTTTATGGCGGATAAACTTCAAGATACAGAGCACAAAAGAGAATGGGCACATTCGATTGCCCTCTTATGAAAATAAAACGCTCCTGTAGGCTATTTTTAATAATTATTTTGTTTTTATTCCGACAGGGACGATTTAACTCCACCTACAAACGTAGGGTAGTGTTTGTCAAAGATGTTAAAAGACATTGGAGTATTATCGTTTTCTGTGGCGCAGATGGTTAAGCGCCAAGCATGTACGTTTTGACGCGACGGACCTGGGTTCGATTCCGCCTTTTGCCGAGCTCTTTCTTTATCCTTTTCACGTCCCGTATCACATCGGAAAGGCATGTATTTTCAATAAAACTCAACGAAATTATCGAAAAGTGAAAAATAACATGGATATTGGGTAAGGTTAGGGCTAGTTGTAGGAGCTCCGGAAAGTTACCGTTTGGATGGCATTTAATTTCAAATTAAATAGCATTAGTGTGCATTGCATACATTAGAAATACATCGATTAAAATTTGCAATCAGACTTATGACGTTACATTACTTAACATTTATTTAAGACACTTTTTCGATTATATATCGAAAGCAATTTAGAGAGAAATGGCTATGTGGAATATGTGGAATCTGTGTACTAGGAATATGTTACTACGTTCCAGTTCACCCAGTAGCCTATTGCAGGCGGTGTTATGCTAAATAGAGTGTGGTGCTGATGTGCATGTTTCTAATCTTTTTCCGATTTTATTTATACAGTTATGTTTGTATTTATTATCGTTTTCAGCTGTTTGTCATGTATGAATTATTCAGAATGATTATTTTAATAAAACATGTTTTTTTTTTTTTTTTTTCACCGTCATTGTGAATTGTACCTTGTTTAATCGGTTCTGTGCATTACTTTAACTTTAAAGTATTACCGGAACACCTGTATAGATTGTGGGTGTAACAAAAATAAGTGCTTTTCTTTTTCTAGAGTCTTGCATTACAGATTGCAGGGACTGATAGCCTTGACTGGATTTGAATACACCTCTCACGTTTCGTATTTTTATAATAGCTTTTAATATGACAGTACCTGAAGAAATGACACTTTGCTACAATGTAAAGTAGTGAGTATACAGCTTGTATAACAGTGTACATATATTTACCATTCCTCTTGTCCACCGATGCTTCAAGAACCGGATAACATGTTATATAAAAAATTATTCCTTTTAGGACACGACTCATTCAATGTAGCCAACGATATTCAAAAAAAAAAAAAAAAAAAAAAAAAAAGTCCAGTAAACCGTTTGTATGATGCATTGTTATCTGTTATATTTTTTCCTTTAGATGTGTTTTTTATTTGATGTATCAGAAGAAAGTGTAATAAAAACAAAAATAAACACCTGAAAAAGCGACATGAAGTTATTTATAAAACTAAATTAATGCCTTGTTCACTTTTCCTTTAATTATCCGAAGGACTTGGTGGCCAATAAAAGGAAACAGCATAAATGTTTTTTTGTTTGTTTTTTACAATTAACAATTTTTTTTACAAATGAATCCGGCCATAATATAATTTTTCAAGTTTCACTGACAAAAATAAATAAAAGAGGAGCCGTTTCTGCACGTGGACGTTCTTCTGCCATCTTTGGCAAATGCTGAAAAAGGAGGAGTGTCGAAAATCTCATTAATATTCATGATCTCATTACCATAGCTATTCTTACATGTAAAAATGGCATTTCTACATATCTGTAAAAGTATTTTTACTAGTTAAAATGTTATTTAAGATATCAGTAATTCTATTTTCACTAGTTGCAAGGACGATTTCAGATATCAACTGCCTTTGTTGATATCAATAATTACTTTGTTACTAGTAACAATGTGAATTCTTGATATCAACAATTTAGTTGTTACTAGTTGAAATGTTAATTCTTGATATCAGTAAATGTATTTCAACATGTTACAATTGTTATTTTTGATATCTGAAAAATAATTTCTGATATCAATATAATTTCTGATATCTAAAATGGCTTTCTTACTAGTAACAATCACATTCATGATATCAGAAATGAACATTGGCACTAGTGACAATTAAATTGTTGATATCAATAATTAAATTGTTGATATCAACAATTAAATTGTTGATATCAAGAATAGACGTCTTTACTAGTAACCATGTGATTACTGATATCAAAAATAAATGTCTTTACTAGTAAGAATTGTATTTCTGATATGTGAAATCGGAATTTCAACTAGTAAGAAAGCAATTCTTGATATCAACAATTAAATTTGAATGGAAGCCTATGGTGACATTTAACTAGTGAAAATACAATTCCTGATATCAAGAATTAACATTGTTACTAGTGGAAATTGAATTGTTGATATCAAAAATAGCAATTGTTACTAGTAGAAATCTAATTCCTGATATCAAAAATTAACATTGTTACTAGTGGAAATTGAATTGTTGATATCAAAAATAGCAATTGTTACTAGTAGAAATCTAATTCCTGATATCAAGAATTAACATTTTGACTAGTGAAAATTGAATTGTTGATATCAAAAATACATATCCTGCAAATTAATAAAAGTTAATTTGGCTTGCCTATTGGCATTCCCAGGTTAAAAATAATTGATATCAAGAATTAACATTGTTACTAGTTGAAATATAATTCCTGATATCAAGAATTAGCATTGTTACTAGTGGAAATGTAATTGTTGATATCAAGAATTTACATTGTTACTAGTGGAAATGTAATTGTTGATATCAAAAATTCTAATTGTTACTAGTGGAAATGTAATTGTTGATATCAAGAATTAACATTGTTACTAGTGAAAATTGAATTGTTGATATCAAGAATACATATCCTGCGAATGAATAAAAGTTAATTTGGCTTGCCATAGCATACACTTTGTATACAATGTGTGCAGTCAGACAGCAGGGCCTTGATGACAGCATAGCACCTGTCTTCAGGGAGGCAGAGGAGGTGATGTATTCCTCGATAGGCAGCATACATGTGTATCCACAGGCTTCTGCTCCGTTGACTTTAGTAAAGATCTCCGACACACCGAGTGAGCGCGAGCTGATAGGGGCGCAGCCCACACCTTAGCGACCTCATGGTGCAGGTCTGGGAGGAATGAGGCTCACTTCCTCTGAGCCGTAGCTCTGCAGCCCGATTAAAGGAACCAAGAATCCAGCTTGCTCTTAGCTGATTCGTTGGGAGATTCCCACTCTAGGCCGAGAACACTCACGGCCTTGGTGTTCATCCTGAAATGCAGTGTGTCCCTCCTCTTCAGAGTGCTCCTTAGCGAGCGAGAGGAGGCTCTGAAGAAATAGAAGGAGAAGAAAACGGCAACATGACAGTTGTTGCAAAGAAAAACAAGGGGCCCTATTTTAACGATCTGAAACGCAAGTGTCAAAGCGCAAAGCGCAAGTAAGTTTGTGGGCGGGTCTCGGCGCTGTTGCTATTTTCCCGGCGGGATAAATGGCTCTTGCGCCCGGCGCAAATCTAAAATGGGTTGGTCTGAAATAGCTTCATTATTCATAGGTGTGGTTTGGGCGAAACGTGAAATAAACCAATCAGAGCGTCATCCAACATTCCCTTTAAAAGCAGGTGCGCAAGTTCCATTATGGATTGCTATTATTATGGCGTATTTACCAGGCGCACGCCAGGAGCGGTTCACAGCCGAGGAGACTGATGTTCTTGTAAGAGCCGTGAAAGACAGAGAAGTTGTGTTATATGGGGATGGGAGAAACCCACCCAAAATAGCGTCGGTTAAACAGGCGTGGGAGGAAATAGCCACAATTGTTTCATCGTTTTATTTTCCTGGTTCTTGACGGACAAACCAATTTGTCAGATGTCCTTATATACATATATGACCTCAAACAGGTCTGATCCTTAATTACTACAATTAGCCTGAATAATTTGTAAGCTAGATTTATCCCTATTTTTTCACATCTTCGTGGCACACCACAATGATTACCGTCATCTCATGTGTTAATATTTTTTTAGTGTAACAATTTATGATTTGCAAAAATAACTGTTGCATCTGTGTAGATTACATGAGCAAAGTGTATGCGCGTTGTGCACGCTACACTGAAAAAATAAAAACCTTGTATCAACTTAAAAAAATTGAAGTAATCAATCACACGAAACATTTGACATTGACTCAATGTAAATAATTTAATTTAGTTTAACTTGAAAATTTTAAATCCATGCAAACCACTTTTTAAAGGTTGATCAATCTAATTATTTTAGGTTGGAACAAACTAATTTTTTTAAATTAGAACAAACCAACTAAACTAATATGTATAGGTTAAATTAAATAAATTATTTTAGTTTGGAACAAACTAATTTTTATAGGTCCGATTAAATTAATTATTTTATTTAATTAATGATTTCAATACATTTTAATCAATGACTACTCAGAACACTTTTCCTTTAGAACACATTTATTGTTCAATAAACTCACAACATTGAACATTTGCTTCAAATGTATGAAGATTGACAGCAGAAATACTTGAAACACTGCAATCAGTCTCTTCAGTTGTTCATAAGACTTGGCCTTATTCAACCTTTGTACCTGGTAGCCATCGAACTTGGGCAGCCACATTTGTAAATGCTGCAGTGAAAATGCAGCCTTGTTAGTACAACCTTTTTATTAAAAGGATCTAAAGTCTTGGCTGTAAAAACACAATAAAATGTAACAATTATGCAATTATACAATTAATCCCTGTACAGCTGGGTGGTCAGTCTAGTGACTTTTGGGGTCATCTTTATTCCATCAAGCTCCATCAGGACCTTTTGCACAAATTCAAAGGTGAACTGTAGCCTTTTTGGATATTTTAGGTTTAGTGTATATATGAGCCCAGCAACCGATGGCAACTCGTTCAGGACCTCTTTTCCTTCGACAACAATTTTAATGTCTTTAGGTGGATGGAGAGGATCCTCTTTCCCAGTGATAAAGATCGCCATGGTTGTCTGCTCCAGTTCTTCAACCTCATTATCCTGCACAAAAAAAGAAAGAAAATATGTTATAATTTCAGAAAATCTCCCGATTTCATGTTAGATCATAATGTGCCAAGCTCTTATACAATCTAAACTTTCAAAACAAAACATTTGATTAGCAAATCAAAATAATCAAATGTTCATTACAAGGGATGTGACTAAATTAAAAGTAATGATCTAGTTTTACTTGGTAGATCTGGTAGACAACTTCCCAGATGAGAGCAAATTTTACACTTTAGGATGCCTAATTATCACAAACGTCCTCATGACATTGGAAATAGAACTTACCACAAGCAATGATCACTGGCAGGAGATTCCAAATAATTTGCACAGCAGGAACAGCTGATTGGTGGCTGCTTCCCTGAAGCTGAAAGAGAAAACATGATTTAAGTTTCAGCCATCAAAGTGTGTTAACTACTAACATCATACACAAATTAAGAATACCCAACATTTAACATTAATAGATCTATACTTTATTTTATGATTTTAGGAAAGCTGGCTAAAATTTTGGTAAATTTCTACCACATGTAAATGCTGTTAATAGTGTAGCAAACTAACGTTACCAGATACAAATAGCTGCGCCTTGTAATATTATGGCTGATAAATACTGAACACAAGATAATTAGGAGTGTAAATAAAAGATCACATAGGATCTTTAGCTATTGATAGCATAAGTAACCATTACCATTAGTCAAGTTTCAGAGTTTCAGGGATGCAAACACATGTAAAATGGAGTCAAAAAGTATTTTGGGCAGTTCGATTCAATAAAACGGTTGAAAAAAAAACAGCATAGGTCTCTGCAGGAATGTAATGGGTGTTACCAAATCAGGGTGTTTTTACACCATGATACCTGATTGGCTAATGTCATAGTGATGTTAGGTTTAGGGGTGGGGTTTGGTAAGGGTGATGATTTTAATTGCATGATTTAGAAACACCCAACAGTTTGAAAACACTCACAAGGTGATAAATGCCCACTTTTGCTCTGCAGAGACCTAAGTCAAAAAAAAAAAAAAACCCAGTCCATCTGTTCTTTTACGCTCAACGTATTGACGTCATTAGAGAAGTCTATCAAATATAAAGTCCGTAATCATAACTTTAGTCAGTTAAAAACCTCATAATCATGGAAAGTTTACAATTAAGTTTTGCAACAACACACCGAATACAGTAACAGCAATAATGTGCATGAGGATTTAAGTCTTGAAGATATAAAGTAAATAAATTAGATGTTATAAGGGCTGAAATCGTAATCCACTTACTATACATAATTTATTGCAATGTATTTGTTATGAAATAAACTTACGTTTCGCCAGGTCAGAATCAATAACAAAAGAACCAGTTCAGTTCAGACGCTCTGTGTGTCAGTCTGCTTCACGCTGAATCATGCATGCGCAGTATCATCAGCTCATAGGTTATCAAATCGGACGTGTCCGACAGAAACGATTCTCGGTTCAGTGTACGTACTGCTGATCGGAAAACTGATGCAACTGGTTCTTGACTCGAGAAAGAGAACCGCTCCAGCAGTGGGCGTGTTCGTTTGTAATCTGGCTCGGCGTTCATCTTCAATTCTCTCTTCACAGCAGTTCAGTCAGTGTACTGTTTGAGTAAATGAATAACACTGGGATATTGGTTTGTTTGAACTCAGAGGGAGTGTCAGCCACATTAAAAAAGTTAACAGCATAAGTCATTTGTGGATTAATGCTTATTGGAGACGTGAATCGTTTCAAACGATTCAGTTCGATTTGGTGAACTGGTTCAAACGGTTCACTAAGAAGAACCGGTTAAATCGAACGATTCGTTCACGGCACAAAGCGAAGAAATGTCGAGCGCACAAATCCTCGTGTATATCTGTCCAACAGTTTATCGATCATTTGTTTCTTCACGGTTTTAAATTCCATTTATTGTTGGTTTGATGCCAATTCATAGTTCTTGTAATGTGTGATCTAACAGACACACGGTGGCGAGTCGTTTTTAAAACAGCATAAAACTCCAACAAAATAATCATTTTATGCAAATCCACAGCCCTTTATCTACAGATCAAGCATCATAATGTGAATATATCATATTGGAGAGAGTTTTACCGTGTATCCTGCTCGATCCTGCTGTAACGGACGAGGCGCGCGGTTTGAATATAAAATGGAGAATGATTGACAGCCGCAGGGAGAGGGAAGACGAGTTTCCGTAAACTGTAATTTAATGATCTAAATATAATTCTGTCCCTCAGATTAAGCTATGGAATGACTTCAGATGACTTTGTGAAATTATAATCAGAACCTCTCAGAACTGAACGATTCACACAAGTCATGCAGACTGACGCGAAAAAAGCGGGAGGTGTCGAAAAGCGCGCTGTTTGCATCCATGAAGTTTGAAGCTTGAACCTGGGGATTTACTACTGCATTTCAAGTGTCAGAAATTCAGCGGGAAAAAAATGTCTAGCATAATTATGCATTTAGAAATAATAGTGATATCCTAGTGATAGTTACATACTATCGAGCGTGAATGATGAAATTACGAGTCAAGGCCAGTCAGGTAAAACGTTAATTGAAAGAAAAAAATGAATAAACATTAAGGGTATACAAAGTTGATTATTTTACCTTCTTCAGGGTTGCTCGTAGTTCTTCTGTGTCTCTCAGCCAGCCTGGAGGGGTCTGTTGAAGTGTAAGTTACTGCAGCCGCCGCTTAACACACAGTTCAACTGTAACGGACGTTTTTTTTTTTTTTTAAATTCTTTAAATAAACAGGTCAGGTGGTCAGAGAGCGGAACTCCAACTCAGCAATGCGCATGTGCAAACCATGCTTAATTTAATAAAATTGCTTTGATCAAATGAATAAATTCAGTTTAATGTCCCGCTGCAAATCATATTGTATCCATGTAAAAAAAATGGATTCAACCATAAATATAAACTAAAACGTTTAGTTTAAATGA
The DNA here is from genome assembly GCF_023724105.1 of Carassius gibelio. Taxonomy (NCBI): domain Eukaryota; kingdom Metazoa; phylum Chordata; class Actinopteri; order Cypriniformes; family Cyprinidae; genus Carassius; species Carassius gibelio. The sequence goes on along the minus strand of NC_068374.1, from coordinate 29,968,666 downwards.
AAAAAACAATAATTTTAAGCTATTTCAACGACAAAATACACATTAAACGAATAACAGCAATGTTAGACTTTTTTCAGTGTATACATTATGGTCAAGCATGCGCCCTTAAAATAGCATAATGAACAACGCGCAACGCGCCACTGACTTTAGACTAGGTTTTTTCTGGTCAGTGGCGCAATTGTTTAATGGAACAGCAAAATAGCACCAGGGATTGTTTGCACCGGAACACGCCTCCTTTTTTGCGCTGAACCGCCCAGGGAGCGCAAGTTCATCCACTAGTTTAGCGACGTGCTTCTGTGGAGGGAAAAGCGCGCTTTGCGCAGGTGCAAAATAGGAATGACACATGCGTCGGTGTACAAAGTCAATTGCGCTGGGTGCAAGATAGGGCCCCAAAAAGAGTTAGACTCACCTTAACCTGCATATGGAGCTGTTGCTGCAAAAGATTGAAGCTCAGCACAAATAATTCCGTATCATCCACAAAATCAGACTGCAATCACACAATAAACTGTGCAGTATGGGTGAGGTTGTTGTTTTTTTTGACCTCAAGGATTTTTTTTCTTTTCCAGTAATATTTCTTGTATATAAAATATTAAATTATACTCTTAAGTTAATTCAAGATGACAGTACAGAACTAATACTAGGGATGTCCCGATCTGATCCACGACATCGGTATTGTGCAGATACTGGCCCAGAACACTAGATCGGAGATCTGAGGTGAGAAAAAAATATGATCTGATTCCTATGCCCAATTTCCAACACAAACCATGGGAAAATCTAGCTTAAACCATCGCCTAAATGCTTGAATATTAGCATTTTTCTTGCTGCGACATCCAGTTAAGCGCGCTGCCTGTGACGTGACAACAGTAGTGGCCAATTATAGTTGCATGCTCGCTCTCACCTCATGTTTGCCGCTGTCGCCTGACTGCAAATGATCATAACTGATGGACAACTTTGCTCTGGAAAAGACAACACTAGTCCGGCACAAGGATAAGGAAAAGAAAAAAAGCCCAAGATGGGGCCCATGATGTTGAAATTATATATTTTGTTTATTAGGTGAAAAGCATTGATATCAAAATAGTAATAAAATACCAAATGCTAAAGTGTTATACTGTTGTTTGTCATATATGTTTTTATATAACTGGCCCACCTATCTTGGCCAGGACACTACTGTAAAAGAGATTCTTATTCTCAGTGAGGTTCTCTCCTGGTTAAATAAAGGCAAATGAAAATACAAATATTAAAAAATAATATAATAAAATAAAAATACAAATATTTAAATTTGTTGATACTGAATTTTGCAAACATCTTTTCATACAAAAATATTTAAAATAACATAAAAACATAAGGCATTGATGCATTAGTAGCAATATGAGAAGCTCCCAGCATCTCCAGTAACTGTAATATGATTTCATGAACAGAGGCAGAGGGTGTGGCCATTGAGTCATATAGCCCCTCCTTCTTTGTGTGTCTCCTCCCCCACATCATCATAGTCTGTTTTAAAAAAAAAACAAGCACATTCATGTTTTTTTTGTTTTGTTTTTTTTTTTTTTTATAATGGTGATTTAGTTTAAATAGGGTTTAAATGAGTGACAATGACTAAAAGTAGATTATGTTGAAAGATGACAAAAAACATACCTAACAGGTTTCTCTCATCTTCATTGCTGTTCTTCACATCATCATACTCGGGATCTCCCTCTGATACACATGTGAAATAAAACTTCACATTATAATGTTTAACACAGCTTGTGTAATTCATCTCATTCTCCTCATGACTGTCTGAGACTATTAGATTAAACCTGATAAATCCAGATTCAATATATCATAGAACCATTTATAAGAGTGATGATAAATTGCAGTTCTGTGTGACTCACTTGTTGCACCTTGAAAATTTTGTCCAATGATGATGATATCATCATAGTGATCTAGTGTGTCCACTACACATACATGAAGACAGAAAAAGAACAAATGTCTTATCATATCAGTACTGAGCATCATTTTAAAGGTATTATGTTAAACATAAAAAAGGCTCTGTTCACTCGTTGTGACATCGTCACAACTCTCATATCAGCCTTCTACAAATTAAACATGAAACATTACACCCATACAAATTATATATTATATAGAGAGAGAGAAAAATATTTTATATCAGAGATGTCCTAACCTGTTCCTGAAGGGCCACTGTCCTGCAGAGTTTAGCTCCAACCCTAATTAAACACAACTGTCCTGAACCAAAGTAATCAAGGTCTTCAGACTCACTAAGTGCTTCTCAGATGGAATACACATCCTAGTGAGGACACATCCTTCCTAGTCCAGTCCTTCTGAGGATTCAAGGCTAGAATGATATGGTCTAAGTGCACATGGCTACATCATAAATGTTTCTGTAGCAGCAGAAAAATACTAATAGAATTTTAATTTGAATAAAACTTTATACTTAACTTTTTATTTAATTAAATTTTTTAACTAACTTTATTTTAATGCAGTACAGGTAATGACCGTTTGTGGTCTCTCATTGGTTTACATTACACTAGACATGTGCCGGATTAGTGACAAATCTAGCGACTTATCGGACAATCATTTTTTAGTCTCTGAGACTCTCTGGTGCTGCCGCACGAGCGTGAGGTCTCTCTTTCCCAGCATATGCTGTGTTTAGAGAGCACAGAGAGGAGCACCACTTTCAGGTAAAAAAAAAAAAAAAAAAAAAAAAAAAAAAAGATATTCTGTTGCTTCTAAGCAAGTATAGCTGACATCAGTCAGAGCACAACCACGGACTTTGTGTATTTGATTTCATTAGTGCATATTAATGTTTGAGAGCTGGTTATGTAGTCTTAATGGACCGCGTTTCAGTCATTATAATATTGATTCCGTTATCTGACAACAAAAACATTAAAATATAGTAATAAAAACAGTTTTATTTAGAATTAAATTAAATGGCAAAATTAAATTGCAGTATGTGAGCATACGGAGGCAATACAATACAACGCACTTACGTCATAAATTTGCTAATTAGCACATGATGTCATCTAGTACATGTTCTCATTATTTATTTTTATTAATTAATTTTTCAAAACACCCCCCCCCCCTCTGTTTTTTCACAAATTGCACACTGAACGTATATACCGTATGTAATTATAAAAAATGCATTTCATGGTGAAGGCAGTAGACAGACGAAGAATACACGTGATGCGCCATTAGCGTGACGCAGCTGCACGCATGCTCCATACCCGGGAAAAGACAACAGTAGTCTTGCGCCAAGAAAATGAAAATTTTATGTAATTTCTGAATGCTTGAGACTATAAAATAGATAAGTCAAATCATAGCCTAGTCAAGTGTCTAGCTACAATTGTAATTTGAAAATAATACAAATTAATTATAGTTTAGTTATTTTACGATTTTATTAAAGTTCTATTTTGACCCCTATAGTAGTTTTTTTTTTTTTTTTTTACTTCCATAATTTGGGTAGGGGGCACAATAATACAATTCTGCTCAGGGCACCCATTTGGCCAGGAGCGGCCCTGCATACTTTAACATCCCCAGTGTCCCTCTCATGGGACACTGCACTTATTCACAAAAGTACACAATTTTGCATTTGCTTTAAAGCCCTACTGGTTACCATCAACCCATCACCCACCAAAGACCCCAAACAGCTTTATATATTTTTCTGTATTGCTTTATTCTATTTAAATGTTCAGTTATTTTTGTTATAAGAAAAAAGTTATTTAACCTGTTACACTATATAATGACCACTTTTCAAATACCGTGATACAGAGAGCTGCACGGGTCCGATTTTGTAAATCTGCACCCGCCCGTACCCGCAGTGCTTAAAACCGCATCCGACCCGTTTTCCAACAGCAGCACTAATTAAAATCCGCACCCAACCCGCTTAAAATAGAACCGACACCCGACCCGCACCCAAAATCAAATCAGTTAAGCAAATCACATTAGACACACTTTTTTATTTTATTGCCAGGTCATACAGAAGTTATTTATGGAAAACTCTTTTTAAAAGATGTTCATTTTTTATACATTTTATCTTAATTTTGATCAATGATTTATCTATCAATTGCCCGTATTTAATAAATAAGAAGCAAATATATAGCAGACAATGTAATAACCTAAGTGTAGCCTAATTGACAGAATTCCTAAAAAAAAAAAAAAATTTGCTAATTAAAAGTTAAATATTTTTTGTGTCACACATGCATGCATGTCTATTTCCCTTTATATTAAATATAAAACGCATGTGGAATGATTTTTCCAATGTCTGGACTCCTTTATTAATGGAGTATATAACAGACGTTTCAATATATTGGTATTAAATGCATTTTCGGATAATTTATATTTCACGTTTACTCTTTGGTCCATCAGTGCTTGAGTCACTTTATAAGAATAAAATATCTCCTAATAAAATACAAAATTGACTGATTTATGAATGTATATGCATATTTCTCATCAGTCGGAAATACAGATAAATGCTTTCATTTGTTTTATTTTTTATCCTGAAAGAAAACAGAACAAAAAAATAGCGAATCATACCACCGTCTGAGGTTGTGCTTCAAATCGAACGCACCCATTTTTAAATCGTTCACAGCTGAGCATCGCGAGAGGCGGATCTGCGCCAGAGCGCGCATGTGAATGAGCTGCACAAAGTCATTTTCAGATGCAAAAAACAAAACAAAAAAAAAACCCTGTAAAAACCCAATAACCCTGGATAGCCTAGATTAGGCCCATATTCACAAATGTGTTAGCTATGGAATTAAATATCTGATATTCCGATTGTCAAATACATGCAAGTGGAAGTGTATTGTTGTTTAAACACCTTTATAACGATCGCGTTAGTTGAGATGTATGCGAGATATAATTTTATGTAACAAATTTTGAAATACGCTTAAATCAAACACATTTTAATTCAGATTATTGTTCATTGGAACACACGCTCTGTCGCTCCCTATCATTCCTCACTCATTCTAACTTAGTATTTTGACAATCACGTCTTTTCGAACGGAGAGATATAGACGGTTTCAACGGCAACAACATAAACAAACGTTATTGTGCATGAGCGCTTTTGTGGACCTAACTTAACTTCCAGTAAACTTCCAAATAGAATCAATAACAACAGCCAAGTTCGTCTAAGGTAGATATTTTTTGATAACAAACAAAATGTTTGCTGCGTGGATCGGGCGGACTTAATGAAAATGCAAATTCATTATTTGCCAACAGGAGATGTTTTAAAGCATAGACATAAAGCGCGAGAAATAGAGGTTTAGCTGTAAACAGTAACAGCTGTAAACGAAGCAGAGCTGGTACGCTCACACGCTGCTTTATCAGGCATATAACATGCAAGTCTTCCTTCAGAAATACAGCGATATAAAAACACCTGTGCCTCGCTTTGATATTTAAACATATAAATGTAAGGAATTATTGTTATTTAACGTGCAGTACGTAACGTTACTCAATGAAGCCTTTTTGAAAAAAGTTCAGTTTTAAAATTGTGGCGAGTCTCCAAAAATAAATAAATGTATGGGAAACACATCCCACAGCACAACCACCCGAGCCCAACTTCAGTCTACTCACCACCTTAACTTTAACTGCGTTTGTAGAAGGCACTGCAGCCAGACCGATATACACAACACAGACCGGAAGTTAACTTAGGTCCAGGCGCGTGCGCCCGTTGAAACCGTCTATATGAATTATGAGACCCCTATCAAGTCAATATTCCATCTAGCTAGTAGTAATATATGTTAAAAAACACGGTCGCCTTTCGTTAATAATTATAATTACGTTATATAATGATATCGAACAAGTTAGAGAACTGCATTAGAAGCTACTTTATTCTGCTAGATATAGAACAAATGTAGATTTCCATGAGAGCTAGTGCGTCTGCGTTTTACACAAGACATCATCGTTTCACAAAATATAAGAATAGATACAGTTAGCTGAATGGATGCATACCTGTTTATCAGAATGCAAGCGAGTTCGGCATCTCTCTGTAGTTTCAGCTTGTCACGAAGCTCTCTCTATCTTGGAAATGCAACTCCAATATTTCCCCGTGTCTTGTTGCTTCTCTTGTCCCAAAACCATCTCGGGTCATTTATTTCACCCGTACGTTTGCGCTTCACGGAACGTGCAGGCAAAGCATAATCATGATCCATAACTAAGTTATTGATTGAGGTTTAAATACGAATATAAACAATATAAATATAAAATATAATAGTCTCGATAAAGGCTACTACTTTTTCTTCTTCGTCTCGTCTTTGTTTCTGTTCGCCTTTGTATTTGGCGGTTCCGCAGGAAGTTAGATAAACTAGAGGGGTCAAAGTTTATATGACGCCATAGATGGGCGACAAAACGGAAATAAAGAAACGTGCCGTGTCTTCTAATTAAACTATAATTTTCTCCGGATTTGAAATTTCGTGGAAACTGTCGGGATGATGTAAGTACACAACTAAAAAATATATATAACATACATAGTGATTTTTGCTATTTTTAAAGCAGAAAAATTACATATTGCACCTTTAACTGATCTTAACGTCTGTTAACTAATGACTCAGGCAGCCGTGGTGATTTTTTTTTTTTAAGTGGAACGTAGGCCTATTTTTACGTTTGCACGTGACTGTTTTGAACTCGTGTTTCCCTGTGTCCGACCCGACCCGCACCCGACACAGTTGGATATTTTTCACCCGTTTCAGAAAAATTTGCGGGTCACCCGTCGGGTACCCGAACCCGTGCAGGACTCTACCGTGATCATTATCAATTAATCGCAACAGGAAAATTTGAAACCGGCATATCCCTACATTACACATAGTTTAGCATTACTTGATTAATTTATAACTAAACTAAATAAAATAAAACAATGCTTTCACCTTAAAAAAAAAAAACATAAATAAAAAAATTATATATATATATATATATATATATATATATATATATATATATATATATATATATATATATATATATATATATATATTGCATAATATTAAATGAGATTGATGGCTCATGTCTCACCCCTCTGAGTGAAGTGATTGTGTCTGTGCTGAATCTCCTCATAAACGGTCTCAGACATCGTCCTGTGTCTCCTCTTAGAGAGAGCTGTGAGTGTAGACAGACAAACCTGCTGTCAGTTCACAACACATGACTGATCACACACTGAATAAGACACAATATGACAGTCTCTGGATCTCTCCTACCTCTCTTCATCACTCTGTTCTGCTGAATCAGTATAAGCAGTGGCACTAAGAGCAGTAAGAGCACAACTCCCAGAACAATCACAAGCACTGGGAGAGACACTGGTGGAGGAGTTTGTGGAGGAGAGACTGATGTTGAGCGCACTGGAGGTGAAACTATAGGAGAAGCTGATGATGTTGTGCCAGGAATAGTGGACACTGACAAATCTGTCAAAATACACAAACACATTAAAAACCATACAACTACACAAATATTCCCTCTAAAATTTTCAAATGAATATTATTCTTTAGTGTTTGTTTTGACCTGCACAGGTGAGTCTAACAAGCTTCTTGCGGGAGCAGTCGGTGTGGTTATTCAGGGAGAGAGGACAGTCCCACAGGTGAATCTCATTCCCTCTGCACTTGACTTCGTTCATCCACACAACACCTTCACCAGCACCAAAGACTGAATTCCCATCAGCCCTCAGTGCTGCTCCACAACCCAGCTGCCTGCAGACCACCTGAGCATCGCTGATGTCCCAGTGATCATCACAGACTGAGCCCCACACAGCGTTATGATACACCTCCAGCCTCCCAGAGCACCGGCCGTCCCCTCCACTCAGTCTGAGAGGAACATGACCTAAAACACACACACACACATCAGCACTGACCAGCTTCAGCACAATATTCACAACAAAACACACACTAATAATGAAGGTAGATGCTTTTAAAACTTTGATTATTTTCTGAGGTAAATAATTTATATTTTGAAAATGCATATATAAATAATTTAACAGTAATTTGCTATGAAAATATAGGCTTACATTAACAAACATTCAACAGATTTGTTGTAAATAAACTTACTTGCACACTGTCTCTGGTAAGGAGATGGTGAGGTAAAACATGTCAGATGACTCTGAGGCGACTCACGAGTTTCCTCCTCTGAGATTATAACATGATAAAAAAAGAAAAGTGAACAGAATATTAGGATGAGACATCTGACATCTCTCAGAGAGAACCAATTGTCAGTGTGAAAACTGCTAAACATTTTACCCTCACAAATCATTTCACTCTTCCCATCAGCTGACTTTCACGAGTACACGCTTGCATATAATTAGTTGAGGTATGGTATGCGTATTTGGCGTGCTGTCCGGGGAAGGGCTCCGAGCTTGGGAATGGCCCAAATCTAGAGTACCCCCCCTCCCCGTCTAGTTGTAAACTGAACTCGAAGTGAGGAGATGGGGTGGAGGAGGGATGCTGATAAACTGGCAATGGATAGAGGTAAGTCAGCGGTATTTATACTATGGTATTGATTACTTGATTGTGGTCCACCGGTGTTGATTAGGCTAAGTATCTGATGCGCTCCTCCAGAACCTTGTTACTAAAACCACATTTCACGAGTTCACGCTTACATATAATTAGCTGAGGTATGGTATGCATATTTGGTGTGCTGTCTGGCGAAGGGCTCCGAGCTCGGGAATGGCCCAAACCTAGAGTACCTCCCAAAAAGCAAATGAACAAGAGGACAGCTGCCAGATTAAGAAAGCCCTCCACAGTAGCATTGAGTACTGGTGGGGGCTGATTTTATTTTTCTGAGAAGTCATCTCATTGGCAGGCCGGAAGAGCCTACGTACTTCAGTGGGAGCGACTTAAGCATTGGAAGGGTAGGCCCTACCAGCTGCAGGTTAATGGTACACAAAGGTAAAGTTGTGTGGCCAGGAGGCTTTCACCAGGATCCAACAGGAACTTCATGTTCGCTGTATTGGCTGGGTCAGTGTCGCAGGCCGTAGGGTGGCCATGAGGCTCTCGCCCGAAGTCCGATGGGAGCTTGAACTCACGGCAACGGACGGGTAAGCCTTGACGACCATAGAATGGTAAAGGAGGTTCTCACAGCCTCCCACGGGCGCTGGATATTCATAAAATGGAAAGGTCAGCTTGGCGGGTGTAAAAAGGAAAGGAAAGGTTGTCTGGCTAGGAGGCTCTCGCTGGCATCCAATCGGAGCACAATGCTTGCGGCACTGAATGTGTACACCCGTAGTCGGACGGAAAGGCCAAGAGTGCTTGACTGGGAGGGCTCTTGCAACCTTTGACGAAAGTTCAATATTTGTGCATGGACGAGTAAGTGATGCCGTTAGTTGAAGGGAAACATTCACTCTGCGGGGAAAACTCTTGCAGCATCTGACGGGTAACTCTGCCGGTAGAAAAGGTAAGGTTTGCTCGACCGGGAGGCTCTCGCGGTATCTGACAGGAATTCAATACTCACTGTATCGGATGGGTGAGCCTTGCCGGTAGTTGGAGAAATATTTACTCCACTGGGAGCACTTTGCAGCACCTGACAGGGAGTTCGATACTCAGAGCAATTTGAGATGTCTAAAGGGGTTGCTATGAGGATTACTTGCATAGTTGTTTAGCAAATCCAATGAGATGCTTCCGATAACATCAGAAAATCTTTGATCAGCTTGCATTTGAAGTTAAGCGTACGACAAAATAGAATTTCCTGTCCTGTCAGTATACCTCAAATAAGTGCCATGAATCTGGATGCATGGGCATAGCTTAAAAGCTGAGTGATGTCAACTTTTGCCAGCCAAGAGTAAAAAAATGCTTTCTCCTCTCTCCATATTGATTGCCTGCTCATTTTTCTACGGATGGGAGAGAGAATTCAGAGCCTTTGAGGTGATGCTTTGAAACGGCAAATTATTTGGAGCTGACAGACTGATTAAGAGTTTCTTATCCTGAAATTTTCAGATTAACCACTCCAGTGGGCTAATGAGAAAATGAGAAGGAGGGGCTTCAAAAATGCTGATCATGAATCCCCCTTTTTTCGCTACCTATAGGGGAAATCTGAACAGATTATTTCAGTGAATAGCTGAAACGTAATAAAAAAATAGGCTGCTGGCTCCCACTGTTAATTTTTCATTTATTTATTTTTGTTTTTTTGGAAAAGCACTCTCTGTATTAGCTTAAACCCCTCAAGTTTACATTGGTTACTGTATTCTTTCAATTGCTCTAAACATTTGGGTGACCTTTTTTATTGAATGCTGGACATCAAGTTGTTGTTATTTTCATCTGAAAGAAGAACTTTTTTTCAGTAAGCTAGGCCCTATTTGTTCAGTAAGCTTGTTTCAGTAAGCTATGTGTTTTCAAGGCTTCAAGGTTTTATTGAATGCTATCTCTATACAAGTGCAAAGTAATGCATTCTTAGTCAGTCTTTTATTTTGTCATTTTAAGAGTAATAAACATATATTGCAATGTTAAGGAATTCATGTTTTACTCATTCAGATATGTAAATCAACGTTTATAAATTGTTAGTAGTCAATTAATGGGGAGATGATCGAAATCGAATCGGTCTGGAAAAATTAATCGTTAGATTAATCGATGCATCGAAAAAATAATCGCTAGATTAATCGTTTAAAAAATAATAATTTATCCCAGCCCTAGTGGGGACAAGAGCCGTGGGTATGGAGTGAGGCTGGTGGAGTGATTTGGAAATGAGCGACACCTGCTCGACCCACCGGTCTCGAGTCCCACGGAGGAGATGGAAGGATATAAAACAGGAGCAACGAAAGTGAAGGACGAGAGATGACCAGGCCTGGATTTTTTTTGTGTTTTGATTTTGTTTGTGTTTTGTGTTTATTTGATTATTAAAGCCATTTTGATTGTGTCTGCCGGTTCCCGTCTCCTCCTTCCCACGAAAGAACATTGTTACAATATGATTAAAGTGTACATTTTAATTAAATGGGGGGTGATCGTAAGAATGGTTAGGGTGTGGGGGAACATAGAGAAGTAAAGGGGAGCATGAGAGGAGGAGGAGAGATAGATGCTTGAGCCGTGAAGCTTGCTTCGGCTGCTGTAGTTTTTGGCTGCGGGAAAAATAGAATGGTTAGTAACATTTGATGGGGCAAGCTAAAAAAAAATGCCTGGGTAGCCTACTGTGTTGCCAGCTTAGCAATTGGTTGCCTGATTTGACAATTCCTCAAGCCTTGTCCACATTCGCATGTTTGTGTTGGAAAAGCATATTTTCCTATTGTTTTGGCTTTCTGGCCTTTTTAAACAGCCTCCAGAGCAGATAAATTTGGAATGCTGTTTTCACATTGTAGTATGGACTTTGGAAGAGGCTTTTGAAAACGATGAAGCATGTTTAGTCGGGTAAAACACTGTACCAATAGACATGATTATAGCAGTAATGTTAATTGCAGTTATGTGCTATTCACTTTTAAGTGGTTTCTAAAGATATTTACTTTGCATGCTTTTCATATTACAGTCCTAAAAAAACAACAACACTTGCTCTCCTGCGGCAATGCACGAGGGTAGTTGCGTTTTAGATAAATTCTGAGTGATCACGCCAGTAAATGGTGAAATATGTCCCTAAATAAATTGGTCCTGCCAGAATAATTGCATGCAACTTATGTCGGTATCAGGGTTTAAACATACACAGTAAGGCAAATGCAATGTCTTCAGACATTTCAGTGTGGATGACGACTCTGGAAAAAATGCCTTAGCTTCATGGTTAAAAATGGCATCTTCATCGACAGAATTACGTCATAACTTCATAACGTTGTTTAACAAACTTTAGCAACGAAACCTTCATTTAGCATATTCACCTGAAAATGTATTGATTTACAATACGCAGTCTGTGCCGCTAGTGGAGGCAGCCTCAAACTGCACTGTGGCCGGAAAAGCCGCGGTGAAAAGGCTAAGCCACAGCGGGAAGCGAGTGACGCTTGCTCAAGGAGAGCCTGGTCTTGAGTGGGACAATCGTGGTATCGAGCGATGTGAGCTCGGGGATTTGCACGGTCTATTGGCCAAAACGTTTGGCTTGGCGAGAAGAGCAGCTGTTGGCAATAATGCGAAATGGTGCTCAGCGGCCGTGTTTGGCGAGGTAGGAGTGATCATGGGTCTGGCAAAAAGCGGCAGATCTGAAAAAATCCCCGGTATAGATCTCTTCATTGGAAGGAAAAATTGGGTCTGTGATAATATGACAAACAGAGCAAACCGAATGCTGATAGAGGTAAGTCAGCGGTAATTATACTATGGTATTGATTACTTGATTGTAGTCCACCGGTGTTGATTAGGCTAAGTATCTGATACGCTCCTCCCGAACCTTGTTACTAAAACCACATTTAGTTTGTATTTAAGTTTATTACCCAATTAGTCATAAAAAATAATAATGTACAGAAACAAAAAAATAATGACTATGGACACCAAATATACATTCAATTATAGAATCACCCAGTAGGATTATTATTGAGACCATATTAAATTATTTAAATATCATTCAACCTGAGCAGGTGATTTTGGCCACTTCATCTTCACCACAGTCATTCTGTCCCCACGTTGAAGATGGACACTGCCACAGATATGAATCATGTGGTCGACATGTAACTTTATCCAGCCAGTTAGGAGCTGATTTCACTCTTGCTGTAGAAGCAGACAAAACACCAGATCTTCCACAGTTCAGCTCTTGACAGATCAGACTCGCTGTGTCTCCCTCCATCTGGTTCCAGCACACATTACCCCAGGATCCATTGTAGAAAACCTCCACATTCCCTTTACAGCCCTCAGTTAATCTGATCTCTTTAAACTCTAGAGAGAATAGGATGTGCATTTAACAATTAAAATTCAGTTTGTGATTAAGCTAAAATATGAACCAAAACATGATGCATGCTGCAAGTACTGATTGCATCTAAAAACAGATGAGCAAAACATATAATATATAGCTCCATGAATTGTTTTTAAAATACAGATAAATTATTTATTAATAATATAGCAATGTCCCTGCAAACATATGATTGTTTTATATTCTGTAATGAATTATTTTTTTTATCTTAGGAAGGCAGTACATATTTAAAAGTAATTTACTCTCAAATCAATATTTTGTGTTGAAGTATTTGGTAAGTAGTCATGAACTGTAAAGTCAGACAGTCATTAACTCAAAACAAACCCCTTCAGATCCATTTTAATCCTGATGACCATGTATTTTAATGATTACATGGTATATTTTCTTAAAAACAACTATATCTTTGATAAACATTTCTTCTAGTGTACTGTTTACCTGAGCACACGACTCCTACATCCTCCTTGTGTTTGCAGTCATGTTTTCCCCAGCCTGGAGAAGAGCAGCTCCACAGGGACGTCTCATTCCCCTCACACTCCACCTCATCCAGCCATATGTGTCCAGAACCAGGACCAAACCAGGCTGGTACCTGCTGGTTACTGAGGGCCACTCCACACTGCAGCTGTCTGCACACCACATGAGCATCTTTAATATCCCAGGAGTCATCACACACTGTCCCCCATGAGCCGCTGTGAAAAACCTCCAGCCTCCCTGCACAGTCTCCCCCTGAACCCACCAGCCTGAGGGACCCCCGACCTGATATTCAGAGAAAGAAAAACACATTATTGATCACAAACAACTGAAGAATCTCTCCAGATGTTGTTCTTCTCACCAAGGCAGGTGATTGACAGCTGTTGTGTGGAGCTGCAGTTGAGAGTTTGTGGAGATCTGCAGTTCCCCAGATGAGCTTCACTCCCAGAGCACTGGAAGCCCATCACACACTCATGACTGTGTTCAGGACTGGATGAAGAGGAGCTGTAGAAGTTCAGCACAGAGCCACAGCCCAGCTGTCTGCATACCACAGAGGATTCAGAGAGACTCCAGGAGTCCAGCAGAACTCTCCTCCAGACCTGATGGAAGAAAACTTCCACCTCCCCCTCACACTGTCTCTCTCCAGACAACCGAACCAGACCGTCATGAAGAGCCAGAGAGGAATCTGAGTTAAAGATGCTAAACTTTACTAAAATTTTACAATTTTGAGAACATGCTTAACGTAAATATTATATTTTTACATAAAATCAGAAATAAAAAAAACACTCACTAGAGCAGATGACTCCAACATCTCGACTATGAGAACATTCAGCTCGACTCCATGAAGAGATGGAACATTCTGAGAGTTTTGTTTCATTGCCGTCACAATCAAACACATCAGCCCAGATTTCACCACTTCCTTCTCCAAACCAGTCTGATCCCACAACAGACACAGCAATCCCACAATTCAGCTGTCTACAGAGGACACTGGCAGCTCTCATATCCCAGCATGCATCACACAGTGTGCCCCATTTACTGAAGTACTGACGTTCAACTCGACCAGAACAAGGGTCTGAACCATTTACCAGCCTGAGATCAGTGTAACCTGGACATAACATGAAAGTTTATTTAAACAGTATAAAAACAAAAGGCAAGTAAAAACTCATTTTAGCAGAAAACAAACATTGCTGAACTACAGTATGTTAATTTAAAAAATATAATGCTTACAATACTGCATTACTCACCAAAAAAATGGTAACCAATTATGTTACCAATTATGTTACATTTTTTCGAAAAAACAAAAACTTGTTAAAAAAATTGTTACTTTACCATTACACTTTTTAATGGCGGTAGGTTGCATTGAAGCAATGCAAATAAAATAGCAGAACTGACTGTCCATTGTGATATTTATGCTCATGTTTGAAATCCTGTATAATTAACTTGCAAATTAATCAGTCAGGTCTGCCAAGTGACATCTTTTATAACTAATGAACAAAACAAACCACATTCTGTCTAGTGTAGGCTTGTGTATGTTTCACTGTACATGTCTGCATGACTATGAAGAAAAGAATTGCAATTCGGTGATCAAAATGTATCATATTATATATAAATATATAAAGTATATTTCTATGTATTCTGTGTGTATATAGTTATATACTGTATATGCTTATATAAACACAAAGATTTGCTAAATATTTATACTCAACCAGAACACATCACTCCCACATCATTTTCATGAGAACAGTTGTTTCCATGTGATGGTGATGTTTGACAGAGGTGAATCTGAGACTCATTTCCTCTGCACTGAATCTCTTGTGTCCACATCTGAGTGTCTCCTTTGTCAAAAGCAGCTGCTCCCAGCACCTGTACAGGAGCCCCACAGTCCAGCTCTCTACACACAACCTCTGCATCCTGCTGGTCAAAGACAGCATCACACACTGACATCCACGTCTGATTATGATATATCTCCAATCTCCCAGAGCACAAGTGAGGTCCCATTATAAGTCTGGAATGATGATGATCTGTTCATATTAAATTAAATGTTCATATTAAATAAAACCATACAAATCAGATTTATAGTGTCAATTTCAAGTGTAAATTTAATAGGCACAAGATTTAAATAAAATTTTTAGATTTTAATGAAAGTATTCTAATTTGTTAAACAAAATGACAAAATTAATAACACACTGAGGTTATAATTTATACCAAAATAAAATGAGCAAAATTTACAAATCAGTTGTGCCCTCCCAAAACAAACACACAAACACAATTTTTGCTGTACACAAATGGCACAGCAAGTTGATACTGCAGAGTTTGTGCCACAACACACTAGAGCTGTGATGGGCTGACAGGTTGTCAGGAGTGATATAAAAACGTATCCAGTCTCCAAAATATACCTTTTATATAAATGTGAATTTACAGTTTTCATTTTTTCATTCAAGTAATAAGCCATATTTAATTAAAAAAGGAGGTGTGTATGTGCGAGAAAGAACAAAAAAGCACAAAAGTGGCACAGCTGTTTAGTGAATTTGCTCCAAAATATTTTGAAGATCAATCTCAGTCACCTGAACAATTGACTCCTGCATCTTCACTATGATTACAGCTATGTATACCCCATCCGAATGATCCACAGTTCTTCAGTGTAGATTCTGATCCAGTACAATAGGTCATACCCATCCAGATCGGTCCTGATCCTGCTCCAAAATGAGCAGCACCCAGAGCATCTACAGGTTCTCCACAGCTCAGCTCTCTACACACCACTGAAGCATCACCCAAATCCCAGTAATCATCACACACTGTTCCCCACTGACCTCTGTGAAGAACCTCCACTCTACCAGCACAGCGACTGCTACCATTTACCAGTCTCACATTCACACTGTCTAAATATTGAACAGAGAGAATAAACCATAAAGAAATATTGAAAGACAGAGAGAAAGCAAAGGTCAAGGTGAGATTGCAAAACCACTCAAAATCTGAAAAAATTGTTTTAATTCCGACCTGCACACATCAGTCCAACATCATTGCCATGCAAACAGTTGTCATGTGATAGTGATGTAGAACAGAGGTGAATCTGAGACTCATTTCCTCTGCACTGAATCTCTTGTGTCCACATCTGAGCGTCTCCTTTGTCAAAAGCAGCTGCTCCCAGCACCTGTACAGGAGCCCCACAGTCCAGCTCTCTACACACAACCTCTGCATCCTGCTGGTCAAAGACAGCGTCACACACTGACATCCACGTCTGATTATGAAGGATCTCTAACCTCCCAGAGCAGCGAGAATCTCCAACCAGCCTGACACCTGAACAATGGAAAAAAGAAAGACTGGTAACACTTAATAAGGTTATGTTTGTTAATATGTTAAGGCATTGGGTATCACAACCTAATAATGAACATTATTTTAAAACATTTATTGATCTAAGATAATGCTATTTAATCAATATTGCTTCTTTAAATTCAGGGTTATCCAACATGATGCATTAACAATTTACAAAAAATTGATATGTTTTAAATGTATACGTAGAAATTAATACTGCCCTAGGTTAATACATGTTGTAAAATAATGATTCTTTGTTAAGTTCATGAAACTTAATGGTAATAAATTTAACCTCATTATAACGTGATATCAAATATTAAATTATACATCTGTGTCAAGGCGCGGCAAATGGTGCCAAGAAAAGAACAGGGTCTGGGTCCAAATGCAGGGAATAATATTTTAAATAGAACAAAAAAGGCCAACAAGGCAAAAACAAAACAGAAACAAATCACAGGGAACAAGAGCGGACGCAGCCGACATGCAAAACACGGTTAAACATACGTGATTACAATTAATCCGCGGGAAGTAATTTTGAACAGGGGGTGCTGTGAATTTTTTTTTTTTTTTTTTTACAAAAAACCTATGAGCCTATAGGCCTATTTAAAATACATTTTAAAAATATATACATTGAGATTTACTACTTTATTGTCATATACACTTCAGTGCACAGCCAGCCAGGGTCTGAAACACACAGACATCAGTTCTCAGATATGCGCAATGCGCTATTAATCTGAAGCAGAATCAGAATCAGAAATAATAGTTTAAATAATAGTTTAATAATCGAAAAAAACGAAATAATTACTTTCCTTACAATTTCAGATAGCCTATACATACATGCAACTCATTTAGATACAACAAATAATATTACAACAAAATATAATATTAATCAAACTTCACAATAACGCTAAAACAATGCAATCGATTTGGTCAGCTGGCTTGAGTCACTGCACGTTTATGTCACACGCAACTCTATTAACTCCAAAATCTTTTTACGCACACCACAAGGAAATAATCTCTGACTATTTAAGCAATTTGTTTATTGAACAGTTCTCCACATCCATTACGCAAAGAACACACGCACAGTATAAAGCTTTCTGTCTCCATCTCCAACCTTTTTACACAAACCACAAGGAATATCCGACTATTTAATAGGGCTGGGTAAAAAAATAGATTTTTCGATTAATCGTTTTTTAAAATGTGGTCGATTCAAAATCGATTCTCAAAGGCCATGAATCGATTTTTTTTCCCTATTTATTTCCGCATACATTGAATGTAAGATTAGCGTTAATCTAATTACAAATCTCCTCCACTAGATGTCACCCTCTTATGTGCCTTGTGCGATGTTACCAACGAACCTATCATTCATTCATTCAGTTTAAAGCAGTGGTTCCATTTTCTGCAATGTGCGTCAGGTCATGCTCCCGTTCGCGTCTTACAGACTGCATCTTAAAGCCTCTTATACTTTCTGCGTCCTCGAGTCCGCTATGGACCGCTATGCAGGCGTGATGTAAACATCGCCATCGGAGAGTGTGTACCGAGTCTGAGCAGACAACCGCGCGGACAGGTGCGCGTGGTCAGTTGTCTTCAAAAGCACAATTGCACATGTTCAGGCAGTGTGAAGAATCCCATTGCCAATCGAACTAATCGTGCCGGGCTCGGGCTTGTGCGGTAAATGAGCGGTCATGTAATGTTTCGATTAGCGCGAGAAATATGCGAAAATGTATGCTGAGTAGTTGAAACGGAGGCTTGCTTCTGACGATTACGTTTTGGTAGCACCAGCAACTAAAGCAAAGTCTGAGGTTTGGAAAAGTTTTGACCTTGTTTATAATGAGAATAATGAGTGAATAATGATGCACCATCAGTGTGCGCAGGAACGCGCTGAAGACATCTACAGTGGATTCAGTGATTTTCCTCCACATAAACACTTAAGCCTTACCTAATCTTGGTGAGTAAATGTTTTTCAAATAATAACTAAATATTACTTGAGTCTTAAATGCATAATGTAGACAGAGTAGGCTATATAAGCTAATGTTGGCATTATTATTTCATTATGTCAGCTGCTATGGCGAAGCAAATCCGGCAGAGCCTTTATCTTAATTCATTTCGTTATTGCCAAATACCCATCTTAATTTATAATTTATCTTAATTAAATTTTTTAAGAAAGACTTGTTTTTATTGGTGCGTTGGCCTATTTATATGCTAAATGAGCCTATACCTTAGGGCTATTTATAGAGTGCTGAGATGTTACGATGTTACAGAGGACTTATTTTATTTCTTTGTTCAAACTTCCAAGTGGCCTATTACGTTAGTCATGTATAAATTATGTTAAATTATGTATAAATGACTCATTCCTGACAAAAGGCAAAAGAGCTGTGTGCTGCTTACATTTGAATACTGTCGGGTTGTAAATGGGTTCGGGCTCTTAAAAAGCTGTCAATCAAAATGTACGTGTCGGCTCGGGGCGTGTCGGGCTTATATTTTAAGGCCCGATTACATCTCTAATAGAAAATCGAATCGAAAATCGAAATCGAATCGAGGATCGAAATAGAATCGATTTGAGAGCTTGTGAATCGAAATCGAATCGATCTGGAACATCTGAATCGATACCCAGCCCTACTATTTAAACGTTATTTAACAGTTCTCCACAACCATTACACAAAGAACACACGAACGAAATAATACTCTCCATCTCCATCCCCACCACCTTAAAAAAATACTATAGTGTACTACTTACAATTGCTTGGCTAGTCAAAGCTGATCCCACACTTGTTGCCAAAAAAAAATAAATGTTACAAGCGCGTTACAAATATTTTAATAGGCCTACATTTTTTTTTTCTCCCTCTCGTCACTAGGGGGTGCTGCAGCACCCCCAGCACCCCCACTTCCCGCGGCCATGGGCAAAGGGCCGTTACATAGTCAACGCGAGAAATGCGAGCAAGCAACGCGAGAGACGCGCTCCCTTTCATAGTGTAAACAGTGGACGCAAGCGTCACGTGCAATACACCGCTCACGCAACAGGGGGTAGTAGAGTCGGGTGATATTAGTGGAGTCGGGTCGCGTGATATTCAGATCACAATGGCAACTGAAGAGGAGTGTATTCTGTTGCTGATTTTACATCGGTGGCAACAAAGGCAACGCAGAGATAGACGGTGGTAAGTTCGCATAATTTTTCCTCTTCGCCCGCCATTGTATTCAAACCTTCTTCTTCTGTAAACACAATATACTTGAATTAATGTACAATACTTGCAATGTCGCCCCCACTGAGCATAGTATTGCGTACATCAGCGCGTCGCGTATCAAAAACTAGGACGTTACATTTGGCTACGACGCATAATGGTGGCCGAAGCATAACGATGCGTAGCCTCTGGGACGCGTATGCGTACAGATGTGTTGACTATGAATCGGCCCAAAGAGGTGGGAGTGTGGAGAATATATACTCGTAAACAAATGGGGAACAGCTGTGTGTATGAGTATGTGACAGGTGTGTCGAACTAGTGACCAGGTGTGCGTGTAAGTGGAAATGAGTCCGGGAGAATGGAAGTGGCACCCTCTGGTGGTGAGAGGGAGGACCACCGGGTCCGGACTCATTACAGTCTGATGCTTATTTTAGATCTGGACATTATTTTATAAAAAAAAAAAAAAAAAAACCTTGTTTATTCTAAAACATTTTTGTGAAATTTTTGGACAAATAAAAATATGTAGGCTATACATTATGCATTATACATGATTAAAGAAAAAAATAATGAATAAGGAAAATAAACTGTTAAACAGCACTTAAAAAAATATATTAATGAAAGGTTGATTTAAGGCTGGTGGCTCATCACTAAAGATTTAAGCAATTTACCTGAACAGATGACTCC